>NW_026453180.1:2165344-2474679 GCF_025200985.1 Drosophila gunungcola | reverse complement strand
TTGTTTATGAGTAGAATTTAATGAGATTTTTATGGCCAGCACACTTGATAAATTTATGTACATACATATGCAGGCCTAAACTCTACAAAAATAATTAGTACAAGTGCTTTACTTATAGTTTTGAGTGCGGTCTGGACAGCCTATATGTATGTACATACATAGGTATATTATAGAAGCCATAAAGAAGTTGAAAATGATTTAATGGTTGAAATGTTTATGTTAGCCAAAGCAGTTTGGCTTAATGGTGTATTTTTTCTTTTTAAATCACTATTGATATTCAACTAAAAGTCTTAAAATATATTATGTTTAATAGCCTAGTGTTTAAGATTGATTGACCGTTTTAAATAGTTTAACGTAAAGAATTTTAAGAGACTTAGAAAATCTTTAAAAAATAAGTATTGGAGATTTAGCAGCTTATAAATATAGACACTTAATAAAATTATAAATCATACTTTCAGACATCTTTATAGTTATTCCAACAAAATGTGTTAAAACTTTATTTTTTTAAATATAAAAAAATTTTAATAATATTTTTTTCCTGTAAAATTCCAAGAATTTCTAATACTCGAGTGACCGCTCTATTTGCCCACCCCTTCACACTGATTTTCAATAATTTTGCATAATTGGCAATGATCACAGCAGTTGGACCTTAATGACAGCAACTGGGGAGTGCAATATCTGTTGGCCAATGAGCACCTATCCACAGGTAAGGAAAGTTGGCATTGCAGGTGCCGTTATAAGCAATGCAATGCTCCAGAATTGATCATGATCTCCATCGTCCATCGTCGTCATAATGATGAAAAGCTCCGAGGAAAGCACGGAAATGCCATAGAAAATTGCTTAATGAACCGTTTCGCAGCGCGTCTGCTCCAAATGGCCATGGCTATATATTTCTCTTGTGCTGTTCGTCACCCAACCAGTCCAATAGATCAGAGTGGACCAAAACCAATACGAAAGCAGACCAAACCAAACCAAACCAAGTCGCAGAAGAGCAAGTTCAATGCCATTAGGCGAACTGCCACTGAAAACATTTCCACAAACTATTCTCCGACTGTCCATAAAAGTGGTTAAATATGTATAAGCACAGAAACACTTCACATATCTCTCCCAGCGAACACGAAAATATTTATTGCGTAGGAACACGGAGCACAGAGCCACAGAAAGTAAGAAAAACCAAACTGCACACTGAATTTTCTGGATTCTACCTGCATCATACACCATACACCCACCGCTCGCTTTTATTTATCTTCGTGTTTTTTTGTTGTTTTATTTTATTTATTTTTATATAGTATTTTGCGCAGGCGGTACTTCAAATTGCGATTCGGGAATGGAAATGGAAATGGGGGTTTGGGGATTGGAGTTGTGTCTCGATGACTGCTGATGATGAGGGGCCAAGTTTAATGGTTGCAGAAGAAAAAGTTTAAGATGAGATTGCATTTGAAATTGGACGAGGCAAAGCAGGCCAGGTAAAGCAAAGCCAGATGCAACTAAAAGGAGGCAAAGGAAAATATTCAAAATACTTCAATCAAAGGTTGTTGAGATAATGAGGCATCTATTGAAAATGTTGGTTATATAGATATAACGAGAATCATTTGAAGTATGTTTAGAAAAATAATATATATATATAATATATATATATGTTAAAATAATGGTAGTCGGAAACTTTAAGGTATAGTAAAACTTATTTTTTAATTTAAAGTCTTAAATCCCTTTTAATATTTTTTTGTTTTTCAAGGAATTTATTTTGACCGCAACTGTATGTGGAAATATAAATAAGGCAACAAACTTTTCAGTATTAATTTTTTTTAATGCCAAGGGCTTCTTAAAATAAGAAAATCATAAACATACTTCATTTACCCACACTTATTTTTAGGCCATAAAAGACTTTACATTTTAAATATGCCAATAAGTTTTCCATATGAAAATCGTTTAAAAAAAAATAACTTTACATTTGAAAATTAGAATATAAATCAAATTATTCGATTTGCAAGCATTTAAAACTCTATAAGCCATCGTAAAATGCAGCAAAACATTTGTTGAAGTGACAAGAAAAATTTCTCAGTTTACCAAACTGAAAACAGAAAACACTTTAGCTCCCCCATCCTATTTATATGGCAAATATTTTCCGTTAAACGTACGTTTTATTTTCAAGCCGTAAACGTTTATACGACCTGCAGTGCCAATGGATTTTCAATAAACGGTTCTGTTTTCATACCGCCCATAAAAAGTTAAATCGCAGTAAACCCTTAACTCACCAGAAAAGCGAGAGGAACAAATATAGTAAGGCAATCGGGGGCGAAGGTCGAGGTACTCAATACTCGTCGTCGTGACTCACCTGTAACGAGATGGAAAATTTGAAAATTTCAGTTATATTTTCGGGGAATTAATCATAAATCATTGCATGTTAATAGGCGACGGCAAAAAATGGTATTTCAACAGATAAATTGGAGTGTTGCGCAAATGATGATGAAGTCACGTCGCGAGTCTTGTGGCACGTGCCTCGGAAAAAATAAAAAAATAGCGTCAAAGCATAATTAACTAATTAATTTGCCAGACAGCCGGCAAAAACTGAAAAGTTTTCCAAAGCGGGCGGTGGCAAAAGTGGGAGCTAGTTTTTTATTTGGTGTGGGTGGTGGTACTGCTGCCTGCTTTTGAGTGAAATTCAAACTTGAGTGAGTGCTTTGATCCGGTTCCCCCTTTTATCTTTTTATTAGCTTTTCTTTGGCTTTTATTTTAGTTTTTGTTTTCAAACATTTCAATTGCTATTTGTCAGCGTTTTAGCTCTTTGTTTACTCCCTATGGTTTATGCCTGTTTGCTCGCCGTCTTTTTATGACTACTTTTTTTGCTTCGGACTTTTGGCTTTTAATTAAAGTCCGCTTTTATTGCCCTTGGCTGTGGCCAAAAAGTCACGTGACATCGTTCGGACATTGGCCATAAAAATCTGGGCAAAGGATGCGATGACTTGGATTACTGGCGCCTGATGAATGATCACCCCGGTTTTACGTTAAAGGGAAGGCTGTATCATATTTCACCAAGTCCCAGATCGAAAAGAGAAGGAGGACTTTATGGACTTTATGAGGAGTCATCAGTCTCGGCAGAACTCTTTGAAATGCCGTTATTAAATCGTCAGGAAAAAAAAAACAGGAATGAGGTTAATCCAATTAGGCTTTATTCGGTTTAAAATGATTAAGCAACAACAACATATTTTAAAATGTCTATTACCTCTTTAAAGAGAAGCTTCCCAAGTGTTTTTTTTTATAAATAAAAAAAAAAAAATAATTAGGCCTTGAACAAAATTTTAGCATAATCATTTTAATACGGAATTCAGTTAATGGAAAACTTTTAATATATAAACTAAAGTCGATTCCTGCTTTAAGCAGTAATTTGAGACTTTTATATTTTAAGGCCTACTGGAATTTGTATATTGTTGCTTACCAATTTGGCTGATTTTTCATTTGTAAACAAGATCAAATACAATTTTTTTTTGTTTTTACAACTTTTTGAACTTTATATACCTTGTGGGCAAGAAAAAAAATTAATGTTATAATAAAAGTAAAAATCAGTTTACGGTCTTGTTTACTGTCCCTGGTTTTTCGTATAAAATATATTATTTATATTTAGCTAAGTATTTGTCCATTTATATGCTTGCACACATGATCTTTTAGGCTTTTATAATAATCCAAAATCTATTAGACTTTTAGAAAGTTCATTAACATATTAAGTATAAATTAAATAATAATATTTATTATTTTATAATGTTTGAATAATAAATAAAACAGTATCATTTAACATGTAAATTAAGCTCGTTTACTCCTTAGAGTATGTGTTTAGCGTTGTAATTAATTTTTTTTTTAAGTTTTTGTAACTATTAACTTTCAGACCTTTAGATAGTTAATTAATTTTATCACAGCAAACCCATCAAAACTCAAACAGAGTACCCAAAAGTCAGATCTTCATTTCAAACTAATGACCATTTACTAAAATCTCTTGAAATACTACCCCCAACAGCTCTTGATATGATCACATCAATCCTTTTTAACTTAATAACACTCGACCAAAAATGCAAATTAGCCAAGCGAACTGGCAACTTTTTAGTACCATTTTCGGGGAAAAGGGAAAACTTTTCTAAGCGCCTGGCCGAAAAATGTTGAATTATGTAGATTTATACCCTTTTCCGAGGACGAAGCACGAACTCCCACATACACACAAACACACACACAGATTCAGGACCCACTTCAAATGAAGGACACTTTTGTGAGCTTACCGCCGCAGACCAGGAATTTTCCCTTCTTCTTCGTCGACCTTTGTTGCTAACTAATTGGCCACGGATATTCAATATCACCAAAATACAAAATTCCTGTGTAAAGATTCGTGTAAAGGTGAGTTTGTGGATGATGATGAGGTTTTGTGTTTGTGAGTCGTGTCTGGTATTGGTGGATTCGGAGAAGTAAGTCCAAGAAAGATATTCATAAAATCATATTTTTTTTGGTTTTTCCCAATTGTTTTTAAAATAATAATAACAGACAAATCTTTGCTATGCTGATCGGAACTAAATTAAAACAATAACAACGGATTTTTCGACATTTGAAAGTATAATTAAAATGTTTTAAGTTGGTTTGCAAATATATTTGTTTGGTAATAAAGAAGTATGTAAAAGCTAAAACAAATACATTTTTCTATTATCATATCTTTATCCTGAGGGCTATAATGTAGTATGGATATTTCGACGATAAAGAGTATTTCTTAAACGTTTTATGTTGGTTAACATATATATTTGTTTGATAATAAATAAGTAGTAAATAATTAATACAAATATGTAGAACGGTATACCATAAATATATATCGACCAATCTATAGATTCATATTTTGTATTTATTGCTTAATATAAATAGCTGCATTTAATGCTCTCATTAATTTTCTTTGTAAAAATTTAAATGCCATAAAATTCCCAAAAAATCTTTATAAATTTGCAATTTGCCGCCTTATTTTTTCGTTATTTTAAACACACATTTTTCGTTATTTTTGTGTACAAATCTTTGAATTCCCTCTATCTCACCTACTTAAGCCAACCTAATGATGCCGCGCAAATGCTGAAAGCCACTAAAACAATCAGTTGGCAATTTGTGTCTGATTCACATGAATGTTGAAATACTTTTTGGCTTTAACTGTTTTTTCGTGCATACGTGCACAAGTAACCGTTATAATACGTTTTAAAGCCAACATCTGCCCACTGATGATGAAACATAATTATGTTGAATCACTCACGTATCCGAAGGATGCCAAAAGCGCAGGGAAGCGGGGAAAAATGTATCTGTAGGTGGCAAATGACAGGGGAGGTCAATTTGGCAGAGGAAAAAGGAGAAACTCTTGAATGAAAGCGAACGGAAACAGCAACAATTATATGGCACAATCCCAAACTAAGACGAACCAATCGGCTTAAAGTTCTCCCTGCAATTTCCAATCATTTTTCTTCATTTCTCTGAATTTGTTCTTAGTATTTTTACCTTAATTTGATCATAGAAAAGTATCTTCTGTGTTTTACGTTTTGCACCGAAAAAATGTTTCCAAAGAAATATAAAACAAGCTTATATCAAAATATTTAACCACTATACGTGCTAACAAGTAATCTAAATTAATTTTTTTTCTAACAAAATTTGAAACTATTGGAAATGAACAAAATAAAACAAAAAATCATATTTATTTATCTTTTAAATTAATGCTCCTCTTTTGATCTTTTATTTATGTTTATTAAACTAACTAAACTGTTTAAAATATAAATATAACATGTCTGGGGATATGTGATACAAGATTCATTGTTTTTGTTTTTTCAATCAATTCTAAACGGAAATAGCTATTTTAAAAAGGCATATTTATTTACCTAATAAAATATAATAAAAAAGAACCATAACATCTTTAATTTATCATGATTAGATTTTATTTTAATTTAATATAAATATTCAGTTTGAAATTATTAAGTTCAAAATAAATTAAAATACCGAAATAATATTAAGTTTCAAATTAAATTTTGTTGTTCCTACAATACATATAATTTTCTGGTTGTGCAGCCACATTAAACCATCTTCATGGCTAGAACCAGCCAACCAAGCAAGTTGGGAAACACGAAAATAGGTATATAAAAGTCCTTAGCCACACAATGACTTGGGGGAACTGCCGAAATGGAAAGGAAATCCCCGCGCTCATAGAAAGGCAAATGCAAATAAGGCAAAAGGATACAACAAGATGCTGATGAGACGAAAGGAAACTTCTGCACTCTTAGCTAGATAACAAACAAAAAAAAGAATAAAGAAAAGCAGTAACAAAAGTGAACTTGAAGCCACGAAAATGCGTTGAAAATGGCGTGGGAAAGATGGGGGGAAAAGTCAAGCGAGAGTTCAACGCACCAACAAAGGCGGCAACGGCAAACACAATGGAAATTGGCCAACAAATGTCAGACGGATTCAAAACAGGACAAAGGCGTGTTCCAAAGGGGCGGCGGCGGGGGCGTGGTCATGACCATGTAGGAGACATGAATTACGCACTAAGTGAAATGAATTGCATAAAATTATCCACCAATCAAAGCGGAAATAAAAATATATATTCACAACTTCAGAAAAGTCTGCCATACAATACATTCCGGAAAATTCCGCTTAACTGTTGCTGACCAAAATGGGTTTTCCAGAGGGGTTTTTCCGTCAGCGGACACGTGTGTTATCCACATTTGAGAACATTTGCACCACCAACACACAAAGTGGAAAACTTTGGCAGAACGCACCTTGGTTAGCTTTTGTTTCTGGCTTCCTCGTTTTTCCCCTATATATTACTTTTAATATCTTTCACTAAACAACTTTTTATAGTGATTTTTCTCGACGAGGTTTCCCTCTAGATTTACGTAAAGTCCCCGACTCGAAGGACACAGGAAAACACTCGATTCCGCCGCCAAACGTTCCGTATCGTTGGAGAACTCAGCGCGAACTGAGATCCGATGAGATGAAGGCCTGGCCAGAAGGCTTTAAGAGACATTTTTTTGCTGTGCGTTTTTCGCCACCATTTGGCAGTAATAAAAAGGCAGCAGCAGGAGAGGCAGCAACTGCAATAACAACGACCACATCGCAAGTCCTGAGCGAACGAACAGCTGACTTTTTAGCCGGTTTTTATAAACGGCGAATTGGCAGGTCTGAATAAGAGAGTTCTCTCTTTGACAGCACTGAAAAAAAATGTAACAATCTAATGTAATGACATTCACTTAGTAGCAATTTAGGAAGAATATACTTAAAGCCAAGCCATATATATATATATATATAAATATATATATATATATATATATATATATATATATATATATATATAAATATATATATATATATATATAAATATATATATATATATATTTCCTATACCATATTCATGTGTTTTATATTGGCTACCCTAATCAGCAAAACACTACACAAATTTTATATTTAACTATGTTAACTTATATGTCTTGTAAAGAATACATAACAAAAAATTAGACCTTCTATTTATTCAATATTACTAATATTGGATACCAATATTCAAGAATTCTTATTTTTTTGTTAAAAAAAACCCTATTAAGTTTGTATATTTTGCGTAATTTATTTATTTTTTCTTTTAGAGCCTAAATAATATTTATTAAACCTGGCAGTACTGCTTCCAAATTCTCCTTCATAATACATACTCTTTTTTAATGTCCCTTTAATTCGCCCCGTCCGACCAAAGCTGTTTTCTCTCATTTCGAATATTTTGTTTGTACCTGCGCAGTGGCAAGGACCTCTCACACCACCCACTAAGCTCTTATCCCCCGCTGAATTCCCACCCCCCGTTACACCCAATAAAGCAACTACACCAAATTGAACAAGTCGCCCACCCCAAAAAAACAGTTGCCTCGCCACTTCCTCCCTCGAGTTTCAAAATTATGTTTGTCGAAGTTCTCGTCTGTAAAAGTTGTGGCATGCCCCCATTTGATCAAATTGAAGGGGAAACGTAGTGGGCGGGTTGAGGGGGAGTCAGAGGTGGCTGCCTCGAAATGCAACCACAACAATCTGCGCAACAGTAGCGACAAAACAAACGCAACCCACACTTGACCGCATGACTCGAGTTGACTAGCAATCGAGACCACAAAATATTGGCACACTGTCCATAAAAAGGTCACCAAGTTGGATATTTTTTGCACTAATAATATATATAATTTATAAAGTAAATCGAGACCACAAAATGTTGGCACACTGTGCATAGAAAAGGTCAGACTTGTGTAATTTTTTTGTTTTGTATATAAGAATAAAGATTTATTTTAAAATTTAAGAACAACAGGATTAACACGCTTAAACTTTACATAAGTATAATAAAGGCTTTACAATTTATAAAGCAAGGAGCATGACAGAAATTTCCATTAATTATTATTTCAGAAAATAATAATAATAATAAATACAAATTTTTAGCATTTAACACAATCTTTAATTTAGCAAAATCTATTTACAGATATTTGATTTTATTGTACTACATGCAAATTTGATTTTGCTATATTTTCAATTTACCTATTGGTAGATCTATAATTTTTTGTTTGGCATTTAATTTAAATTTATTATTAACCTTAAAAAATCATAATTTTTAAAAATATATAATGAAATGCTTTTGGCATAACTATAATTACTATTAAGTTGTCTTTTTCAACAATTGGATTTTTCCAGTGCCTTTTTTCACACATGATTACAACTTTTGCGGTGTACTACGCGGCGTATGAGTAACGCTGAAAAGGAGAACGCCTGTCTTGCCTGATAGTAATTATCGGGCACATTGCGGCCCTGCACAAAAGGTTGTCAATGAAGCGTTTGCCGCCACCGCCCACTTGGACACGCCCCTTTGGGGGCTGACTTAAAGTGAATATCGCTCATACGCCCGCTGGGCTTCCCAGGCGTACATTTAATGGGGTTAAGTGAGTTATGATTATTTCAGTGATGGAAGGAGGAGGCCAGCATGCAGAAAAGGAACTCCAGGACACATAGGACACCCGTGTGTGGTTTAGTTTATTTATGGTGCAGAGTTTTTCCTTTACTTTACCACAGTTTGAGGTCCTTGGAACTGGCTGCCAGCCGAGAGTCCCGGCGTAGACAAAAAACAAATTAGAGCCTGGTGACATTTTTATTGCTATTTAGCCTAGTGTGTGTGTGTGTGCCAGTAATTGCGTATGTTTGCTTGTTTGTGTAACGAGAGCAATGCGCTCGACTTCTAAAGGTAAATGAACTCTTTGTGAAAAATTTCCTTAGGTTTAAATCTTATTATTTGGCTGCTTAAAGTCGGTGGTTAAAAGCACTTCCGCTGGGCAATTTTCAATTACGCCAAGAATACACAGAGATTGCCGACATAAATCTTGGGCCAAATCCCACGGCGACAAACGAATCGAAGGCAGAGATTTAAAACGAAAAATAAGGATATCTCAGGGGGTTCCTTTGCCTTGCCTAAGACTTTCCAACCTAGCTTAAATTACCCGTTGAAATCGTACGCCTCATTAGGCGCAAAAAAACCCAAACATAATTATGAAAAAAGAGACAAGCACACAAGCCGAACAAAACAATAAGATGCCTAAGCAAACTCAGGTCGTCCTGCAGTTGAATGTCCTTTTTATGCCACAACATCATGAACCGAAGGAGAAGCCGCAAGAAAAGTTTGAGAAGCTACTTGAATTGGTTTCATTATGAGGCCACGACTTTCCCTTTTTTTTTTGTTGTTGTTCTTATTGCCGTAAGACGACTTTTCGCTTTAAGCTCTTACATTTTTTTCTATTTTGAAAGGAAAAACAAATACGTTTTGCTGGGGTTAAGGCCCGTCAGTCTGTGACCCCACGAGACAGACAAATTGTAAACAGAATCCCATACACATTCCATCTATACGGTCAAATTTTTTCCCAAGTTGTTTAACTTTTTCATTTGTTTTGCAAGTTTTTCGGTTTCTACCTTTGCACTACAAAGTTTTTTATTTGATTCTGTGTGGGTTGAGTTTCTATTTGAATTTCAGGCATTTTAGTTTGCGTTGCTCATTAAAAGTTTTTAAAAAGAAGTTAAAATTCTTTTTGACTTTTATAAGGGCTACTGTAAAAAACATCGCTTACTGAATTTAAACCGTTTTTCTAAAAACAAAAAAATTAAATGTAAAATATGAAAATGTAAATGTTATCCATACGGACCGACAGACGGACAGGCAGACTTTTGATACCCTTTGACTCCACGAGTAACAGGTATACAAATGAAAACTCAAAATGCCAATATCCACTCTCTACATTAATTCTACATTGAAATGTACATCACTTTTGGGGCGCCACCTATCTCTGAAGACGATTAGCAAAGACACAAACCACTAAGAGTGAGAACATTTTGAGAAAGTAAGAAGATGTACATTACTTTTTGGTAAGCACTTTTCCGATGGGCCAATCCCGACAGCAAATTCTATTCTTATCCTTTCAGAGGTTCAAAAAAGGCATAAAATAAAAGTCCTACGTGCAGGACATCCGCCAAAAGAGCTTATGGAAATGGTCGTTCGTTCGGTGGGGTCTACCGACATTCAGGGGAATTCGTTGTGTAGTTATAACAATTTATAAAATGTTTAGGTAAAACAAAATTCGTTTTCCTCCATTACCAGACTTTCCTCGAAGTCTGTGACTGCCAGTATCCCTATTTAGGTATATCTGGTGAACCTGGTTACAAAATTAAAAGCATATTTCTTGAGAAGCTTGTTGAGAAACTCATGACATGCATTTGATGGAAATGTGTTTTTCTGTATATCCCAACAAGAATCAGAGTAATTAAATAGTTTTTTAACCGTTAATAGTTTAAAAATGGTTTATCTGTAAAAATAGTTTGATATAAATTTAAAAACAATGTTAGCAATAATTTATAGTTTTTGCGGCGGCAACAACAACAACATTTATATGATAAATCCTTTTTGATTTACAAATTGTAAATTTTAATTTGTTAGTCAACAATAATAAATTAACTGGAAAAGGGAATATAAAAGCCAAACTACACACAAAAACAAAACAAACAAACAAGCAACGCAGAAAAGTAAAAACAAAATCTTTTAAAAATCGACGTTGGTTTTTAAATAACATTTTTATTAATAATATAAGTTTTATTCGCTTCGTGGCTTCTGCTTCCATTTGTCTGATGAATTTTATAAACATTTAAATTATAGCGAAATAATGAATGCTACATAAGAAAATGGTTCACTGTCAAACTTAAACTATTAAATTTTGAGCTGAAAATATACAAAGAGATTTTAGAAAATAGTTCATTATTAGTAAATTTCTTTAGTTCGTTGGTAAATCATTTTCGAATTTTTCGTTTATGTGTGCTTAACAATTATTTTGAGGGAGTACATAATGTGGATTAAGTATTTAATTGATTAATTAATAGAGCGTAATTAAATAAACGTATAAAAATCATTGGCACAAGTTGCAGTCAAATTAACAATTAATTAAGAAGGAAAACGAGGAAACTGAGTGTTAAAGAATTTTTTTTCTTGCCACGGTTAGAGAGCATTAATAAAAGGGTATAATTTCGTTTGCAATTGCACAGTGGTTGTCAAAAAAAATATAATAAACATAGGTATTTTTCGTTTCGTATAACATAAATTGCACTTAGAATAGAAGTTGACAATACTTTTGGTTCTTGGAAATAAAAGCTAAATTAAAAGTAAATGTACATAAATATATGTATTCTTCCTATATGTTAAATTTACGTTAAGTGGAAATATTAAGTGCACTTGGTGGCTAAAAAATCATTATAATTTTCTTTCTCTTTCCAGTTTCTCCATAATTACAACAAACGATATAACAGCAACAACAATCGACTTGCTCAGGCGAGCGCAATTGCTATAATGATAATCACACCAATTACGATCAGGCACAAAGTGAGCAAATCGTTCGGTGTGATCAGGCCCACGGTGCAGGCGACAAATACGTGCTCGAGTGTAGTCCAACCACCTCGGGTTGCGCCACCACCACCAACCCCCGCAGCTGCAACTGCAGCTTGTGCCGTCTGTGGCGCAAATAGTGGTGTCACAGTTCGCAATTCGCCAAAAACGGAAAGAGCCTTGCAGCTGGTAGTAGGCTGCTCATCATCATTATCACCATTAGTGGGATTCGCCGGAAGTCCTTTGCGTTGATGTGTCTGGTTCTCAGTTACACCGCCTTCCGATCCATCCATGCCTTCATTTTCCCTTTTTGTATCTTCATCATCATTGGCCATCGATTTCATGGCTTCGTCAAGTGCTTCCGATTTCAAAGCTTGCTCCACTTCGGCTTCGTAATTCACCTTCAGTTCGGAAATGTTCAGGTTGAGTTGGGGTGTCTCGTAAACAATGCTTTTGCGGCGTGTGAACGGTATAACCGAATCGCTTTCGTCGAGTTCTAACTCATCCAACTGATCGTAGGAGATTTCGTTAAGCCCGGTGGCATTGAGTTCTGTGGCATCCAGGTCTATGCTATCTAGCTCATTATAAGTTTGGTTAAACTGACTTTCGTCAAGTTTTGGCTCATCAAGTTCTGTTTGGTTAAGTTCTAGTTCATCTAACTCGTCAAAAGAAGCCTCAAGCATTCTATCAATAATTTCCGATTCGTCCAGTTCCGTTTCGTCAAGTTTGAAATACAACTCATCAAGCGATGATTCGTTAAGTAAGCTATCATTTACTTCGAGAATGGCAAAACGCAGGCCATCTATCTCATCTGCCGTAGTTCTTTGAAGGGTTTCAGTCGTTAAATTGTAAACCTCTTCACTAAGACTGACAGTTTTGTTAAGTTTCAATTCTTCAACAACTATATCTTTTTTTGCTAAACTGTCTTCAATGTCTTCGCTGTTCTCCCTAGTAATTTGCAATGTAGCTGCACTTTCATTAAGTTCCATTCCCTCCCGCAAACTCTCTTCCAACTCTTCTGCTGTGGGTAGAGGTGGAAAATCTTCTGCCCCCACACGATCCCCACTACCTAAGCACTCCGTTTCCGTTTGCTCTTCATCCGTGGACTCCGAAGCACTTATCGAAACCTCGGAGACATAATGCTCCCTAACCTGAAAGCGACTGTTGTAGATGGTCTGCAGTTCCAGTGAGGCATTCGCATGGCTGGCCAGCGGATAATCCGTGAGACTTACATTCCCCGAATCCGGATTCGAGGAGGTCTCCTCCAGAGAACTCAACGAATCACATTGGGTTATTGCGTTTCCTCCTTCGGCCACCTCCTCATCACGATCCATTACGATGCGGATTTTGCTGGCATAAATGCGATTAAAGTTGGGCGACATCTTCAGCGTGGTGGTCTCCAGCAACTCCTCCGGAATCGTCTCTAGCTTATAACTATGGCTACTACATGTGCTAGCATTATCGTTAGAGGTTGTAACTGGGGTAACTGGGGCAGTGGTGGTAGTAGTAACATCAAGTTGGGCATTCAATATGGGATTAGTAGCGCTATTAGCTGGCTCGAGCTGGGCGGGATTAGTAGTAGTGGCATTGGCATTGGCATCGGAATCAGGCGAACTGGTGACGTCGATGATGATGTTGATGTTGGGATCATCTCCGTTACCTGTCAACCGGCTGCGATGATGTTTCGGCTGCTCTTCGATGCCAAAAATGGCAGCCAGCTCCTCACTGGAGTTGTACTGCGACGGCGAGGACGTCGAGGAGGAGGAGGAGCAAGAGGCTCCCCTCTTCCTCCGCCGCTCACCCACTGGTGTCAGCTGCAGCGGTGGTGGTGATGAGCCCGAGCAATCGGTTGGCCTGGACTCCACATCCACACTCGGATTAGTTGTGCTACTCAGTGTATTGCTGATCGTGCTTATGGTCGTGCTCTGCGGTGTGGACTGACCCTCGTACGAGGTGGTGCTAAATGTCTTGATCGGATCGGTGCTGGGTGCATGGCAATCGCTGCTCTGCGATTTGATGTAATCGCTGGAGGAGTACGGATTGAAGGAGGTGATGCTCGAGGACAGTGGACGACTGCCACGCGACGGACTCGACGACTTGGCCAGACAATCGCTGCTCGAACTGAACGAACTGGCGGTGGTGCTCACATTGGGTGGGAAACTGCCTCCTCCGCCGCCGCTGCCACTGGCACTGCCACTCCCACTCGTCAAACTGGGGGCGGTGGTGCGCTGATCATCGGTGGTATTGGTTGAGCTGCTGCTTTTCGCCTGACGCTCGCACTCCTGCATAATCTTGTCGATCTCCTCGAGCGTCTGGCCGGGATTAGCTTTGATCTCTGGAACGGAACAAACGAGAGTGGCATCACCCGCTGCTTTGCTGCTGTTTATATTACAGGTGGCATCCAGGTTATCATAGTCCGGTTGGTTGGCCAGTTCGCTTAGTTGTCTCATGCAGCGCCTGGCTATATGCTCTATTTTGTCGGATTGTATGGGATCTAGTTTCTTGATGAGATGCGGCATCACCAGTTGTTCTCCCCCGGCTCCGGTCTTTATGGTCTGCTTAACCTGGAGGGCCTCGTGTACAATGACTGGTGGTTCGGTTGTCACAATATCCTTAAGGATCTTCTCGCACACTGCATTGGCTGCCTCGGACACCTCGTCAATGGCTCGTATGAGTTTGCCCTCTTTGTGTAGCTTTCTTAGGGGTTTCTCTTGGGTTTCCGGTTCCTCGTGACCCGCATCTGGCAGAGTTTCGAGCAGCATTTGCCCACAACGCTTGGCCGCCTCGGAAACAGCCTCAATCTGCTGCAGTTCATCCTCCAATCTTTGCTGTTCCGCATTCAATTTGGGTCTGGCGGCTGTGATCAAAGCCTCCCGGCGAAGTTCATGGAGTTCCTGGCTCAGTTTAATGCTGCTGGCCTGGGCATCCTGGGCAATCTTGTTGAGAGCATCGTCCATCAAGGGTTCTGGGGTGAGACTCTTGCGGGGAGCTGGCACCGGAGCTGTTCTGGGTGCCTCCTCTTTGTTCAGACGCTCGGGGAGTTGGGAAATGGCTCCACCCTGACTGGGATGCCTAAAGGGTATGGGATGATGGGATTTCCTGGCCACAGCCAGTTCCTCATCCTGTGCCTTTAGCTTGCGCAGAAGATCCAGCGTAGCAGGCACATCATTGGTATCACTGCCCTGTTCACCCTGCAAATTGGACATGCTGCCAGCTCTCTCCAGATTCCGGGTCAACTCCATATAGCTATTGAGATCTCCACCCGAAGGTTTGGCCGCATCTCGGTGTATCAGGTTGTAAATGTTGGCCGATTGGGTGCGCGTGGCTCTTTGCTTCTTTTGCATGGGATAGATGAAACTGGATTTGGGTCCTGGAGGATCTTTGCGCAGGGAACGCACAGCCAGATCATCTTTAATGATGTCAGGAGAGCCCGTCTTCTTCTTCACCCTCACTGGCTCCACATGAAGATAATCGGACTGGGGCGCGGGCACAATTGGACCCACTGGGATGCCAAACGGTGGCTGTTTCTCCGAGCTACGATGCTGCAGATTGGCCAACTGCAGGTTCCTAAAGGCCACATCATCTCGCACTGGATCAGGTTCGCCGGTGGGTGAATCCTCATCCTCATAATCATCCGCATGCGCCAGGGCAAACTTTTCAAAGTCACTGGGCGTTGGCACTCGCATTTTGGTTATGACATCCAGCTTGGGTGGTGGTTCCCTTTTGCTTTCGGCTGGTTCTGTCAGTCCCAGCGATTTGTATATGGCCTCCAGTTCGTTGATGGCCTCCTCCAAATTGGCTGGCTTCTTGCGTGGAAAGTAAACCGGTGGCGGTGGCTCCACCACTTTGCGTTCTGGATAAACCGGAGCTGGTGCCTGCTGATGTTGCTCCCGCTTCTCCGCCACATACTCCTCGTACTTATTGGGCAAATCCTCGCCAGAACGCCTGCTCTGATAATGATGCGGCATTGAGTTGGTCTTGTGCACATCCCGATGGCGGATCTCCACATAGTTCTGATTGCCATGCTCTTGAGTGGGCTTAATGTGCAGACTGCCACACACTATGTTGTCCTGATTGGGTGAGGGATTCGGATTCCTCTTTGGCTTTTGCACTTCGGAGTACATGGGCATGGGATAGGTGCGCAGTTCACTCAAACGCGAGCTGGAAAACGATCGGGGTTTGGTCAAAGGTGGCTGCTGCTGCTGCTGGGGCGGTGGATTGGGTAGGCCACTCTTGGAGGTTCTCAGTATGCCACTGGATGGGGGCACCCCACTGTTATCCAGCCTGCCCGTGCCCGCATCCATCATGTGTATGGGCTTCCGGGAGCGCGGAGTTGCATCTGCCACATAGTGAAAATCAATGCCGTTGGGCAGGGATTGCTTGCCAGGATGGGCATTCCGCTCCGATCTCGTTATGAATCTCCTGTGATGCGGCTGCTGCTGGCTCACCGGAGCACTGACTATCGAGGAACTTGGCTGGGAGTTGAGTGAGTGCACCGATTGGTAATGCGGTGGCTGCCAAATGCGATCATCCGAGGCACAGCGACTATTGTGATCGAAGGCATAGGACACGGGTCGCAGATCCCCGGAGCTGGAGCCCATTTGCTGACCCACATGCACTCTTCTCAGGGGATCCCTGGGCGGTGGTGGTGGTGGCAATGGCTTGCTCTGCATCCTGCCATTCATATTCTGCAGGTGTATGTGACTGTCGTAGCTTATGCTTCGCTTGCCATCGTTTTGCATGGCATTCTGCAGGTTTTTTTGCGGCTGCGGCTGCCATTGGACATAGCTATGGGAGGTATTTGTTGGCTGGTAGATGGATAAAGGCAGTGGCTGGGTTTTGTAACGATGCTGTTGCTGCTGCTGCTGCTGCTGCTGCTGTTGCTGGTTAACAACTGGAGCTCCACCATGACTTGGCTCGCCATCGCGGGATAATCTCTTGTAGTAACGCTCATTGCGAGCCGCTCGACTGCGTCGACTTTGTCCAGCGGCGGAGCCCAAGTGTATGCTCTCATCACTGCGGTATTTGGAGAATGTGGAGGAGTTCAGCGATATCAGTTCCTCTTCGCTGGAGTGAGCTCCCGGTGCCTTGGGTCCCCTTTGCCCCGAGCGAGATTTATGCTGTTGGTAACCATTTCCCTGCAGGCCAGTTGGCTGTTGAAGCAGTAATCTCCTGTCCAAAGAGTTACTAGAACGCTGATAGTAGCCCGGTTGATTTTGGTAATATGGTTCGGGGGGTTGTATATTCTCCAAGGGCAAAAAGAACTCATTGTCGATTTGCGGTTGAGGAGGATGCGGTGGATGCGGTGGAGCCTGCTCTTGTCGCGGGCTCACTATATGATCGAATTTGCTGCTACCCCTTGAGTTCTTGACATGTTTTCCCTTTGGTTTGCCAGCCAATTGACGCTGGGCGGGCACAAACCCGGCCTTGCGATCCTCCTCACTCGACGAAGCACTCTCCGCCTCCTTCTTTTTCCGGAAAAGTCTGCCAAAGGACCATTTCTGTTTGCCCGAGAGCTGCTGTGAGGATCCTCCAATGCTGTGATTGCCCCTTAGCCGATCCATGTCCTCCAAATCCTCCTCCTGATGATCCTCCTGATTGTGATAATGGATGTCCGCTGTGGTCGTAGTGGTTGTGATCACCTTCGAGTCGTGGTCATCGGCGCTGTTCCGGTCATTGGTCAATTGAAGCTCCCTGGGCAATGGCAACTGTGGCCGCCAAGTGGTCTGAACAGTCTGTAAATAAACGGGAAAAAAGAGAGTGTTTAGTTTATTTTGTTCAAACGCAATCAAGATAAATTTATGTTCGCGAAACCTCAAAGTTGATAAGATAACGTGGTGCCGCCAACTTGTGTTAACTTGGCCCAAAGACCTTAAAAAGATAAGCAAACTCAGTCAGCCTTTAACGATCTTCGCGGCTAACTAAAAGGTTTCCGCAGCTTTTTTTACGACCTCACGTCGCCTGCATTTACATGACAACTAGAAATATAACTCCATCTGATTGTTCAGGGTCGTTGGTCTTTACATTTACAAAACAAATTAGGCTTAGATGTATAGCAATTTATATTTTAATTTAATGTTAACCTCTTAAGTTTCCTTTTCTTTTATTACTATCCTAAAAGCTTTAAAACTTCATAAGAATTGCTTAGCTTTAAATTAATTTAGCAAAGTTTTCAATAGCAAATAATTGTATTTTTCCAATTTCAGCCATTAAAATTTTTCTGAGTGTGAGAAACATCTAACTAAAATCTCTGTCAACCTGACAAGTTGAGTTTAAATTTTTTTTGTGGAAAAATTAGCATACAGCTCCCACGCGGTACTTAAAGGTACTTTTTTTAGTGAATTCAGAGCGGAAGCACCTCATTATCATAACAAATTAGGTATTTAGTAGAGTACTTTGCAAACCGAATAAAAACTACAAGCTATCCAGATAAACTTCTTATCAGTCTGGTCATACATATTGTATGTATTGCATTGCATATTGTATTGTTGATTTTCTTGGAAGCAATTGAGCAAATTAACTCACGATCCATCAAAGCTTTTTCACACTCAACATGGGCATGAAAAACTATTTAATCTTATCTTAAATTCACATTTGCCAATTGAAAGGCCCCGCAAACAAATGCTGAAACTAATTAATTTAATTTATTTAACAGCCCTCTCTATACAATTTCCATTCCGGTTTTCAATTTGATTATTTTTTTTTGTTGAGGATATTATAACGAAAATAAACCAAATTGTGTGTGAAATTCGATGGGTATGGTGCATATATAATACTATATTTGTTTATACAGAAAGCTCAGCAATTGGGATGATTTTTGGGGCACCAGGCGGCTTGTGGGATCTGGACGCATCATTTCCGTTGCTGACGCCATTCAAAATAGCTAAGGATGACGCCAAAAGATCTCTAACTTGGGAAAAAAGATACCAAAGGGCTACACTTGTTTTCCTTCCGATAGTGTGGTAAACAAAAAAACGAGGGGAAACATAAGCATAAAGAGATTATGCTCGTGTCGAATGATATTCGATATGGTTGGCATCTGTAAGCTAAGACGGGGATCACTTCAAGTTATCAAAAAAAAAAAAACATTGCCTTATTAGCACTATTATAATCCACTCCATATGGAAGGTATGGAATATTTAAAGATCGCTTTAAAGATCTTGACAAAATGGATCAATCGCTTAAACATTTATCTTCGTAATTACTTCGATTGTTTTCCAACATCTCAACAATTATCCACTCTATCTCAAATCTATTGTAAACTAGACTAAACTTTTGAAATGGATAGATCGCATAACAATAAATATCTTGCCTTTTTAGATCACCCAACATATTTCCAAAACTTCAACATTTGTCTACCATAACAATTCAAAGTCTCGTAAAAAAATCTTAAGAACTTTTTATACAGAATTTCCAAAAACTTTGAAGAACACATGTCTCATCTTGTGGTCACCATTGCCTCTCACTTGTCATCTTTGATTTACGGATGGAAATTTATGCAAGACTTCCCCAAAGAACTTTCGTGATTCACAATCGCTTTTTAGAGACTCATTATAAGTTCTGATTTTAGACTATATTTATGCAAATTACATGAGAATTTTTACTAGAGAATTTACGGTCTCCTAAACAGCTGCGTAATGTCGGGCAATGTGCCAGTAAAAAAAATACAAAAAAAATTCATATATATGGCTGAGTAAGATGGCCAACACAAATCACTCATACGCAATGGCGTAAGCCGGAGCAAACAACAATAGCGATTGTATCTCTGGGGAAACTATAAATAATCACAGGCAGCAAAACTCCAGCTGCAAAACCGTACGAGATTCCCCAAAACTCAAATGGCAAATCCCCAAAAAAGTAGAGACGGGCAAAACGAGAAATATTTGAGAAATTTAAAAATAAAACAGGCATCGAAAAGTACAAACTGGGAGTAAAATACAAAATTCGCGCGATATAGATCGGAGGTATATATAGGGATACAATCCGTTCCGATTCAATTCGATCCGTTACGAACACGCGCGCTTTCTACACTGATTATGGCTAAGGAAAAACTTTCCGTGAAGATCGATTCGAAGGCGACTGCAAAAAGCTCCCAAAAGAAGCTCCCCAAATGGGCGCAAGAGCAGCTATGGGAACTTAAGAGAACCCGCGAATGGGGTGAATATAATTCCCAAGAGTATATTTTACATGGTTGCGAGAAAAAGAAACAGAGGCGGTGGTTTTCTTTGAGAAATCCCTTTAGTTTGTCCCTAGTCCCTAGGCTAAATTTCAATTAAGTAAACATCAAATGAAACTAAATTGATTTTTCTTGGTTCCCCCTATGATCATGATCATTAAAAGTGTATTTCGTATCCGGGCAGTCAATGAACTTTTACCCAGGCCTATGGGCTTTTTAATTAAGGCCGAAAATACACAATTCAATTAAGTGCGATGGGGAAAAGTCTTCAGGTGAAGGCGGTTCATCCTCCAAAAAGCTGGAGCAGAAAAACACAAGCATGCACTCGGAAATAAATTACTCTTAATTTTAGAAATACACTTGTAGCTTTACAAATTGTAGTGTATAATTTGCTCATCTTTAAACAAGAAATGTGTAACTTTTCAAGCAGAAATATATCTTGTTTTAAGATTATTTATTAACCGCTGGTTAAATTTTAACTGAAGTGCGATTTAGTTATAAGTTTTGATTAACAAATCCCTCGAATGTTAATTATATTTTTATATAAACTACAAATCTTTGATGTAAAGTAGAAAAAGATTTTAAAATAAAAATTATAGTTATCAAATCTTTTTTTCACAAAAAGGTTAACAGCTGGTTAAATTTAAAATAAAGTTTTTAAGTTTCTTAACAAATTCCTTAATTGTAGGGTACATTTTTATCTAAGTGTATGTCACGTTTTGTTTTTGGTTCTGTCGCTCGATTAACAAGCTCATTAATTTCGGGAAAGGAGGAGGGAATATGTGACCAAATTTTTCTGGTTATGAATGTATCCCGAAAATAGCCCCGTCCATAACACTGATCGAAGATGTTCCACTTGTGTCACATAAATATGTCCGAATGATTCACTCGGCGTGTATACAAAGGATGGCTAATGCAATTATCTCCAGTCCAAAGGTAGCAAAACAATTTAGACAACTTGGAAAATCGAAGGCAAAAAAAAGAGCTATGCGGAAGATCTAGACGGCGGCGAAACTAAAGTGCACTCGAAAGTGGGTGAAGTGAGTTCCATCTAATTATAGACGGACATTTGCTGTGTATATAAATATATATAAGTATATATTTAAAAACGATCAGACGCCTGAGGAACGAGGCAATATGGGTCACACTTCCCAAGAACTCAGAGTAGAATAATACCTGAGTGAATTTTAGCTAACCTTCGATTTGCCCTAACCGCGCTCCAATAAAATTTGTATTTAAATCGGTTTCGCTAATTCATTTTTGGCAGCTGTGCAACGAGAAGTTAATGAACTGAAACACAATTATAATTACAAGTTTAATGAGTTCAGTTTGATATTTGACTTCAAAGCGAAGCAGATTTACTCACTGCAATTGCTCTGCGTTCGGAGGGATTTGCGGAGCGTTTATAAATAAACTTGGCAGTGTAGTTTGAATGCCGTTTTAAGTATCTGCCACATCCGCTTGCGAAAGTATCTCCACGTTAAAATATCTGTGTCAGAGCAGCAGAAAATCCCCCAAGCTTATCACACACATTATGCAAAAAGAAGAGAAGCCGCAAACTCTCAACCGCCAAGCTCGGAAATTAAGAAATTTCTTGTCTGGAGCTGAAGTTTTGAGGCTGACAGAAACAAGTGGTTGTTGGGCTCCACTTGGCACTATACCACTTCTAATTCATTCGGGATGGCCCGAACAAACGAATGTCTCTGTCTTTTTGCGGTTCGGCTTTCAAGCATGCATAATCTATACTAATTTCTCTGCTCAACAACACACACGCGGGGTCAATAACACAACAACCATTTAGAACTGACCAACTCAGCTGGAAAAACTTGGCTTCTCTCCCCCAATTTTTGTTGTATTTAATTTTATTTATGCACAGCACGTGTTGCATTTCTTGACTGGCTGCAAGTATGTTTGTTTATCCCGACAAGCTAATGACTAGTGCGTGATATTGTTGATGTTGCTATATTCCCATTGTTTTCAATTTTCAGTTTTGCCTTGCGTGAGGGAAATCCCAGTCCCAGAAGGGAGTATCATATTGAACCAGGAAGTACGCTTAGCTAACATCGCTTTTCAGTATTCCTCGCATTTCAAATTATGCATATTTTGTTCATTTTTCACGTCGGCCGAAGCCGAAAAATGTGAGAATTTGTTATGCTGATATGGTTGTTTTCGGTTGGGGTTTCTTGCTAGATAAGTCTGGTTGATATGCCATGGGCGCTTATATGGTTGGGTAAATTCTGGATGATATTCCATGGGGGCTTTACTACTACATCTTTATTTTTTTGTTGTTTTTCAACAAATTTTGCTCAACTTTAACTTAAGATTGTTAAAACCATTACCTTTAATGACATTATAGACCAAATTGGGTTTTAAATTTGTAATTGCTTATCTTATGAACTTATAAAATAGTACATTTCATTCAATATTTGTTACATTTTTCATGTTGTTACCACTTCCAAAATTTTTTGGCCGTTTTACAAATTGAAAAATTAATTTGATTTTTGTAAATTTCATTTTGTAAAATTCTAAGTGGCAATCTCAAATTTCTTCTTAATATTTTCCCAACGCAATTTACTTATTTTACATTTCAACAAATCTGTTTTTTTTTTAAATTCTTTATTCCAAAAATTCATCAAATTTTTTTGGATTATTTTTTTGCTGCTCAGCGCCCAACTTTAACAGGCCATGAAAACGAAAAACAATTTTTGAAAGCAGCCGCAGCCGCAGTCATTAAAAGTGTTTGTAGTTTTGCTGCCATTTTGTGGCTGCTGTAATTTCATATGAAAATAAAAATTCTGCGTGGCCGACGCATGAACAAATATTTTGCATATTTAAACGAAAAAAAAAACACATAACATAACATAATAAGACAACAAGCAAGAAACTCGTCGCTTTCGTTTTCAAATGTCGGGGCGTTGAACTTTTCTCAGAAAAGCCGCGTTTGACATGGAGATCTTGGACAGTGGGCACCCGAGTTTACCTATTGGTTTACACTTTACCTTTCTGGGCAGTTTTTGGTTATACAAAACCAAAACCAAAACCGACTTTCACTGGAAGTCATTAATTTTCACCCAAATTCGAGTGTGTGAGCCAAAGAAATCAGCATTTGATCCACACACATATAAATCGATTTTTAATTGCTCCGAAATGTGCAAGCGTTGGGAAACTTGGCGACTTAACAAGCAGGTGGTAAATATGTATTTAAATTTATGAAAATTATTTGTCAGATTATAAAGCACCTATTTTGGTGGAAGTGGGATCAGAGATTGAGTTGGAAAGCCGGCTAATTTGTAGCGTTTAGTTAAGTTTGATTCGATAGGGAAACACGCAATTTACATAATTACGCGAAACTGTTGAAGGTCTTTGCGTAAGCTTATGTTATTCGATATGAAGTCGTGGGATTTGGGATTTTTTTTTTTTTTGGTGAATGAAATCGGAGCAACAGGTTCACCGGTGATGGCTCAATCGATGCTTAAACCCAAGATTTGTGATTTTGAATGAAGAAATTTACGGTTATGAGAATGTTAAAAAGGGTTTTTAAAATACTCAATCAGTTGATTTATTTTTATTAAGAATTTGATTTTATTTGCCTTTTAAAATAAGAAAAGATTTAAAAGTTGACTTAAAAATGTTTAAATATATATATTAAAAATTCTCAATTAAGTTAAAATTTTCAATTTAATTACATTTCGTTCTCATTCTGATTTTTTAATCCTAAGCAGATTACTTAAAATACTGTTTTATTTACTTTCAAACAATTAGTTTAAAAGACAACAGATCGTAAATTTCAAACATACTTCTGTTCCAGACTGATTCTCTAACCAATACCCCATTTTATTTAAATAGCGGGTTCAATTAGCATCTCAAGTAAATTGATATCCTACCTCAATTTGATTGTACAATTAACGCCTTGACAGAATCGTGTATTTGTTTAAGGAATTCTGAGCATCTGATGAAGAAAAGACGATTTCCTTATTCGTTTAGTCAGAGAACAATGTCTTTGAAAAGTCATTTTAAAACTTTGTTTAGTTCTGCGTGGGCAGCAAATGAAGTCATATAATTTTTATGATCTTTTAGGGCTTTGGCAGGGAAAACTCCATCAAAGGCTGGGAAAGATTTTGTTAAATAAACACAGAGAGCAGCGATCTTTGTTTCAGTTCACAAAGCGGAACATTTTTACTGTAACACGAGGCAGAAAATGCATTTTTTGCACGCTTTGAAGTTGTTTTACGCTGTTCAACTCGTTTTTTTGTGCTCTGTTGTGAGATTAACAAGCCATTAACACGTCTCGAATATTTTACTTTCAGCCTCAAGACCTTGACCCAGCCATCTTTAAAATCGAGGGGAAAAAAGTGATTTGAGTTCCCCCGACCAACTTCAATGTCAAACGGGGCGTATGCCTGAATTAATTATGAATTGCTTAAGGCACTTGTTTGAAAAAATTACACACTATACTGTAGTACAAAATTAACTACACGAATGAAACGCAAACGTACATCTTCTTGCGCTATCCAGCTATTTCCGTAATATTTCTTAGGTTGAAAATACTCGAAATAATTTCTGCCATGGCCCAAAAAAAATTCACATCATCATTTTTTTGTTTATAAGGCGTACACACAAAACTTGAGCGGCAGCCAAACGAAATGTTGAAGAGTATTTAATTTGGCATCTTGATGTTTGTTTTGGAGGTGTGTTAGAGAAAAAGATTGACAAGATATTTGGAAATTAATATTAATAAAGTAAATTTTAAGATATAACAAACTAGGTCCCTTTTTTTGGGAAGAACGAAATTAAATTTATAAATACTATAACAACAATATATCTTAAATTTAAATGTTTTCCACATTCATAAACTTATTTATTTATATATTAATATTAATATAATACTTTTTAACTTAATCTCTCATTTTTTTAAATATTACAATTTTCTGAATACAAAAAACAGTGACTGATCACTTTTACCTCACCAAATCACTATTTCAACACGTTATTTTGCCCCATATTTCAGCATCATAGTTTTTCCTACTCTTTTCAATTATAACTCAGTATTTATTTAGAAAAAAAATGCTTTTAGCATTTCTGTGTGCGTTTCTTTTTAAATTTTCTTAACATTTCTGACAGATAGTTAAGTAACAAGCTAAATAAAATTTCTTTGGCAGAAAATCGAGATGTGCAAAAATTATAAATATATGTGCAAAGACCACATAAAAATATATTTTGTTAATGCCGGCAAAATCTTCGTATATATGTACACCTGAAGAGGATTTGCGAGTGAAAAATGTGAATCTTTCGCGAATGAATCACTTTTAAATCAGATGTGGAAACCTGAATTTATTGTATATATGCCAAATTAAATAGTTCTAGTTATTTACGAGGCCTGAGGGCAAGGCCAAGTTTGGCATATGTTTTTAGACACAGACTAGACAAAAGAGAGTCTAGAAAAAGAAAGGAAATCAACAATTTGCATGCTAGAGCAGAGGCATTAAAACTAATTTTACATATCGCGAGAGCCGTTTTTTTCAACAACATCCTTTGATCGGGGAAAAATAGCCGGAAGCAGGCATTTTACATTTCCGTTTGGCAACAGAAACCGCAATTGAATGGACAATGATTACGGTCCGAGAAATTACAAATTGCAAACTTTTCAATCTTCACAGTCAGCGGGTGCATGCCAAACAAACTGTGAACATGGATTCATTGGCTTAAATACCAGGCATCCGACAGGTGGTCTAGATTTTGTGGCCCAAGGTTCGATTTCGAGCCTTCATTGCGGATTAGTTGCAATTATTGTGGCCTCTTGACATTCTTCTTTATGAAAGACAGCAGCAGCAGCAGCAGCAGCAGCGGTCAACACAAAAACTCAGCACTTACGCACCCATCGATTTTCTCGCCTACAGGCTTAAATCTATTTAAGGTCCCTCTTTTCCCAAAGAGTGTCATCGATTTGTGTGCTTTTGTTTGACAATAAAAAGTAGTAAAAGCCGACATCATCAAATTAAAGTCGGCACTAAAGATATACATCATCGAACTTGCCCTTAAGGGGCTTCAATTAAATGACCAAATGGTCAAATGACCAAAGGAGACCACGATAAAGAGCAATAAACTAAGGGCTAAACCGAGTAATTAAAAAGCAAACTGCCTGATTTTGTTTGTTTTCCCCCTCTTTCCCACTTAATTGCTATTGAACTTAATTGGATTTGGAAATTACTTGAAGCAACAAGCGAACAGAAGTGAATGAAATTGGAGTAACAGAAAACCGGTAAGAAATATAAATTGGAAAATTGTTTTCTTTATATTGTTTTGCTTTGGCTGAATTTTATAAAATTAATTTTGTATCGGATTCCGAAATTAAAATTTATTTATCATAACAAAAATGTTTGTGGTGAGCCACAGAAAAGTGCAATAAAAGCATAAGTTGGTGTCGAAATACTGAAAAAGCCATTCACTGCAAAAAAGCAATGTACAGTACAACCAAGAGAGAAAATAATTAAAACTATTTCACTAGTAAAAACTAATGTTGTTTTTTATTTGATAATTTTGATATAAGCATTTAAAAAATAAATTATTATATTTATTTATCCGTCAGCTTTCTTTTAAACGAAATAATCTAACTGAACCTGAAGTAAAATTAATGTATTTTTCTGCGCAGAACTAAAATTATGGACCATAACCCATGTACAATATGATATCTGCTTTTCTGTGCCTACTTCATGGCCTCAGTGGACCACACAAATGTTTTTTCTAGTAATTTTCCGTTATATTTTTCATCTACTGCTTTCGAGATTGTTTTTCCACTTAATGCCAAAGATTTAGTTGTCGACCGAGACGATCACGTAATAAATTTCATTTACACAGGCGACGTGCACACGGCAACTTGAAAAAATAAAAAAAAAAAATTGGAGCAAGCATAAAATAGATCAGAACACACCACGCAGAAACTTTTAGCAATTTAGCTAAGGTGTGACTTATTTTTAAAGCTTTAAAGGTTTAACAGATTTCCCTTTTGTTGGCATTTATCTAAGCTACAAAGAAAATAAATCAAAACTCTATTCAACATATTCAATGCGAGACAACAATTACACAACTCTCCGTCACCTAAAACATGGCCATAAAAAGCCCATTTCATCATTGTCAGATGCATGGGATTGCCCTCATCCCCCAATCTCCTCCAGACATGTGTCACGGGCATATGGACATGGGACATCAACATCAACATCACCATATGAAATGTTTTTTATTTTATTTTTTTCTGATTTCTTTTTATTTTTCAGCTGAAACACGTGCGGCAATTATATTGAGTGTAGCCAATAATTTCGGTTAATAATACACAAAAAAGAAAAAAGACAATGGACAGACAGGGCGATATAGTGGTTCAATCGAACATAATTATGGCCATTAAGATAAACTTTTTTTAACGCATTTCTTTGCGGACATTTGAAGGTCATTGGGTAGACTGTTCATGACTATCAAGCATTTGCATCGATTAAATTAAATATAGATAAAGGCACAACAATATAAGTAATGCTTGCCTCGAATCGTGGCCTCAGTCATGCCAAGTTTATCGATGGAAAAAAAATACAAATAAAAATAAAACAAGTTTTCCTCGTGGCTCTATCGTATTACATTGAAGCCGTGAGTTCCGCTTTTTTAAAACGATTCTAGGTGGGAAATATAAACGCCCGATTCGCTACGTTTGTTTAAATGAAACGGAGCTCATCAAACCCAAGAAAAAAACTCTTACGCCTCCGAAAAACACCTTAACAAATGGCTTTTGATTGCATTAAGAACCACGCCTCGAAAGGCAATGAACTTGAGCCTCATAAAATATTCAAATCCAAATGTTTCCCCGCTTTTCACTGAAATTGATAGGCCATGAAATGAGTATGTCAAAGATAAATCATCCACAGAATATCAAAAAAAGAAAGGCCAGCAAAGAAAGAAACAGGTAGGAATCGTATAGTATTTATTTTTTCTCTATTCTTAAGACTACCATTTCAAGGAATTACAGAATCCTGTTCTCTGGTTTCAGGTAGTTGTAGTAGGTGTGTGTCGTCTCTTATTGTTTGTTGCAACCTCATAAATATGTTTGTTTCGAAAAAAAAGGTTCAAAGGCATTTCAGGGATTGTTCGAAAAGGGTTCCCTGAACTTTAATTGCGTGTTCAGGACTTTCGGGGTAATTAAATTGATACATATTTCATGTCAGGGGAATGCGGAATTATATGGTCCACGCCTCAAAAGAACAAAAAAGGAATACCAAAGAGGATCAAAAAGCCTCGCCCAAAACATAAACAAAATTCCACAATGCTTAGCCAGGGATTTCAAGCTGGCCAAGATCGAATGGCCAGTGACTCCTATAATAAGAGTCTTATTACACACCGAAACCGAACCGAACCCAACCCAACCCAATTCGAATCCAAAACCACAGACGACATTTGAGGATCATCATCAACTCGATCATGTGTAAATCTAGAGCAAATCCATATCAATATCAATTTAGATGGGTCCCGTCTCGTCTACACTGGTAAAAAAAACGTTCTTAATAGTACTTCGTAACCAATTTAAATAGTTTTCGCTTTGATTTTATTTTAATTGCAGTTTTATTTTTTTTTAAATAGAGAAATATTAAATTGTAGTTCAAACCTTTCAACATACCTTTTTTAACATAATTTTATTTTAGAAATTTGTATATTTTTTATTTTTATTGAAACGTTAAGCAACCACTGATACTAAGCAACTAAAATTGTGGTATTATTTACGGAAAAAATTTTAAAATCTTAAAAATGAACTTAAAAAGTTAAACCATATTAAACGTAACTATAATGCATTTAAAACTTATAGGACACATTTCGAATTTATATATTTTAATATTAAGTCTTGCAATTTAGTATATTTTCCATTTTTTATCAGTGAAGTTTTCCCAAAGTTGTGTTCCATTTTTTTAATCAGTGTAATTTTCCCCAAGTTGTTGACCCAGTGTAACGGCAAACCAAGGTTTTAGCGATAGCCTAAGCATCACATTCACTTTAGATTTTTTATAATTATTTTTCTTTTTTCAATAAAAAAAATCAGAGTCTCGGAAAAAAAATATGTCGCATTTCTGATGTATGGGGCTCTCTGTTCCGAGTTCTTATCGTTCTTAGCCACAATATCATTTGTCAAAGTGTCAACTGTTGGCATTGTTTGTGTTTATATAGTTTTGGTGTGGCATCTTCGTTTCGCCCTTTGTTTTTCGCTGTCTGTCCGAAATCTGAGCATTGAAAATTGAGTAATATGCTCGGGTTTTCGGTATGCGGGCCGCTGTTTTCTGAGAGATGGGTTAGTCGAGATTGGCGGGGAGTGATGCGGCATTTTATAATAATGCAGAGAATAAGAATGATGAGGCGGCATGCTATTGGGGATTGGCTTTTTGCCGTTGCAGGCAGGTTCTAAAAAGATTGGAAGATTCATTGCTTCTCTGACAAGGCCGGTAGCTCAAAGTGGATAAGGGGAATGCAGCTTAAAAGATCAAGATTAGCGGTTGACGGAAAGTCAAGGTAAACGGATTGTGAAATGTTTCTAAGACGGTCTTGGCTTCTAAAACCTTTTAAATATGGAAATTCTAAGAGAACCTTATGCATTGTTAGATAAAAAGCGGTTAAATTAAGGGGTTTATCTCTTAAGCTTTTTAAAGTCTTCTCCTCTAAGGTTTTTAAACTCTAATCTCAATTAAAATTTATTAAATGAACAGTCACATTAATTGATCTTTCAACTATTTCATCTCAATCAATTTGCTCCACTTTTAATGACTCACAATCTTATTACAAAAAAGCAACGCTCGTTAATGTAATGAAATTAAACCATTTTTGGTAAGCAATCTCTATCGAATTTTGCACACTTGACACCTGAAGCGTCGTCACCTGTCGCACAAGCAGACCTTTCACAGAAAAAGCCAGACAATTGATTATACAATCTACCATTTAGCAATAATTGCTTTTTGCCGAAAGGTGTATTAACATTGACCAAAGTTAAAGTTGCAATTTCACACGATCCAGGTTAGTAAAAAAAAATATATATATAAAAAAGAGAGGATAGACACCCACCTGAACAGACTATTTGCAGGTGGGCCCCAAAAAAGCGAGTTGGCGTCTTGGCCAAAAGAAATTTCATCGGGATTTATGCTCGAGTGTTTTGACAACAGGCCGAAGACTTTCAAAACGATTTATTTATGCCTTTTTGCAAATCATTTTCCAAATTGAAATTGGGTTAATTGAGCTTGACTTTGAACAGTTAAAAGGGTAGAAGAATGTTTGTGTGTAGGCTGTTACCAGAGAAATGTAGAATATTGAGAGATGGAGAGTCTGAGAATCGATCTCAGTGAAGTCTTACAAATGCAATTTGTGGTTTTAAGCATCTTGAATGAATGAAAGCTAGAACGCTTGAGTAGTTTGGCCTGAAGATGCTGGAAAAGTGGAGGAATAATGGCTGTAAAATGGTAATGCTGATACGCTTAGGTAAATAAGTGGGCAAGTGGATCGATTCTAAGACTTCTTCATTCATCTGCAAATGCAGATGCATAACTGTTAGAGTGTTAGATGTCAACTTTCCACATGATTGATGAACCATCAGCTCAGGAATGGCTATAGAATATATATACGCTAATCAAAGAACTACGATAAAAGAAGCCAAGATTTTCACTTCATTAAGTTGGTCTTTGTCAAAGGAATCTATAGAGATTCTATGCTACCCACCGTTAAATTGTTTTTCCTTTGGTATTTTCGTAATTTACTTGATTAAATGCATTGGATCATTAGGCGTTCTCCATCGAAAAAGAGAGAAAAACTAGTTTACAGAATCCAGATAGTGGCGCAGGAAGCCGAAGCCGGTACACACGAAAATTTTAACGTCGAAGGTAAGCCACATTTTCAACCGAAAAATACAAAAACTGTAGAAAAAAAAAAGAACACAATGAACTGAGGAGAGACACCTGCTGTCCAAGCCGTTAGCAGTTAGCAGTTAGCTACCGCCACACAATGGACCCAAGTCGAAGTCGAAGTCGAAGTGGAGGTATCGAGGTATCTGGTATGCAACCTGTAGATATGCGCTTTATAATTGCATGAACCGCTGCGCCAACTGACCCACTTTAACACCACACTATACTATGCCATAGGACCCCACAGTCCCACAATAATGAAGCTTGTCGGCTTCTGTGGGCCCCCAAAATAGAAAAATTAAACAAGGTAAATTAGTTTTAAACAAATGTAAGCCCGCATAGGCAATAATTTATGCAATGGCTTGAAGTCTTTGAACTTTTCGAAAAACCCAACAAGCTTTGCTTGTTTATCTCGGCACCTAAAAACAAAAATTTAAAATTCAATCTCTAAAAGTTCAGCTTTTCAGAATGGATACGCTGCGCCAGAAGATTTCGGAGCTGTTTAATAATGCCATACCCACAATGGATGAAGTTGTACAAAGTCCTAAACATTTGGAGAATCCAGAAGCAGTTGAAATCTTAGCAAATGAAGAAAAGGAAACACCGAATCAGGAAACTGGGAAACTTGAAACCACAGAACCCATAACCTCTGGCGATATTCCGGTGCCCGATACAAAGTTGCAAAATTTCAAAACTACAAACTATGAACTGGAATTTGTTGACTTTGTGGATAGGAATGCTCCCAAGGGTTTATCGAAAAAGTTAATGGAAATGTTGCCCTACTTAAAGATCAGCTTTTTGTCTTGGCCAGCATTTTGGTTTTGGCGTGGCTACAATTGGCAGTCTAAACGCAAAACCGAGAGGATTGGTCTCTATATTCAAAGGGTGAATAGGTTTTGTCCATAAGTTCCCCTTTTAAAACACAGTTTTTTTTAGACCTATCAGCAAGCCAAACTAATGCAGCTGGCCATCCTAGCCACTGGCTTATTGACAGTATCAATGGGACAACCTGCAGGTTTGCCCATTCATCTGCATAAAATGCAAAACAATACGACTAAAGAACATGATATTGACGACTTAGATTAGGTAAGCCTTGATATATAATTCTATCCAAACTTTACACACAATAACCATTAATTTATTCCTATCTTTTCATTAAATTAAATTCTAAATCTGGTAAAAAATGGGCATCCAAAGCATTTACAGCAGCTTGAAGCAGAAAATCCAAGGATCTACAAAAAAGGAAAGAAATGAAACATACGAAGAAAAGATCAACAAGCCACCTCAAACGCAAAATATTGGCGAGCAAATACAACTACTGCTGCATTCCAAATCCTTTGAAAGTGCATACAATACCGCCGCCCCATTTCTTTTTGCCAGTTTGGGGGCGTGGCCAGGCTATTGGCTTTTCCGGGGAATGGATTACCATGTGCATCGATCGCATATTCCATTGCCCATCTATATAAGACAGGTAGGTGCATGGATTTTAGTTGGTTATAGCTTTTCTTTCCTGCAAATTTATAATTTTTTCAGACCTACTATCAAGCCAAAGTGGTTCAGTTATTTATTATTTTGGCTGGAACTTATACTGTGTTCAGAAATAACAGCCGCCTGAACACAAATGGCGTGGTAGACTCATAGTTCCTATGTATAACTTTTTTTAGATGCCCAAATGCCTTTCCTAAAACTGATCTAAAAATATCTGAAAGCCGAACTTTTAATTTAACAAACATAATTTGAACATAAATAAATTCTATGAATTATTTTCTATATGGTTCGGTGTGTGGGGGGATTTGGTTCATTGGACTCATCATTGTTTTTTGACTCTTCAGTTTTCGATTGAAGTTCCCCATCATGGGTTTCCTCATCGCTGATCTCTCCTCTGATCTCCTTGATCATTTTTGCTACCAACCAAGGTTGTATGCCATTGTTGATCAGCTCCATGGAGATTTTAAGTGATTCCTTGCTCAATCCAGCGTTTACTAATTCCGACATACAATGTAGCACCGTTAGGGCTTTTTTGGATTTTTCATTAGACGAGTTTTTAGACATTATTTCGGAAAAATTTGTTGATATAATATATATATTTAACCCTTAGAAATTCTGATACAATTTTTTGAATAGTTACAATTTCATGCCCGAAAGATTTCTTTGAAAAATTATAATGACAGATATATCAAAACAATTCTGATAGAATTTCTAAGTAATTCCAAATCAATGCCCTAAAAATTCTTATAAAAGAGCAAAATATAATGAGAGATATATCAAAAGCTGCTTTCTTTTGGTTTTTGATCTATATTTTAATATGGATGACGTATTTTCAAAATTTCTATTTATATTCAGGTATTATAAAATAAAAATAAAGTATACGATGCATACTTTAATGTGGATAATATAATTATAAAATTTCCTTTTTATTTATTATGTGAAATAAATCTTTATTACTCGTCCAATAAAATATGTTTTTAACCTTCAGTTTTGTTTTCATCAGTAGGAAATTATTTTTTTAGCAATGGGTTTTAGGATTACAAAAATATGAAAATGAAAAATGATCTTTTGGATTTGTCAAAATATTTTCTAATGCCAAAGCTAATGACGTTGGTTCCAAACCCCTATCACCTAGCCGTACCGTATACCATTTACCAGCTGTAAATCGTAACACCGTTTCAAGTTCAGAGTTCAGTAATTAGCCACCTGCTCCAGTGAACCCCCATGTTGTACGTTCGCCACGATCTATCTACCCGCTGCCAAGTGAAAAGATAAATTAGCTACAAATTAAACAAATCATATACGCTAGAGAGGCATGCACACAGAGTTTTCAGCAGAATGGGAAAGAAATCTCAGCTGGCGGACAATTAAAAAACGCTTAAATGAAGATATTTTTCAGGCGGCAAGTGCAGTTGCCGCCAGCATGTGATAAGTAAGAGCAAACACTTAATTATGAGAGGGAGATCTATTGTATCTGCTTGGCCTCACCTGTATGAGATACATTTTCCGCTTCTTTTTTTTTTTGTTTTTTTCGTTGCTCCACACAAACGAATGCTAATTATGCAGCATCTGACGATATGTTGATGATGAAGTTGTTACTGTCTTGCTCTACTTGGAATGCAGTTCACTTTTTATGGCTCTGGTGCAATTGTGTTCAATTAGAAACCGAAAAGAAACGAACGTTCTCAAATGGAAATTAATTGAAAAACGTTTTCGCTGCGAACATTTAGAACTTCACTTGAGCGCGAAGCAATTTCCAGCTTTAACTGAGGCGTTGAAATCAAAAGAGTGTTGGCCGTTGTCCTTATTGTACAGTTTTATATAGTCGGGCTATATAAAGGCAATTAGTCAGCAGCACGTTAAAACACAAAACTTGTAAAGGGAAGTACTATAAACTCTCTCTTCTTGTGGTAGGTTAACCCTAACCCGATCGAATAGGGGGTAGTATATAAATTTTCAGAGGGTGTTTTCGTTGTTTAACACACTTTACTTGCTATGGCAATTGGTTTTACGAATGCCTTCACAAGGTGTTTCACACACACAAAATCGATCAAACAAATATTTTCAAACACAATTGTCCAGCTCAATGTATAGGAACTTGAGCGGTCTTTTTTGTATTTCAAGGTTTCTTATGTTTTTCTTATTTATTTACACAACTATTTACAGTTCGTTGGTTTAGCTAGTGCTTTAGTGCATATTTTAGTGTGTTTATTTGTTTATTTATTTAAATTTTGTATATTATTTGTGTTGTTATATTTTTCGTTAACGCGTTTGCATGACCATCGTGTCGGTGAGTTGAGCGCGAACTGAATTGAAATTCCGCTGGGTTGTGGCTACAAGCAGCTTGTGGATTGTATCTTATGGATTCCATGCAACCTCATCATGAGGTTCGCTTCGAACATGTTTGGAAATATCTGTGATAACCATCGGATCGGACAGGTTGGGAATGTTTGGGATATGTCCGCAAGATTCTCGTGTACGTAATGCTCTTGAAATCGCTTCGACATTTCTTGTTGTCACAACTTCGGAATTTGGATTATTCAGGGAGATGGAGGCGGCGCCCACTAGGAATTTAGTTAATTTGTTGATTACCCCACCAAGCAATATGGGGCAAAAATTGGGCTTAACGAACGCAAAGTGGTTTTAAGAGGTGAAATACTAAGGGTTGTTGGGAGTCTGGCGAAAGTTCTTTAGTTGGGCATGGGATTTTTAAATATTTGTAACATATATTATTACTTTTTAAAGAATCTCGACTATTTAAGCTTTTTGGGTAGTATTGAAGATTTTAAAAATATTTTAAATAAATGTAATTTTTGTGGCCATTACTTAATATTAAAAAGTACTTTTATAACATTAAGGTCATTTTTAAGAACGTCGACCATATTTGGGGTAATTAAGGTAGTATTTTATTATAAAGTAATTTTATAAGACCCTGGACTATTATTTAGCTATATGATAAGATGAAAATAAAAACAAAAATATATGTTTCTTGTTAGTATATGATATAAAAGCAACTCAATTAATACATTTTTTTTATTAAGGATGTTTTTTTAAGACCATAAACTATTTGTATATTTTTGAGGTAGTTGGTACAGTTCATAGAAGTGAAAAATATATACTTTCGCTCTAAGCCAGCCCAACCTAATCCAACCCAAAAACCTCTCATAACTATTTATCTCCCCACACCCAGGCGACTATATCTCAGAGCTTGTGGAACGCATTGCAACAGGTTCGCCGGGCATTAAAAATAAAAGCTGCAAAAACAATGAGTAAGGCGGAAAAAAACGAGACCATAATAATTAATACCGATCGGCCGAGAGACCCACCGAATCCATCCAAAGGAGCGAAGTGCGTAAGTGAAAAATAAAGAAAAACAGGAAATTATTCGCAGCAAAAGTTGCGAAATATTTCATAACCTGCCAACGCGAAAGATGACAAGACTGCGGATGGACGTGAATGTGGGTAAAGAAATTTCACCTAAATATGGACAAAATGGGACGTATGCCGGTCAATAATCTCGTGAACACCCTTGAAATGAGCCCGAAAAACAGCATTCAATTTGCAAAAAATTGAAAATGTAATGGAAAATGAAACTTTTGGCTTATTTCGTATCAATTTCTTTGGCCAGGCCTGCCCGATTTTCTGGCATCTTGTGGCACAAATGTGTGGCACCGTGATAAATGCACTGAATAAGAAAAAAAAAAATCAAAATAAGCTGAAACAAAAAAAACCTGCAATCAGCAAACGAAAGTGAAACAAAAGCGCCGACGAGCGAGTAAGAGAGACAGGGAAGGAGACATCGGGAACGTAAAGCGAAAAACTTGCAATTTCCATTTTAAATACGCAACAACTTTCGGCTAGAGGCAGGCCGCATTCACAAGGAGTCCAATCGCTGAATTCCCCATCTCTGCAGCTGCTTAAGAAAGCGATAAAGGGAGGGGCGGGAGGCGGTGGATCGTAGGACCAGACCCAGGCCTACACTGTGAAAAAATAACATAGATACATTCAAATAACATTAGCATTATACATTCAAATACTCTCATTTCCAAATGCCTCTAAATTCAAAACTAAATAATATCACAAATTATTCCCAAAATTTTAGAGATTTATCGTTGGGTCTACACTGAGAAGAAATAGCAACGTCATGTCTTAAACACATTGAAATTATTCCATTTCCAAAAGCCTCTTAAAGTTCAAATATTAATTGGGATGTTCGATATTAATCGCTAAATATAAGAAAATCCATATCTATATCAGTACTTGGTTCTTTTAAACATAAAGGTCATTAAATTGGATTTAATTATAAGCAACTAAATATTTTTAACTTATCTCCATATCGTTTAAAAATTCAAACAATATCAAATTTACGGATTTATCATTCTTTTGTCAAGGCAATCTTTAAGCTTATAAAACTTGGTCTGATGATTAGGTAGGATATAACTTAGTGAAAGTCATCTAAAGAAAAAGTATAAGTATGAACAAACAACTAAAAAATGTTTAATAAAATTAAATTAACCTAAATTAAACAGAAGTTAGCTTAAAGGCAACAACGCCAGTCAATCTTTTATGGCTGCTTAAAAGCAGCTTTGTTTATGACTTTTTCTCGGTGTAAGCTTGAACAACAAACAACTTGGGCAGCAACTCCTCGTCGACTGAGCTGTTGGTTGTCTGTGGATCGTCTGGCTCTTGATTGGAGCTGCCCTCCAGGAATCGGAGGAGCTGGAGGAGCAGGAGGAGTTTGGGGAGCCTGTGTATAGAGACTGGGCGGATTGGCGCTCTTTTGTTGGCTATGTCATCAGCATAAATTTTGCCTCGCATTCATCATAATTTCCATGCATTTAATTTGTATCATAAATTGTCTGCTTTACTCTAGGAGTCTCTGAGACTGAGATTGGGATGCGACGATGGCCATAAAGGCTGAGAGATAAGAAATCTTCAATTAGTTCTGGAGGCGGGTGAAGCTTAACTTTGGCCAAGTTCCAAAGGAAGTTCATTGAACGGCTGTCATTTTCACTTTCACTTTGCACTGTGGCTGGTGGGAAATGGGAATTGCAGGTTCAATGGTCACGCACTTGGCAAAACAGCAGCCAAAGCTAAATGACACATCCCTAGTCCGGGTGTCTGATTACCCAGCAGTTTTTGCAAATGAGCCGGGCAAACATTGGTAAAATTAAATAAAACAACAGCAACAACAAACCCAGACACTTGAGATACAACGAAAAGCATTCGCCAGATACAAAGATACAGAGATACTCGACGCACGTTTGAATGCTGTTGTAGTACTATACAGCGATCAATAACAACAAAAGAGGCAGACTGTCTGGGCCGAGATGGGATCGTCGTTGTTGGCCAGGTTAAAGATCGTTAGGCGCGACAAGGGGTCAGGTAGTGGTAAAGCAAGTGATGACCACACTTATAAAAAAAAATTAATATTAAATATATATAATTGGCTTTTGAATTTGGAATTTTTTAGTTCATGTTTTAAATAAACATAATAATATAATAATAAATTCAATACACATTCATTTGCATGATTTAATAATAAAATATTTACATTTAAGTCGAAAGTATTAGATTTTAAACGTTTTTAATGCGTTATATATTTAAGTTTAAAATAGTTTGAGTTTAAATTTAAAAAACAATTTTTACATAGCAAAAAACCGCAATTGGTAAAAATTAAAGCAAAAAATATTTACATTTATATAAATACAATTCATTGCTTGATTTCAAGTTAAAATGTTTCAATTAAAGTGAAAACAATATATTTAAAATGGTTTTAATTTCCTTTAAAAGCATTATATTTAAGTTTAAATTCAAGTTAAAATTAGATTAGTTTTGAAATGGTCAAATTAAATTAAACTAATAAAAAAATAAAACCGTAATGAATGAAATTCAAACTGAGAGATATTCAATTTAAATATTAAAGCATTTACTACGTATTTTTTACCAGTGCACGATAATCAAGGAGTGGAGGTAACCCTCTGTCTCTTCAGTTTATGATTTTCCTCCTATTTCGCTAGCCGCCTGACCAAATGAGCCAATAATTTCATTGGTCGCGACTGCAAAACCATAATCATTGAGTTGCATTGGTTGGAAAATCCATTATGGGCCTCACTTTTTAGACTGCACATGCTAATGGCCATGGCTCCCTTTTTTACGAGCCACTTCCTCTGGGCAGGAACCCCGGATTATGTAACTCTCAGAAGGGGAAGTCCTATGCAAACAAATCAACTGCGTTTTTATTGATTTACGCAATGATTTCCTTTTTGGATTGCCTATGGCCCAAAAACGATATCGGTGAAACACTTACCTGCAAAAGAGGAAGAAAACAGACAGATGGAATTAGTCATATGGGTAGAAAATATATATAATACTATCTGCGGTACATATGATATGCGTGGAAATGATTAAGCAATTTCCGTTGACATGCAATTTTCCAAATGGACCAGAAGACACTAAGAGTAAGAGTAAGAGTGAGAAAGTGCGCGGCGATAGCGAAATATCTGCAATTGCAATCGCTCATAAATCAAGTTTGCTCAATTGAGGTTTTTACGTTGTGTTCGGTTCGTTTCGATTCGTTTCGGTTTGCTTTATGGCGACAGATTGTGTGGCCAAGCAAATGCAGTTAATGATCAGGAATGTGGCGAAATGCGGCGAAAGGGAACCGCCGCTTTAATAGAGAGTTTCGGCTTCGAACCGTATTTATCTGGCATTTGACCGAAATGATTGGAAAACTCACTATCAAATCTGTTTGAGATACTCAGGTAATTAAGCTGTCGAATACTTGGTTTGCAAAGAAATTTATTATCCTTGAAATGAATGTAATACATGTAATCAAGAAATAATGGACATACATTTAGTTGTTTTCGGGTTCTTTTAACTTCCATTATTTAATTTAATAGTTTTAAACTGCAAAAAGTAAGTTATAATTTTATGTTTCTGATTTATTATCCTTGAAATACATTTCACCATCAAGAGATAATGGTCATAAATATATTTTGCCTTCTTTTGCTTTAACTTCCATTTTATTTTGGACAAATTCACAACTTTTTTTTAATGCTTTACTACATAGACCAAAATATGTCACAATCACTTAAATTATTGTAATCTATGTGATTTGTCTAAATTAGGTCGAAATTTATGTTAAAAAAAAAACATAGCCTTTCGATTTGATTTTTGATTCTTTTACCATCCTTTTAATTCTTTTGAATTGTTTTTAATGTCCTATAAAGGATACTTATACTAGACTATAGTGATCCTGAACTACTGACTAAATGTATATTCCAGAAATATACAACTTATTTGCTTTCCATCCACTTAACTACAAAAATTCCCACACCAATTATCCCAGATCTAACCATGCAGCTTCCTTGATGGGATTTTCCTTTACTTTCCCACACACCTAGCTGATGTCTCAACTCGTAATTCTCAAGGAAAACAATCCAGTGATCATCTGGCTCTACGCCTATGGGTTCCACCCCCAAACATCTCAAACACCTGCTGACCTGTGGCGCAATCTTTCCACCGATTGATGGATGGGACACTGTCAGGTAGTCAGATACTTTCTGCCACATTGGTGTGAAATTATTTCGTCGGAGAGAGGAGACAGCAGCAGCTCAAAGATACCTCTTTGAGGCGTTTTTGGAGCCCACCACTTTGCGCCAAGTTCAATGGACGGTTCGTTGGCAGTCGCAAAGGGTCTCCTTTTATGTTTTTTGTTTCATTTTTATGGACAGTTAAACAATTATATTTGGTATTTACAGCAGGCCGCCAGACGTCTATACGAAATATGAGATGTAAAAGATGATGCAATGCGGCAATTGACCAGCCAGTTGGGATAAAAAGGAGGAGATGCCATCAAACGGCGACAATCCGGCACTTGGCACTTTCCTTTTTCGCTTTCGCAGTAAAAAAGAAAACATTTTGTGGCCTTTTTTCCAGCTGGTCACGTAACGAAGCCCCCTGGCCAACCAACCAACCAACTGACCATTAAGAAATTCTTGAGGATTGGGTGTTGTGGATTGTGGATTGGGTATTCCGAGTTGAGCAACTGCACCCGCACCCATCCAATTGAGCTGCCACGCCTCGACGGCATAAATCACAAGTGAAAAGTGCAGCACACAGTACAGTACAGTACAGTGCAGTGTCGGCATCGCCATTCCATGGTGTGTGCATAAATTTAATCGGGCATTTTATATCAGCACCTCGACGGCGAAACTAGAAGACAATGCGCAATCCGCAATGCGCAATCCGCCTAAATATAGCACGGACTTCGAGTCCGTTCGTCATGCCAGATGCAATCTAAATGAGAACTGACTCCCGCCCCGCATCGACAGCACGTCCAGATCTCAAGTTATGATGGGTTATAGCTAAGGGGAAAACTAATCCATATATATATGCTGCATCTAGGATGCTCTATCTATAATATTATTTCAGTAATATTATGACATGCTTTAAAAAATATTCTAGTTTTCACGAGTTCTTTATTTAGAATGGTTTGTTTCTTGAGGCTAAATAAAAACATACTCTTTATAAAGTATTATTTTGTTAGCAACAAAATGTACAATTTTTTTTAGAAATCTTAAGTTAAAATAGGTTTTAGAAGCTTTATCCATTAGAGTAACTAAATAAAGTAGTTGATAAATGTAGTATTTTGTTTTAAGTAGTCCGCACCTTACTTTACACAAGAAAATAATTTTTAATTTTATAAAAATACTAAAATTGTGGATATCGTAGAGTAGTCCCTATTCAGCTACGACCTTTATGGCCCTTCCCTACGTTTTTCTATCAAAACTTACGCATTTTTCATAGAATGTACCCATCGATACAAAAAGATAGCAAAGTACGTTGGAAAATTTAAGAAAAACGATCTTTTACCCATGCAGCTGCTGGTTTTTATTTAAATTTTGTTATGGGCTTTACTCATGTATTTTTATGAAATCCAGTGTTTGTAGGTGCGCTATGATGTTATTTCTGGTTTTGGTTTTTCTTTATGTTTACGGATCATTTGTAAAATGCTCACGTGCCACAATTTCTTGTTTGCTTTGGACAAAGTTGTGAAAAAATAAAAAGGTATATAAATATATATATATATATATATATATATATATATATATATATATATGTATAATAGTAAAAAGAATGCCATAGAGAGGCACGTTTCGAGAAATTTGTTTGCCTATTTTATTGTAATTCCTATGACGGACCCTAATCCCCCGATTCCTATGGCCCATGGCCAATCCTTGACGTCTGACGAGAAAGGTGTGCCATTCGCAGTGGTTGCAAATTAATTGCCAACTTATATGCAAATATCATAATAACCATTCTTCAATTCAAATTATACGGCGCAGCAAATATAACGATCGTATATATATTCCAGGGCTCTCTCGGCTGCTCTATGCAAATTCAATTTGATTTGATTTTTTTTTTCTTTTTCTGTAAAGGAACGATGGAAAACAAGGCGCGAAACAATTTTTCCAGCCCACGCAGTACAATATCGAATAACAGCGCAAACGTGTTTGCATGTGAACTTGAATGAAATGCCAAGCTCGAATTGGGTTACAGACAATTGCCAGCCCGTAATTATACGAAAAAACCAAACCCACAGAGCCCGAGAAACAATCCTGTCCCCATATGCTGACAGACGGATTGATTGCTCGCCCAGGTTTTCGTTTTCGGGATCTGAAGAGTTAATAAGCTGGCAAATCGGGAGAGAAACCTCCAAAGATTTATCGTATTTTTAACGGAAGAGAACGAGGAAATGGCAGCTGGAAACCAGAAATGTCAATCATGTGATTTTAATTTTTTTTGTTGGTTTTCCATTTCTTTAAATTATATTTATACAAAGAAGCTTGGTACTTAAAGCACTACAGTGGATCACACATTCAGAAACATATTATAATAGTTCCTCTAGAAAATAAGATCACCAATATAGAAACTAAACCAGATCAAAGAGCAGTTCTGCTCTGTTAAAAATCATTAAGAAAGCCAGTGAAAATCAATCAAGAATGAATCTGTTAAGCTTACAAAATACGGAAGATCATTTATCATAATCAGCCAAAAACAAACAGAAATCCATAATATTCTCTGACCTGAATCAAATCATTAAGTTGTCTTACCCATTATCATCTCATCTTTTGTTGATCTAAAATAGGGTAGTGTAAAATATAGTTCAAAATAGTGGTAAAAATGCTCAAAAATTAACATTTTATAATAAAATTTGATACGCTGAGTTGCTAATTTTTTTCAATTCGCGGCCTACCGCAGAATGGTGAAAGAAACAAATCAATCAAAACCCTAGCAGTCGCACATGGAGCAAAACAATCAAAGCATTATCGCAAAAAAAATAGTAAAAAAGAAATAGTAGAAAAAAACCCAAAAAGAAAAGATTAATGAACAGAAATGTACATTGGTTGGCCCGACGCACATGGACTTTCACTTTTCATCCAACGCGCGCGGCAAGGAAAAGCGCAAGGGCAAAGAAATTTATAGTTGGGAAGCTATCCATCAGATACTACGATACTAGTATCTGACCTATTAAGAGCCCAGGAAAAAAAACACACGCAATGCAAAACGCATTGAGATATCGTTCGTTGGCCCTGGCAATTGTTTTAATTGGATTGTTTATTGGATAAACGAGGGGAGCGTTCTTGGGCTTTGGTTGCCATGTAAGCTCAGCGGGTTGACCTATCTTTTTCCGACCTCGTTTTGTCTGCGAAATTGAGTCAACCTATATGCCCCCTTGTATTGGCCTAGTTCACCATATTTCATGCTCAATTTTACTCTTTCAGGGTCACGTGAAACGCAATCGACTAACAAAAAGTATTTTATTTTTTGCAACAGTTTCCCAAGGTCTTCCGTATTGCCACTGATGTCGTCAGATCTGTGGATTATTTTGGGTATCCCATTTAAAATATACTTGTGGCTTTTGTTGTTTGTCCGCTTTTTCTAAATGCGTCTGTCGGTCTGTCTAGTAAATTAATGTCTAGCTAGGAATTCGTTCCACACATTTATTTATTTAGAGACAATTTTCTAAATTTCTGTATGAAAACATTTTAAAATATTGTTGGGGTTTTCTGTTGGGAAAGAAAATAGAAAATGTTACCTATTCAACAATTTGTTTATAGAGAAAGAATTGGAATACGTTTTAGAAGTATTGGAATTCACTTAAGATTTTAAAGATCTTAGAAAATCCTTTAAGCTAGGAATTCTGTCACATATTCGTCCAAAATTAAACATTTCTTTATTTTTCTTTGGAAAACCTAAAAAAAAATTGTTAAAAATTGTAATATTAAAGTGAAAAATTGTTTGTGAATTTATTTAAAAGGAAAAAACATAAATAAAGAGCTTAATAAAATATGTAAATGCAATTTTCTTTAAAAAATGTCTGCCAAAAGTGCTTTGTAAAATAAAATTGGTACCTTTTTAAATTTTTTATGATTTAAAAAACGTATAAAAGTGCCAAACAAATTCCAAAGATCATTGAACTGTTCAAGAGAATTTTTCACAATTTTAATAAGACACTTTACAGCAGGAATTTTTACAGATTCCATTAATCTTTGCGGATGTCTCATTATCCCCGACTCTATTGTTTTCTCTGTCCTGAGCAGACTATTTTTCATATTTTAACGAGCTAAAATTACGCGACATATCGTAAAGAGACCCTGATATTATATAGCTATCGAATACAGCTTGTGTGCTACCCCCAAAACAATCTGTCACAATTTATTTTAACACTTGCTCCCCCATGTCGTTACTCTGTCGCCAGAAAAACAAATTGTATTTGTTTCAGTTTTTTTTATTTTTGGCAATTTTTTTTTGGGATTTTCTCTGAAAACATTTCGGTGCGCGGAAGTGCGCGTGTCGACGCGACGCCATTTAAGCCACAAAAAATGAATATGGCTATATAATGTATATTTAACGATTCGAAAAACAGACGAAAATCAAGGCGGTGCATTAATATTTCAGCGACGTTTTGAACGCGCAAATCTGTGACGCCCTCGAGTCGCCAAATCCTGACTTGCATTCGGAATCAAGACGCCGTTTGCCGTTTAATTTCCCTATATAGAAATAATAGTATCGGCAGACAGTAGCAGCACCTATAGATATATATCCATCCACATATAAAGAATATATAAACCAGCCGGCCATCAACTAAACGGCCCATGGCCTGCATAAACAATTTGACGTCAATTCGAATGGAAAGAGAACAGAATAAATATCTGGCTTTGGAATCAAGCAAAATCAAAATACAGCTAATGAATGTATTTTCATTCTGCTTGAGGAAATAAATCAAAAAGCTTATAGCAAGAAACCATTAGAAGGGAAATTATAAGCGGCAAAGGAAGCCGGCAATTTGTTTGCTCATAGTCTGGTCAAAGAATTTACGACCTAACTATCATTGGAGCATAAAAATGCACTCAACCCTTGTAGAGAATGACTCAACCATCTGAAAACCAACCACCGATGAGCCAAAGGGCGGCACTTCGCAGACAAAGGCAAAAAGAAAAGTATTTTGTTGGCCAACTTGCCAAGTTGCAATGAGCAACATTGAAAAATAAATGTGCAAAGAGCGAAAATGTTTAGCCGGTGACCCTTAAAAAGCAATATTTGACATTTGTGCTCAAAATATACATTTTACAAGTGCCGCAATGCAAAAAGACAAAGGGAAAACTCAAGGGGAAAGGTATGTGCTAGATGTTTAGAAAATTTTCTCTGCTAAATGTTATTACAAAAATACAACTTTTTGATGAACAAAAAACCCGGAAAATAAATAATTTTGGTATAAAATATTTTGTTTAAATTTAAGACCTGTTAGGAAACAAAGAAATAAGGTAAAAGAGGTAAGGTAAACGCGAAGAGCACCCACTTTTAGTTTGTAAAACTAATAATGTCCCATTGAAATCTACACAACTATTAGTTTTTGACACTTTCAGAGCAACAGGAATGATATGCTACCTCCCAAACCCAAAAAAAACCGCATCGAGAAGCCAAAATGATGTAGTGCATTGATTCATTCATATTAGACGAACGAATGAGTTTAGTTCAAATACATATATCTTATTTTTAGGGGGCCTTAATTGCCGACGAACTGATCCAATTTTAGAGAAAAACTATTGGAAAAAAAACGCACGCGGAGAGGTGGAAAATTATGCCGATGATTCGGCTGCCAAATAGATACAAGTTGCTAGCACATAGAGTAGATACAGATTTCAATCCGCATCTGAATCTGAATCATGATGGACGCACACAAGTGGACCTCGACCACGCCTCACCACCTCAGCTGATGTAATACTCGTTCCAACGGATGTGCCGAAATGTTTATAAACAAACAAGGAAATTTCACGGAGAGAAAATGCATCAAAACAATTTTTTAGGTATTTGTCTTTGAAGAACTCAACCAATCTTAATTTGTTAAGAATAACTCATTAAAACTGCATAATAACTGTCTGCCTTGTAATAAAATACATTTAAATTCAGTTTATATCCGATCAACTAGTTTTAATAATTTATCCTTCTCTAAACTATTATTAGATTTACTAACTAAAAATCTTTATTTTAAAAGTCCTTATAGCAAAGTAAGCTTACACTCCTAAAGTTTGTTACAAGACCATATGGTAGTCTTTGTTAAATGTTTTTTTCTAAGTTACAATTTTCTGTGATAACAACAACATATTCAAACGTTCTTCAAGTTTAGCCCAAAATGATATACTGATTTTTGTTTAGAAAAGGTTTTCATGTGCATATTGTTATATGGGCTAGCCTGTACTTACACTTATAGCGCGTACTGTCTAGCATTTGGGTGCCGGAGCTTTATCATTCCAGAACAGAAAGTTAGCCGATATTTCCTGCGTTTCGTATGGGGCTGGCCTCTTCGCGTTTGTTTAGGCCGCTCACGTTGTCACAGAAACCGCAGGCAATAGAGGGCTAAGAGTCCGAGGGGCAAAAACCGAGTAAACCAAACCAAAGTATGTTAGAAAGTAAAACGCGCGAAAACAAATGCCACTATATTGATTACTGGGCACAGGCACACAAAAACACACGCGTGTTTTACCGGCGAAGTTAACCGGAGTCGTTAGCCTTTATTTCTTTATTTTTCTATTTGTTGTGACAGGTCCGCTGTCTGCACTTGTGATGGTTTTTAGCTGTTGACAATCCAATTAGCCAGTAAAGATGCCGCCGCCCTAGCAATCAGATAATGCTATAGATACAATGTATCTTCAAACGCTTTCACCACCGAAAAATTGCTGAAGTATCTTTGGGATTATTTCGATTATTTCGATTTAGAAACCAAAGCGATTTTGGTTAGAACTTGGGATAGAAACGCGTGGAAAAGCCACCAAAGACCGCGACGGAAAGGCGGAAAAACGCGAACGGAAAACGCGATGCGAACGGGAACACAACCAAAGCAGAACTGAATGGCCAGCAGAGGAATCCAATGGCCAACAAATTCTGAGGCGACCCCTGAGTGAGAGCTTTCCTCTCACTCGACTTGGCCATAGGCGGAAAACTCAGGAAAAGTCGGATAAAATGCTATTTTTGCCCACGCCGGAAAACTACTCAAAGAGCCAAAACGCAAGATGAAGAAATCATGTGTGAACATTTCAACTGAGCATTTTGTTTACAACGATAATTTGGGCGGAGGGCGCGCCGGCGTTCAACAAATGAAAGTTAAATTCATATTGACCGGGTAAAATTGGTTGGAAAAGTTTAAGGAAATATATTTTATTTTGATTATTTTTGTCATTTTTCAAAATCAAAGTTTTTGAATATTTTTTTGTTTTGGGAAACATGTTTATAACCAATAATAAATACCTTTTAGGTCATTATTCCTAAATCTTACTAGAGGTGCCAATAATTACCAACTTAGGGTCTTTTGTTGCTCACTCTCTACCTACAGTTTCCAGCTCTGTGAGGACGGTAAACTTTTACATTTGGAACATGTGCCGTTATATATTTTCAAATATATAATTCTCTACATTGATCACTTAAATTTAGTTTTTTAGGCTTTTAATCAAAATACCTCAGATTGAGATTTCGACTAAGGAAAGTTAAGTTAATTTAGTTATGGGAGTTCGAATGTTTTCTATTTTTATTATTAAATAAATAAGAAATATTATTTAGGTACAAAATAACATAAGTAATAAATATTTAAATAACTCGCCTCATAAGTTCCTTAAATCCGCCCCTGTAAGTGTTCATACATTAAACCCAAAACTTGCAACTGTACTTCTTGTAAATGTGTTATCTTTATATATACTATACATATGTAACTGTAAATATTATCAGTTTTCACTCACCTTTAAAAAATACAGCAGGGACTTAGGGTACTTCCTCCCACTCCTGCGGACAAGCAACAGCTGTTTTAAGGACTCCCAACTCCTTCTGTTTCAATATTTTGCCTTCCTTTCTTGTTGAGATAAATTTATTGACTCCCTTGTCGTTTTAAAACCGCAACAAAACACGCATTTTTGGTTTTTATTTGCCGGTGACACACACACATACACCCACGAACTGCCAAAACAACAGTTGCATTTTGCCGGTTGGAGCAAGCTTTGTTGTTGTTGTTGCCGACAGATAATATAGGGAAATACATAAGTGATTTTCATAGCAAACTTACCTGTTTAAATGCTTAATACTCTTCTTTACGTTAATCAAACTTAAGATAACTATATAGTTACATTTATTTTAATAAATTACAAATATCACACGGGTTTTATTTACGCGCCGCGAATTTTGTTTCTTTAATATTTTCTTGGCCTCGGGTGAAAATTCGTTTACAAAAATGCGTAGCGGCATAGGCACGCTCTTTAACAACCGAAATGCACTGATTTACGATTTATGGCTTGTTAATATTGATAAACAAAAGCTAAGATTTGGCAATTGGGATTATATTTTGTTTTATTTTTTCCAGCCTTGCCAGATCACCGGTGACTAAGCTATCAGCTGGAGAGCTGCCACACTGTTTAACTAAGTATGGTGTGACCCCTCATTTTCTAGTGTTGGTTAAAATCGACGACACAAAAATCACATTTTGTTTGGAATACAAGAGGTTTTTTAAATTGTTCTGATTTTAATCGACTTTTTGAGTTGTTTTTTAAACAAAAACGCTGCTGTAATGGCCCGCACTGAGCTGGAGAAAAAGGCAAAGCGTCAGGGCAAGAAACGCAAGCACGAGGCGGCTGGAAATGCTGAAAATGCGGCATCCGACGACGAGGTGGCCAACAAAAGTCTAATTTTGGAGCCACAGGTGGAGCAACAGGCTGCTCCAACAGGTATGTTTTGTTTTTAACATGATTTAGATATGTGTAAAAATTTAAATACATACAGATAAACCGCACAAAAGGCGACAAAAAGGAGAAGAAGCCTTGGCTACCAAGAAACGCAGCAAAAAGTCGGCAGCGGATGAGCAGGTGGCCACCAATGAAGGCGAAGAAACTCCTCTACAGAAGCCTCTGAAGAGGAAAAACCTTCAGGAAACAGGAAAACTTATTAAGGAAAAGCGCAGCTCGTCCGGAAAACTCCAATGCCGTGGTCACTGTGCGCCAAAAAAAGAAACAGAAGCACCAGCAGCGACTCGAGGCTCAAAAGAACCAGAACACCAACAAAGAAGCCAAAATCAACAAGGAATACCTCTTGAAGTGGAAGGAATCGCGTCAGGAGTGGAAGTTCATTAAACTCCGGCAGATTTCCATCCAACAAACCGCTTTCGATGAGGAGAAACTGGACGCAGATCTCTGGCCAACTGCTCTGGAGTATTTGGCCAGTTCCCAGGGAGCAGCGCGCTCAAAGATCAGCGAATTGGCCGAGGAGGTTATCCAGAAACTGGACAAAGAGGGCGAAAAGCTGGATGATGAGGCTGAACGACAGAAACTTATCGAGTCCACGCGGTACCAGCGGGCCCGCGACCTTCTCCAGAGCTTCGACTAGTTGTTTATGTTAGTTGTTAATGTTTTTTCTAGAGTTTAATAAAGAATCGCCTTTTTATTTTACGAAAATCATGATTGGAACTTATTTATGGTGAAGTTTAGTATATGATCTAAACTCAAATAAATATGTAAAGGTAAATTTCTTTTTTTATTTCTTGCTGCCTAAATTTTATTAGAAATTTAGATATTTCTGTTGAAAAACAAACATTTGACTGAGGTAAAAACCACCGATTATTCAATCTTTTACTAAAAAATCAGAATATATTTCCTACTCTTAGAGTAAAAGTTTATTTTACAATTTAATAAGGTCGCTTTAAAACTCTACTTATATTTACATATCAACATAAGCCAGCATCTTGTCCAGATGATCCACGCGCTGTTGCAGCAGCTGCTGCTCCTCCTCCTTGAGTTTCAGCTTGTCCAGTTGGTCCGATTTCAAAAGGAAATGCTGCAGGAAAAGTCTAACACTCTGTTTAAATTGCTGAAGCTTTGAGTTTTTGGCCACTCTTTCGAATGTCTGATAGACTTCCCGCTCGTCGGGCGATAAAAGCAACCTGACCATTACTTCTTTCATAAAGTAAAAGCTGAGTTTGTCCAGCTGCATAAAGTCTACCACTTTAAGAACAGAGAGCTGCAAGCCAGCTGCTAGGATTACTTGTTGAAGAAAGCTAGCCAGATTACGAATTTGCGGTTTCGAGAGCTTTTCAATGTCGTTAATCCTGTCCCAACTAGCGAACTGGAAAGCCAGTTGATACTTCCTATTAAATTGACAAAACTTGAGGGCCAGATGGGCGTAGTAGGGATTTGCTCGCTTCTCGTTGAGGGCACAATGAATGATCACATAGGCCACTGCCCGCTGATCTTTCAAAGCCAAATGCAGGATCTTCTCAAAGGCATCCACATAATCAGCGGCACTCATGATGATGCAGAAGATATTCCTCCTTTCGGCAGTATTCATCTGCTGCTTTTTGGCCAACTCCAGTAGCTGATCAGCAAATCCACCATTCGCAGATTTAGCTGAGTTCTTATCCTGTTTTTGTTTGGCCGAGCCCATCTCGTCGAGATTTCCCGTCCAGGCAGAGCCCACAATCCACCATTTGCCCACTTTGTCAGCCCGCAGGAGATCTTCTAGAGTAATGTTTAGGGTCACCACATAGCGATCGTTTTTCAGCATGGCCTTCAGACGCTTTCGCAGAATCTCCGCCAGTTCAGGATCGTATTGGGGCAGCTTTTGCATATTATTGTTTTTGACAGCATTCAGGATGTCCACCATGAAACGCAGGCGAGGATTCTCCTTGAGTTCCAGTGGTGCGCTGGCAATCTGCGATTGAACTCTCTGCATCATGGTCTTGAAAGCCAGTGGATCATCCTTGCGTAGGCGAAACCCAATGGATTGGAATATCAGCAAAAGGCACTCCACGCTCTTCTCGCAAAGCTGATCTGCCAGTTTGCCTATAAGCTCCATTAGCAAACTCAGCTCAAAAATCTTAAAGAGGTACATGTAGCAGAGAACAAGCACTAGGTTATTCAACTGCTTGTCTTCAACTTCCAAGTTATTAATATCCTTGATATAGCCATCGAAAAGCTCCACAAATGTCTGCAGAAAGTGAGCACCGATCTCGCTGCCTATTTGGGCATGCAGATAGGCCAATAGAACCATGTGTTCCTGCACCATTCGCTCATTGGTTCGCGTGGCGCCCAGCAAGGCTTCCTGGAGTAACTTCGTCAGGGTCTCATTCATATTGTAGCGGGAGTTCTTCATGTATAAAGCCTCTATGCCAGCGGCAATCTTGTGAAGATTGGCCTCGGACAAACGATTAAGCAGACCTTTGCATTGTTTAAGCAGACGAGCCAGTATCTCGGCCTGCTTTTCACTGGATCCTGCACTGGCGGCCATCAAAGCACGCTGATGTGGTGGTATGTACTTTTGGCCAGCAGCAGAGGCTTCCTTCTCCACGGGATCAGGCAAAATGTTGCCCTCGGCATCGCGTTTTCGTCCATAGATGTCTTCTTTAACTGGGAATTGAGAAGAAGGTTAAGTGATTACTCAGAAAACCTATGATATACTCACTTTTGGTATCCTCTTCCTCATCTTCGGACTCTTCATCGCTTTGTTCTTTATCTCCACTGGGGTCCTCATCATCCTCCTCATCCTCTGAAGCACTTGGATCCTCTGGGAAGTCATCATTTTGATCTTCCTGCTCCTCCTCATCGCTCCACATGCCCGCCTCCTCCTTTTCCTGCTGCTCCTTCAGCCGTTTCTTCCTCTCCTGCTTTTCCTCCCACTTCAGCTTCTCCTCCTCGTCGTCCAGCACAAAGTCTAGCAGGTAATCCAAGCCATCGTTGAACATTTTCCTCACCAGACGGTTTTTATCCTTGGATTTGTTGAGTTTAAGCTTCTTTTCCAGCTTGTTGATCTCGCGATCTTCCTCCTCGTTCTCGATACGCAATTGCTTGAGTCGCTGCTTTTTGGACTTGGTTGTGATTTCCTTCTGCTGGCGTAGCTCCTTTCTCCTGACCATTTCCTCATCCTGTCTCTGGATGGCTCCACCTGGGATTTTCTTGACGCTTTTACCCAGAGGTTCGAAAACTTCCACCTTTGCCATGCTTTTGGGCATCAGGGCATCCACTTCGGGATCACTGAAATCCGAATCCAAGGACTCATCATCATCGCTGTCTATTTCGCCGGATAAAAGTTGTTCTTTGGGAATTTCATCTGGATTTATTTTTGGTTTTTTGCTCTTGCTTCTCTTCTTCTTGTTTTTGCTTTGAAGCGACTGCGCTGCCAACGCCTCTGCCGCCGCAGCCACGCGCTGAGTTCCATTTACTTTGCCGGCATGATAAAGCCGCTTATTCTGCTTTTTGACCTTGGACTTTTGCTTCCTCTGCTCCTTTCGGGTCAAAGGCTTCTTTTTGGCCTCTTTTTTCTTTATTTTAACCATGTTGGTTGGGAATCTCAAGCAATTTCAGTCAAATAACATTTAAAAATTGTTGTGAATGGCTAAACAGCTGTTTTTGGACTAGTGTTGGACAAGCCACGTGCTTTGCCATAAGCGTAGTCAAAAATAATTTTAGAGGGTTCATGTTATTTAAACACCTGTATTATAAACAAACTTGTAAAATCTTAACAAATAAAAATAAAACAACTGTTACTATGGTTATTATATTACCATTTCAGAAAATTTGTTATCTTGCTAAAAAAAATAAATAAGTTGTTCCTAGCGATTTCGACTTATCTTATTGAAATCCAATCACATATTTTGATTTATTCTTTGCTTTAATATGAGTTCCAATTTTATTGGGGGGTTATACAAACACTAACCCCTTTTTGCTCCACCCATGTCCCGCATGAAACCTTTGGCCTTTTTTAGTGCATTTTGTATAAGGCACAACATTTAATTTAATTTCGGAAATCTTGAATAAAAACCGGTGTTCCTAATCCAACATGTCCACCAGGTGGTATCCCATCTACCAGCGCGGTAATCCACAACTCCGGGTTTTCCTCCCGAACTTCTGGATGAAATTGATTCGTCCCACGGAGGAGCAGCCCCCAAATGTGGTCACCTTTTCGGTTTCAATGGAAATGACCAAATACGATGTGCGTAGCTACCTGGAGAAGATCTACAAACTGCCAGTGGTGGATGTGAGGACTCGTATTGCCCTAGGCGAAACCAAAAAGGATCAAACCTATGGCTATATCACCAAGAAAGATGATGTGAAACTGGCTTATGTAACATTGGTATGGAAATCTGGATTACTAAATAAGATTTTATTTTGTTAATATCGTATATTACAGCCCAGGGAAGAGTCATTTGTCTTTCCCGATTTCTTCTCGGAAAAGGCTGAAAAACAGGCCAAAGAAGAGAAGTCACTTGATGACTCCAAGGAAGGTTTCCGCCGGTTTCTGGACAGGAATAAGAAAAGGCCCGGCACTCCAGGCTGGTTTTCCATTTAGTTTTTAAGTCTATAGCCTAAGTTTCTTTGTTGTTTCAACGGGTAAATAAACATTTATTTCGAAAGTCCGAATAATTTAAAGCTGGGCTTTGTTTACAAGGAGTTATCCTCTAATATTTGGGTGATTCAGATCCTATTTGGCCTGCTTGACTGCGGCGGCAATCCAGGCACGGATTTTGTCCTCATCCTGGAGGCCCACCATGCGCTGCACTTCCTTGCCATTTTGCATGATTAGCAGGACGGGAACGGCGGCCACATCGTAGTCCAAAGCCAGTTCGCTGTGCTCATCTATATCCACTTTGGCCAATTTAATGGAGCCCGCCTGTTCGCCCACAATACTCTCGATTCTGGGTGTCAACAGCTTGCAGGGATTGCACCATCTGTGGGGATTTAAATTATAACAATTAATTGCTGATTACTTAAGTTATATATAATCCAAAGTACGTTGCAAAAAAGTCCACAATCACGGGATGCTGGCTGTTCTTCACTTTCTTGTCGAAATCCTCGGCACTTTGTACTTTGAAGATCTCTTGGCGCCGCGAGGAAACTGACAATGGGCGGATTTGTTGACCACTGACCAAGCGGCGCGTCGTCTGTCCCAGGATATTAATCATTTGTCGCTGCATGGCTTATTTTCCGCGTTTTTTTGGTGTGCCAAATCTTTTTAAGAATTGATTGCAAAATAATGACAAGGGAATCACAACAACAACAAGACGGTGGGGAGTTGCCAGACAAAGTGAATGCTGGTGCTGCCACCTCGTGTATGGCAGCACATTTAAGGGAGCTGTTATTATTGAAGTCACGGCTTATTGTAGTCACAAATTTAAAACTAAGAAAAAAAAAATATTAGGATCCGAAAAAACAATCTAAATAAATTTACTACTTAAAAATGGAACCTTAATCTTCTTGATTTCCTGTACAATCTAAAACTGGATAACAGGTCTAGCGTGCAACATGCGGATAAAAACAAAACGTTTCCTAAATGTTGGTTATATATATATGTATTTTATTGTCAAATGGAAGAAAAACAGAGTAAAAACATCAAATTTTTTGTTCCCTTACATAATAGTCACCTTTTTTTTCATTCGATTCCCTTTAGTCCTCCATTTTTTTAATCCAGATATTTCTTGATCTTTTGCTTGAGTTCGGAGCAATCAGGAAAGGAGCACTGCTTCTCCTTACAGTTTAGGACGTGGGAGCACTTGATGATTATTAAGTTTCTGCATGCCTGGCATCTTCCAGTTCTCCTGAGTCGGCATTGCTTATAGTGCCGGATGTATCGTTTCATCCTGTTGCACTTAGTCAGAATGCAGTTGTCAAAGGAGCATTGAATGGCTTCTATAAAATGCGGAACGTGGATGGACTGAGCTTGAATGGACGCAATTCGTGCCCTACGAAAGCAGTCCTCGAACGCGTGACTTATCCCGTTTACCATTGTTTTTAAATCTGATAAAAACTAAAAAACAGATATAACAGATATTAAAATATCATTAATATAGCGCACATTTATTTCAAACAGTTTGTTTTGTACAAAAAAAAGTAAATTAAAATAAAAAAAATATGGTTTCTACCTGATTTTAAAAAGAGAGCCGAAATTCCAAATGTCCTGTCTTTATACTGTAGATATATAGAGTGATCGTGGGACCAGAGTTCACCAACTATTTTCTCCAAAAGAACTGGTTCCGTGACTCCAAAGTATGAGGAGAACAGATCACCATTTATTTATTGTTACCTTTTAATACCGAACCCAATTAATTTATTTAAGTTATTGTTTATCAACATTATTATTTAATACTCGCAACTATTTGTTGTCGGTAAGTTTTTTTTTTCAATTTAAATATATGTATGTTTATAGAAGTATATTATAGTTTTGTTTAGGTTATACAGTCGAATGTTAGTAAAGCCAATTACTATTTTAATTTTAGCTGACTGACTGTTTATTCTTACGAGGCGATTAGTTCTGTAGCAACTGCCTTAACGTTTTTGGATTTTTGTACATTTTTATTTTAGGCTTTTTCAATTTTTAAAGATGCTAAATAAATATCAAGTAAGCAGTGACAGTTCCCGTTATGTCCTGTGACGAGCTATGTGGCAACTCTGTTTCTCAAATTTTCACCTTTTTCGAGGTGTGCACACACTGATTCGAGGTGGCTGCCACTTTTTTTTGTGAACTGCATATTTTTGTTTTGTCGTAATAAATATCACAAGTTCTCGGTTAAAATTCAAGTGTTAGAGGCGCCTCGAGGGTCTGTAAAAAAAACAAGTAATAAGTTGGCGTGATTAAAAAGCGGAGAGAATCGATTGGAATATCAGGAAAGCCCAAGCCAATTAGTTAAGTTGCCCAGTGCAAATTGCGCAAATGGCTGATGGAACTTTTGGTTGGCAAACTGGGTTAAATTGAAGGACTGCAAGGATTCCAAGGATCAAATATGGATGACCTGTCGGGCGACATATGCCGCGTGTGCCGGTGTGAGGCACAGTCGGATAGGCCACTGTTTTACCCATGCATCTGCACGGGATCGATCAAGTACATTCACCAGGATTGCCTGATGCAATGGATGCGCTATTCGCACAAGGAGTACTGCGAACTGTGTGGCTACCGCTTCAGTTTCCAGCCCATCTATGCCCCGGACATGCCGCGTGTCCTGCCGCTGAAGGATGTGCTGGTGGGACTGATGTCCGCCGTTTTGGAGGGCGCCCGCTGCTGGCTCCACTACTCCCTGGTGGGCATGGCGTGGTTTGGAGTGGTCCCCCTCTCTGCGTATAGGACCTATCGGTATCTATTCCGGGCCAGCTCCTTCGATATGATACTCACGCTGCCCTTCGACATCTTCTCCATGGAAAACCTGGCTGCGGACGCCTTTCGCGGCTGCTTTGTCGTCACCTGCACGCTGCTATCGTTTATAGGATTGGTCTGGCTGCGGGAGCAGATCCTACACGGCGGTGGACCCGATTGGCTGGAGCGCGATGATGCCCCACTGCAGGCAGCGGCGGCGGCAGCTAATCCTGCCCAGGCTCCCGTTGCAGAGGTTGCAGCTCCTCCTCTGCCCCAGGATGACAACAACAACGGCAATGATGCACCGCAGGATGTGCCCATGGACAATGAGGGGCCTGCTCCGGTAGACAACGAGGATGGAGCTGCCCAGGAAGCGGCTCCAGCTGCAGCAGTTCCAGCACCCGCTGTAGATGCCGATGCGGATGAGCAGAATTGGAATCCCATGGAATGGGATCGCGCTGCCGAGGAGCTCACCTGGGAACGCCTGCTGGGCTTAGATGGCTCCCTGGTTTTCCTCGAGCACGTCTTCTGGATCATCTCGCTGAACACCATGTTCATCTTTACCTTCGCTTTTTGCCCCTACTGCGTGGGCAACTTTATCCTGAGCTCCATGGATCTTCTCCAGCCGGAGAAGCCACTGCTACACTTTCATGGTCTGATAACCACTCTGTTTGGCTACTGCTGCATTGGCCTGACCCTGGTGGTGCTTCACTTCTTCGCAAGAGTTTTCCGATTGCGCAGAGTCTGTTGGTTCATTGGTTTATGCTATATTGTGGTGAAGGTATCGCTACTTTCCGTCGTGGAGATTGGAGTACTCCCGCTGATTTGCGGCTGGTGGCTGGACATCTGTTCGTTGCCCTTACTGGATGCCAGTTTGAAGGATCGCAAGGCCAGCTTCAAGGCCGCTCCGGGCACCTCACTCTTCGTCCACTGGATGTTTGGCATGGTCTACGTTTATTACTTTGCTGCTTTCATCTCGCTGTTAAGGGAAGTTCTGCGGCCCGGTGTGCTCTGGATCTTCCGCAATGTCAACGATCCGGACTTCAGTCCTATTCAGGAAATGATCCATGTCCCAATTGTGCGGCACATTCGTCGCCTGGTCGCCTCGGCCATGATCTTTGGCTTCGCAGTGCTCTTGATGCTCTGGCTGCCCATCAGGATTTTACAAGTGGCCTGGCCCAATTTCTTGCCCTATGCTCTGAGTGGCGATGCGGAGGTCAACGATCTTAGTCTGCAGTTACTGCTTTTGCAGGTGAGTTATTTGGATTCGTACTTTTATTTATAGGGTGTTATATTTTCAGTCTTAAGTTTTTTATGCAGTAAATTTATAGATCATCATAACTAGACTGATCGTTTGCAAGCTCAGTCTAAAAGCTAAAGTCTTTAAACATTTTAAATTATATTTTTTATACGTACACTAATCATATCTAAATAAACACGAAACACATTTCCCTTTTTAGATCGTTTTACCCGGCTTCTTTGAGCAAACTCAAACGCGCATTTGGCTGAAGGGATTACTACGCATCTGGTGCACTGCGGTGGCCTGGTTGCTGGGTATTCGAAGCTATCTGTTGCCGGCTCCCGAGCCAGAGCCCGAGAATCCCGCCGCCGGCGAGGAAGGAGTAGAGAATGCTGGCAATCAAGGGGAAGATAATGAGGGAGCAGCTGCTGCTGCTGCTGCACCACCGCCGCCGCCTCCTCCACCGCCACCACCGGTGGAACCAGCGCCTCCACCGCGAAACCTGGCCGCTGCCCATCAGGCCATGATGCAGCGGGATGCACCCGTGGGATTCCAGCCGTACGAGAAGCCCTCTTTGTTTGCCTTCCGTTTGTGCGCCCTGCTCTCCCTAATGTGTCTATCCATTGTTTGTGCTGCCATGCTGACGCTCACCGTTCCCGTCTACATTGGCCGCCGGCTGATGATGCTCTGGACTGGACAGCCGGGTGAAAAGGCAGCCGGAGCAGCAGAAGCAGCCGCAGCAGGAGCAGCCGCAGCAGCAGCAGGAGGAGGAGTGGTAGTAGCTCAGAATCTAGCTCCAATCGATGCGGAAGGAGCCAGGAAAAACGAGCGATTACTGCGCTCCCACGAACTTTACACCGCTGAGATTGGTGGCTACCTGTGCTGGATTGTCTGCCGTGGAGTGGCCGTAGTGGTCACATTGCTGCCCCAAGGACGAGCGGCGATTGTGAGTAAACTGAAGCATTGGGCACGAGTGGCTTTGCAATATGCCCTGCCTGTTTTAACACTCCTGGGAATCTTTGTGCTGGTTCCCCTACTCTTTGGCTTACTACTCGAATTGGTGGTGGTGATACCGCTACGCGTGCCATTGCGCAAGACACCCATCCACTTTCTGTGGCAGGATTGGGCGCTGGGAGTGCTGTACAGCAAGATAGCCATCGCCTTGACTCTAATGGGTCCAGATTGGCATTTGAAAAGGGCTCTGGAGCGCGCCTATATGGATGGATTGCGCGACTTCGACTTGAAGTTTGTGATGCGCGACTTGGCCGTGCCGGTGGTCACCACTTTTGGCCTGGCTCTGGCCGGTCCCTATGTCCTCGCACACATGGTGTTCCCCATTTTCCTGGCCGACGCCTTTGTGCGGCATGTCGTCGCTCGTCTCGTCTATCCGGTCAGCTTCATTGTGGTGGGCAGCATCTACTTCGTTCTGTTCCAGATCGAGCAGCTGAAGAAGCTCTATCTGTCCATCAAGGTGGACAAGTATCTGGTGGGACAGCGGCTCGTGAACTACGAGCACCGCAAGAAGCAGCAGCAGCAGCAACAGCAGCAGGAGGAGGAGGAGCAGCAGCGCGCTGCGCGGGAGCTGAAGGAGCACCAGGAGCGGGATCGGCAGCGGGAACGGGAGCAGCTGGCCCAGGAACAGGAGTTGGCCGAACTTCTGTAACGAGATCAGGTGCGAATGTACAATAATTAGTTTTAAAGATTATAAAATCAGTTGTTTCATGTAGGTTTTTATGATATTAGTGAATTATTTCATGCGGGCTTTAAGGTCATTAGTCATCAATTTCTTTAAAGCAAGTCTAATAGTTGATGATTTTAGAAAGCTAAGCCACTTCTTAATTCGATAAGGTTAAAAATATGAAAATTGTGTGGAAAGTACTTTTATAAAATAGACAATAGGTAAAAATAGAAAAGAACTTATTAAAACTTAATTTGTTTTTTAAGAGTTAAGCGAGAAAGCGTATTTAATAATTTATCAGTTTTGTTTCCTTTATATTATATTATATTATATATTTTTGTTAAAAAGTGCTTGTAATTGCTTAATCTCAACATATTTTATTGTAATTGTATCTTATTTTAATCCTAAAAATTTCTTTAAAATTGTTTTTTTATTAAGTGTTTGCAATTAATAGATTAAATGGACTGTTTGCAAAATATATTAAATTAAAAGTTCTCCAATTTCTATTTAAAGATTTTTATTTCAACCCGACAAGGAGGAGGCGGACGCAACGAGAAGCTGTTATCTCTGCTTTTTCATCGTGAAGCTGCTCCTGCTGCTGATGTATCTCTGTTTTAGTCTCTGTTGCCCTGCCAAACCAGAGGATTTGAAAATTTTCGAGTGAAATATACCTATTATGTTTTAGCTTCATCCTTTTCACCCACTTTAGTTATCTTTCGTTATATGATTAATGTGTTAGCCACAATTGCTGTTAAATCTTTTAAACCCCCTTACCACTTATAGAATTTAAGTTGTATGATATTTTAAGACAGCCAGACATAAAGCCCCGCCACGACCCTGATTTTATAAAAATAATCTTTGGGTAGCGTTAAAACCTTGTATTAGAGCCATATGCAAAAACTATATATTTGAGAATTGTCAACCGAGCTGAAACTTCAGAAAACCCAGAAATAAACCAAAACCAACTTGGTAAAGTGGTGAAAATTTACGGATAGTGGAAATAAAACAAAAAAAAAATTTCGATCTAGCTTTACGAACTGTAAAAATTATATATGTATACATTATAAATATAACTGATTTAAAATTAATTAATAAATTTAAATTTAATCTTCAAGAGGAAATTTAAAGCTTTTTAATTGGGGAACTTTACTGAAGTATTTTTGTTCTTTTAAAGCATTAATTATTTTAAGGTTTATTTATGTCGCACGTTCCTCGACTTTAAGACGCGAATTCTTAAGCTTCATAATTTAATTTTAAATGGAAAAACTTTTTAAAAAGCTAGTTAAACAAGTCGAGTTATAAAACCAAAACATGCTTTTCGAAGCCATATCAATTCCATACAGAATACGTGATAAATATGTAACTGCAAAATAATTATTGAAGCGCATGCAACGGATTCAGACATCTGTTGTGCCAAGTCGAAAAGCACAAGAAACATAAACAGACAATTAATCAACGTCCAAACATATTAAATGAAGCACCATAATATAAGTGGAGTCAATGGATGAGCGATGCGCTCAAGTGAGCTAATCATTGAATTTGTTGCGAGTTGTGAGTTTGTTGTGAGGGGCGATGTCAATCATACGCCCTGTGTGCCAGCAGCAATTGACAGACACGAGTCTCGCCCACGGGGCGTATGAGGAATGACCAGTCAGTCAGTTGTTAGTGAAGTGGATGTGGATGTTGGGATCCAGGATGTTGCCCCAAAAATTCCTTATCACAAAAAAAAAAGAAATAGCTCAAAAGTTGTACATTCCGCCTGCAAAACTTTTCGGCTGTTGCGAATTTGTTGCTGCGACAAATAGAAAAGTTTTCAATGTTTGTAACTTAAATTGTTTTGTGGTTTGACATGGCCACGACTGTTTCATCGCTAAGTGGCTTATGTGCCTTGGCTATTAAAATGTATGGCAGGTCCTCGGTCCTCATCCCCATCCGCATCTCCCCTCTCATCTTCATTCCCCTCCATGACTTTACCAAATTAAACACTTACCAAAAAGTTGCAGAGGGTCGAGCGTCGCTGAGATAAACAAATAATGAAATGAAATCAAATAATTTGCATTATGTCAAAGTTGAAAGTTGCTGAAACATTTTACTTGCCAGCGCGTGCTTAAGTAGAGGGCAAAACCAAATGGGAATAAATCTACAAAATCGGGGGAATTCGGCATTTATAAACTTGACAAAACTTTGGCGCGTGTTGGTGCGACCCATCGCAATAGTGCCCATCCATCCCACAGATTTCCTCCAACGAAGTGTTTACATTTCAGTTCATTGAACCAAATGTTAAATACAAGCCTTTCAAACAGAATAAATTATAATCAAATACCCGCCATCGATTGGTATTGAAGTGCAATGCGCAAATAAACTATGTTAACTACAAGTTTGTAAAACAGACAACATTTTAATTAAACTATTTGTAATTGGCACTGTATTACTCGTTTCAAGGGAATTTTTCCAAAGACCTATGCGCAATGAAAATATATTTACCGACATAAAGTGCATTTTCACTGGAGAAATTATTAAAGAATATTTTGTATGAAAATTTGAGATTTCTTGCGCATTTTTATTTAGGCATTCAAAAACTATTTTTTGCCATTAAGATTGCTTATAATCTTCAAAGCAACACAACTTAAACTCTAAAATAAAATATAAATTATTTAAAGCTTTTTATAATTAATCGTAATTTATTTATTAATTAGTTTTGTAACAATATATTTCAATTTTCTTGTCTTTAAGTTTTATTTAATTGTTGTTAAAGATTATCTATTATGTTTTTGTATATTTTGTTGTAACATACTATTTTTTTTTGGTTGTTACATTATGTAAGGAATAATTTTCTTTGTGTGCACATTGAAATATCTCAAGATGCATAATTTACAGCCTAAGGGAATAGTTCATTAAGCTGAATAGCTGATTGATGAAATACTTTAAATTGGATTTCCAACTATGCAAGTGCATTGCGGTACGAATGAGTATGTACTATATTTTACATGCACAAACCACCTCCGTAAATCGATAATCATCTCCAACTTTTCGTGTCAGAGGGCCATAAACACCATCCCTACGTAATTCAAGACATTCTGACGTCTGATGGGGATCAAAACAATGCACTTTTATGACTCTATTAAAAGGCCATAAAAATATATATTACAAGTTGATGGCATTTGGTCCAGTTGCCTTGCTGTAAGCGGATTTCGGGCTTAAAGTTGTTGCCACATTAATGCTCTTTTCTTCGAGGTGTGGGCACAAATTCCTAAAGGACCAGAGTAAATACCACAAAATGCCAGCAGCCAGACAAATAAAGTTTTGAAAATGTTCAATGGTTGGCAACAAAACTCTTGCCACTCCAGCGGAAAACACACAACACTTGCCAACTGCTGCCTATCAGTTTATTTAGCATTTAATCTGAATAATTAAACCGTCTCGCTTTCACTTTCCATCCCGTATCTCTGTTTTACCAATATGCTAAAGGGGGAATAATATTTGATTACTTTCAATAATGTCAACAGTAAATGTCGAGCTGTGGCTAATTTGAAATGTGCTTGTGCTGCAAATTGCGTTACTGATTTTCATTTATTTTGGCTCTTGCTTTATAGTAGTTTTTAATTTCCAAGAAAGGCATTTTATTGAGACTTTAATTACAGGTCAATAAAAAGCATTGATTATACATATTTTTTACATTTTTAAAATAGTTTTCTTACAAATCGTTGACTTGCTAAAATAAATATTAAACAATTAAAGAATATTTATTCTTCCAGTAATTTTCAGTGAAATTTTATTCTAGTTTTTATATTATTTCTTTATAATTTCTGATGATTTTCAAAAACTTGAAAACTGATTTCAAATTTTAATGGGTTTAAGGGCCTGAGTTTTGGCATTAACTTTCTAAGACTTTGCCAACTCAAAGTTTTCCTATTCATAAAGTCTTCTTTCTGTCTTATATTTATTGACGTCAATCTTTTCAATGGTGTAAGTTACAATGCATACTTTATTACTTTAACTTCCAGTCATTATGATTATTTATTTATTATGCTTTTGGCCTCTCACCCTAATTTGAACTCGGATTTCCGGGGATAAATTTTAATTACCACTCTCAAGCTATCAAGTTTATTTTCCTGCCACCCACATGGGAACATTAGGCAAATGCAAAAGGTTGAAGGGAAAAATGTATAAACAGATGAAGATGTCAGCCACTCTTGTCAACAACTCTTGTCAAAAGGCATTCTTTATGTTTCCCGCTTTTTCATCTTGAACTCTGTGCTTTGTTGCTGTTGAAAATTAACAACTTCATATGTCAGCCGTGATAAGTTCATGCCCTCCTGAAGGGCACCTACATATATACACTGATAAAAAATGGAACAGTAAAAATAACCATTTGTCTATTGAATCAAATATTTCATATATGTTTTATCTAAATTTAATATAAAATCAGAATATTAAATTAAATGATTGTCAAATTGCAAAATCTTATAAAACTAAAATTATTAAGTAACTAGTCAAGGTCTAAAAAGTAATTAAAATATTTGAATTAATATGTAAAACAATGATTTCATTATGAGTTTGAGTTCAATATGTTTCAAAAGTAAACTGTACTTTATAACTATTAATTGTTAAAATCTATTCCGAAAATATTATTAAATGGTTTAATATTTATCAAATACAAAAATATTTAAAGTGAGTAGAAATGTTTGGATTAAATAGATTTTTTTTTTTTAGTGTATAAACTGAGGGAGCGGCTTATGCGGCTTTATCATTTGTCGCGCATTACGGGGCGTATGCGTAATGTGCCAAGGCGAGGACTTTAAGCGTAGCTCATTTGCATGAATTGTTCCGCAGTTTGTTATTGTTGTGCTGGTGGTTGTTGTTGTTGCTTCCGCTTGAGGCTCTTATCAAGCATAACCAACACTTCATAAATTGTCTAAAATTAGCCATAAAACAAAGCAAACAACCGGGCCAAGTTGTCGTTGTTGTTGCTTGCTGCCACGGTTGCAACAATCTCAAGTGTGTAGCAACCTGTACAAACTACCCACCCACTCCAAGCTCGTAATGCTTTATTAAAGGCATCTCCACCATCGTAACCCCCATGGCAACTATATATATCCGGGGGGACTCAAGGGACTGGATAGCCAGATATGCTTGTTTTGGTTGCTCGCTGAAGTGGCTTTTTGATTTCCGTTGCCATAATTTATTATTTCTCCCAAAGCTAAGTAAAATAATTTGTGTAAAAGCATTGCCCTGGGAAACGTAAGAGAAGGGTCAGTCCTAAAAAACCAAAAAATAGTTAACCACCAAAGAACGAAAACAAAAACTGGAAAAACAGGAAGCAAAATGACTTTGCTTACTTCCTGAATTCCCTGACAGGTGACATTTTAATTGACAATGTAGTATAATATAACAAATAATCAATCGAATTAGTTTTTTTTTTTGTTTTGAAGGTCATTTTGTAGATCTAGAATATAGTTTGATTATCAGATTACATTTTTAGTTGAGCGTAATTATAAAATTTCGACCACATATATTTGAATAAAAATTCTATAAGTGCCAGCTTTTATTTAATTCTAAATTTTCTTCTAATTCTAAAACTTTCTTTGACCTATTTAAACCCAATCTCTAAGACTGTATATTAAAAAAAAAACAAGAATTACAGGCCCTTTATTTGGTTTTAAGAGCGAAGCAAGCAATAAAAAATCGATTAAATTTTATATATTACGAAATAAGATAAAACTTTCTATTCGATATTTGATTTTTATAGCGTTTGTAATAGCGGAACTAAAAACAAGGAAGCAATAAAAAAAATGATCTAAAATTCCCTTTTTGTGTTCTATTTTAAAAGCCAAAAGGAGAACTTTTAGGCAATAAAACTCTCAAGGATAAAGTGCGCATTCCAAGAATATATATAGATAGATAGATTTCTATTGTTGCATTGTTACATAAATTGTGCTATCACTTATATACCCAAATTTGTAAGAGGAAAGGAGCTTCGATGATAAACAAAAGGTGACTCAGGCGTATTTATTTACTTTGTGAATTTCGGGTAGCCACAACAATAGCCAAAACAAAAAACAAACCCAACCCAAGTTTTTACGCTACCTTAAAGATACAAAAAAAAACATAAAAATCCTTCCGCATTCGACGCGGTCGGGGTTAAAGTTTGAAGTTCGAAGGGGGTGTTACTTTTTATGGCCTGCAGCCGTTGTCGGCGTCTGATTGAGCGTGAAGTTGTAAAACTTAAGGAGTGCTAAGTGCCCAGTGGCCAGTGGACTGCTGCTCCTGTTTCTCTCCGGGATTATGGCCAATAAAGCACGCATGTCGGCGCCAGAACTTGGCTGGGCTAAAAAAAAAAGAATTAAATATGCCGGGGGGCTCCCCAGATGGCGACGTTTTGGAAGGTGTGCCCGTGGATAGTGTCCGCTCCAGAGGATGGAGTAGATTTATGAGTCGGTTAGGCTGGTCAAGTGGCAACTAGATGGAGAGACTAGCCCGGCTTACGAGCCACTTGTTCCTCATCCTTTTTTTAAGGTTGACCATAATTTATTTCGGCTAATAGGGGGAATGAGAGAAGGGTTAATCCCCAAACATAAAAACTTTATCTTACTAAAACACTCTCTAATCTTGGCCAAACATTAAAAAGAATTAAGAAAAACGGTTTGTTGATAATATAATATACACATTTTTAAATAATACAAATGTTGCACCCACTCATTAAATGGGTTATGATATACATCTGCGGTCAAATGAAAATAAAATAGAATAGACAGTAAATCATTGAAAAAAAAATAAAGATGTGAGCATTATTTACAAGCAAAACATATCGCGAAAAAATCGGCAAATCAGCACTTAATTCTATCACTATCTTAGCTCTATACACTTACTATTCCCGACATCTTGGCCGCCGTCTGAAACTTCTGCCTCAGTAACTATTGTGATTTTGCAGTGCGCAGTTCAGAAATTCAAAATCCTGCGGAATGGCGACCAAAAAACTGGGAATGGACTTTGTAAAAAATATGTCGGAATACGCGAGTGGCTCCAACGGATTTGATCGTGTCTTGAGAATGGTAGGATTAAAATAATAAAAAATTGAATCACTGAAAAAATAAGTCCAATATAAATTTATTAAAAAAAAAAACCTTATTAATACTGCAGATTAAAATAACCGGCGGTGGTGATGGTCGTGCCGTGGGAGAGTTCACTGTGCAAGAGGAGCATTTGAACCAGCAAGGAACCCTTCACGGATCTCTGACTGCCACAATTGTGGATAATTGCACAACGTACGCGCTAATGTCGAAAGGATCTCATCCCGGCGTGACGGCAAATTTAAATGTTAGCTATACTGCTGCTGCTTATCCTGGTGAAGTTATTGAAGTAGACTGCAACACTGTACGGGCCGGTAAGAAAATGGCCTATTTGGATTGCCTTCTGAGGCGCAAATCGGATGGCAAGATCATTGCCAAGGGAGGACAAGTCAAGTATATTCAATTCGACAAGGAAAAGCTGGATTTTTAAATAAAATGTGTGCATCACTTGTGAAATATCAAAAAAATTTTAAATAAACTAAATTGACCGCTTTTAAAAAACGGAATTTTAGTTTGTTATATATTGTAAATATAGCGCCTTGAAATGTATTGCTGAAGGGCATTCAGAGCGTAGTTTAGTATGTTCCGCATTCCTTGTTATTTCACGATATTTTCGTTTGCTAATCGTTAGCTGTTAACATTCTTCGAAAATCGAAGAGCTCTCAAGACCACTCACAGATAAATTAAATAAAAAACTTGAAGTGTTACCTTTTGATTGCTTTATAATTTATTAAGATCGGACTATTCTTGGCTGACTTCGAATATGGCGGCTATCTGTCAGAACTTAAGTGGATTGTTAAGTGTCTATCAAAATATCATTACCTGGGACTTGACCTTTAAGTGACTGATACGACTATCTTACTATCTATACAACTATATATCTTCAAACTCGTATCTAGTAGTTTTCGAATCTTCACAATCAAGTCGAAAAGTATTTAATTGCAGTTGTAGAAGCTAAAGGATGGTCTTTGGAACAACAACCATTCGCATAAAATGGGAACCCGTAAAAAAGGAGTGGAATTTGCTAAGCACATTACGGATATCATAACCAAATCCACGGGCTTTGAAAGTCGCCTTCATAAGGTTGGAGCACTCTATACGTTAAGTAGTTTAATTACCATCTTATCATTTATTTAATCTTAGATACAAATTTTGGATGGCGGCGATGGAGCCTGTACTGCCGAACTGAAAGTGGACCAGGATCATGTGAACTGGTATAAAACCCTGCATGGCGGCTATATCATGACCTTGGTGGATAATATAACCACCTATGCCCTGATGTCCAAGCCCTGTCATCCTGGAGTTTCGGTGGATGTGAATTTAAGCTTTTTGAATGGCGCCAAATTGGGTGACGACGTGGTGATTCAGGACAATCTTTCGAGGGTGGGAAAGTATTTGGCCTTCATTGACTGCACGCTGAAGCACAAAAAAGATGACACGCTCATAGCCAAGGGAACCCATCTGAAATACATAAAACTTGACTAAATTTAAGAGGTTCCGTTGAACCCTTAGGAAGCTACTTTAATAAATGGTTATTTGTCTTTAAAAATGGATGGCTACATTGTTGATGGGTAATGGATCTATATTTTTTTAAAATTCCACTATATATAGTCCAAAGTGCAGTATACATTAAATTGTTATAGATACTTACAATATTAAAAAAAAAAGTTTTAAGGAATTGGTACATCAAAAGTTAAAGGAATTTCCGAAACACGTTAAAAAAGGTCCAAACATTAGTTATTTTATTAAATTGTTGAACACTTAGGAAGCTACTGTCTTTAAAAAAAAGTGTAATATATTGTTAGTTCATTACCAGATTTAAGATTTTACATTTTGGATTTTTTCCACTTCCAAGAGGCAATTTTATTTGTATGGGATATTAATGTGCTTTATTTTATTACATGTGTAGCAGTACATTGTTAGTTTATTGTCAAATAAAAAAATAAATTGCCAAATTCAAATCTTTTATATAATTTCCTTCTATTTATCTGAAAAGAACAATGGGAAAAAAAACACACATTTGCCATTCTTTTTTGCTCTTATGTAACAAAAATATTAAACTGCTGATTCCTACAAATCCCATTTGATGACCCAATATAATAAACTAAGTCGTCGGAACAACAGCTGCTCGGTATCGTCGAAAACTGATTTCTCATATTCCCAATTTGTAGAGCCCCAATTTGACTTATTTGCGGCAATCAAATGAAGCTGCATAAGCATCACAAGTAAATTCAATATGTAAATTGACAAATAAATGTGAGTGTATGGACTTTTTGTGTGGACATGCAATAAATAATAAAGCCATATATACAACAAGTAAAAATGCAGTCAAATTATTTGTAAATCGAGAAATGAGAGAAAATGAGCAGAAGTTCAATAAGGGTTCCAGATGTTTTTTCATTATTATTGCGACTGGGTCACGCACTTTTTTTTTCTTTCTTTGATTTTGGTCATGGACAAAGCGACGCCTCTGTGGAAACCATAAAATTCGTACACATATAGACCGTATTCACCGAATAGTCTGGCGTCTGGATGTAAGCATACATTTTATGCAAAACGAATCAAAATCCAATTATAAACCAAAGGCATGTGTGTGCGTGTGTGTGGTGTGTGGTAGGATGGTGGCGCAATGGGGTCCTTGGGAGGGGGGTCCCTAAAGGACCAGTGCCGCCAACTGCAGCACAAAACCGAAACACAACAACACTTGGTCAGGCGGTAATGAAAAATTCAATTTGGTAAACAAAAGACGCCAACGAAAATGCGATTTAATATACATACGCCCATATGTGCGTGAAAATGCATTGAAACGCGGTTCTGCACTGAGATAAATTTTGCCGTCATAATTTTAAACTCTTTTGTAATTTATGTAGGGTTATTATTGAAAATGGAATATATATATATATATATATATATATATATATATATATATATATATCACACATAACATTTTTTGTCTTTAACATTTAACAATGTTAATTTAACAATGTCATGTACTCAGAAACACATAAGGGTTTGCTAAAATTGAAATGTTTTCTATATTTTAAAAATGTTTTGACCAATGACACTTTTTCAAAAAATTAGAACAAGTTATTGTTTTAAAAACTTGTATTATTTGTAATTATTATTTATTATTTAATTTATTTATTTCCTGAGCGTATGTAACGTATGTATTTACAGTATGTTCGCGTTTTATTGGCCCCAAAAACTTGGTGGGCTATGCAGCAATAAAACTGATTTGTATTTGCCAGCCATGACAGAAAACGGTGGTGTACTCTAAACGGTTTCAATGGTTTTTGCAAATATTCGCGAGCAAATAGTTTGAAGCCCGCAAATTTCGCAATAAACCATTAACTTTCAGAGGAAACATATGAGGAGCCACAACCACAAATTTTAATTTCCACAAAATGTAGTTTTGAGATATAAATATTATTAAAATAAGCAATAATTAAATAGCATTTCAATGCTCTTAAAAATGCCAAAAAATTGTTATAGGCATGCAAAACCTTATAAAAAAACTATAAATAGTTCACAGAAGAACCAACAAATATCAAGTAATACTTTAGAGGGATTTAGAGATTTTAGTAATTAATTTACTTACTAAATTATATATTTGTTTTCAAACCCGTATTGGATTTGAGGTATACAATAATATAGGAAATTATATTATTATATATTATAGATTATAAAAGTAGAGGAAATCAATAACTAACCACTAATAACCACACATTTTAATTTAATTAAGCAATAATTAAATTACATTTCAATGTCTTTAATGCCATAGATTTATTAAAACAATAAAAAGTACAATAAATGTACCAGTAACATTTCTAAAAAGTACAAAAAAATATTAAGAATTTAAGATTATAAATTATATGTCATAATTTGAGCAACCTCAAGAACTATATACTCGAATGAAGCCTTTATGAAAAATTAGAAAAAGCAACCAATTAAAAAAAAAACTTATTGACATATTTTTAAAACTATTTGACAAGTTGGGTTGAGAAAGTAATGCAATAATTAAAAGTATACAAGGATGAAGGACAGTATAAAAAGGTGAAATTAATAATACAGTTCTAGTGCCAAGCAAAAATTGAATTTGCCATGATTAGAAAAATTGAGCAGATGACAACGGTGGTGAGCATGATGGGAAATCCGACCACAAAGAATGACTTGAAGGTGATCTGGTAGCCATACTGGCTGCCAATAACCGCCACGAATTCATTGGCCATGGAGCCCAGCAGTGAACCACTGGCTCCGTAGCAGGTGCCAAAGGTGCTGGCCCAAATTAGAGGCAACAGGGTTACAGCCACCTTTTCGTGGTAGGCCAAGTCGATGCAGAGCTTCACCATTATGGCGGCCACTGCGGCATTGTCGATAAAGGCGGACATTATGGCCGATAGCCAGAGGACCAAAAGCATGCCCACCATATTCTGATGCTGTTCATCCACTTGTATGATGGCGGTGACGGCCTGCTTTCCCAACCAATGGATAAAGCCCAGGCTGTAGACCACCTCGGTAAGGACGAATAGTGAGGCCAGGTACAGCATAGTATGCCACTCGAGTCTGGCTAGAGTTTCGGTGAGATCCTTCTTATCGGCCAGAATGAGCAGCAGAAAGGCGGCCAGAATGGATATCCAACCCAAGGAGGCACCGGGAATGGCCCACGGCACCGATTGCAGTATGAAACAGGAGACGGCAAAGAAGAGGGCTAATAGCGATTGAACCAGCAGCATTTTCTTGCGTATCTTGTGATTTGCCTCTAGATGGGCCAGTGTCTCAAAATAGTTTGGTACTGGTCTGACGAAACTTCTGGCCGACTGCCTCCTTCTCAGTTCAGCAATTCTCAGCTGTATATCGAATGAGGGTCTCATCTCCTCCCGCCTTTTCTCGGTCAACTCCAATTGATTGTCGTCCAAAATAAAGATGCGATTGCCTAGGAACAGGTAGACCAAGGCGAAAATGGTGATCATGCAGACTACGGCAGCGGGGAGCATTTGAATCGAGAAGCGTATGAAAGACATTTTGGCCACCTCCTTATTGGTGGCTATAATTGCATTGGGTGCTCCACCCACTGGGGTCACAGATCCGCCCACATTGGCATACAATGCTAGGATGATTAAAACCAATGTGGTTCTTAATGACATGGCTTCGCATAGCCTGATGACTGGTGGACTAAAAAATAGTACCACAGTGGCATTATCCAGAAAAGCCGAGGTCAGGCCAACCACCACGCCCAAAAGGGCGATTAAAAACCAGGGATTGCCCTTGGAAATTCGATAGGCCACCACGGCCAGGTAGTCGAAAAACCCTGTCTCCGCCATCAGACTCATCATGATCATATTGCCGAGGAGCAGCATCATTGACTCCCAGCCTATCCAGGAACTTATCGTTGCAAAGGTAGGTTTATTTCCCAAAACCGCTAGGAGGGCCAGTCCGGCACTGGCTACAAGAAGCGTACACAAAGTGCGATCCGCCAGTTCCCAAACAATAACCACATAGAACCCAATTACCAGAAAGGCGGCGTACAAATTGACATATTTTGCAGTCATTGGCCGGGTGTCCACTGTCATATGCAGACCTACTGGATAATCACTCATGCTCTCAAACGAAATCACCGTTTTGGCAAAGCCCCAATCATGAGCTCCTGAAATTGAATAGAATAAATATTGGACAATAAGACTAAATTGTATCATTCTTATTTAAATTGCAAATACAAAATAATAATAATAACAAAATAATATTAAGCAAAAAGCAAGCTAAAAATAATGTTTAATAAAAAACTGTAACAAAATATTTAAAATGACTGATACTTAAATGTTCTGGGTTTTCTTTTTACCAGTGTGGCCCATTGAATTTTCCAGCGCCCTTATCTCATACTTTCCCGATAGAGAAAAATGGAAGATCTTTTTAACCTGTCGGTACTTTCTAATATCCCTCGTTAGATATACATTCCACCTGTGTGTGCGCAAGTAACTTCGATTAAGATGAAAATCCCACCATTCCAAACGAACAGCCACTGCGGAAAAATTACTAGCTTTAATCAGATGCTTCGTAAGATATTTGTTAATGGCTCCGCGCAGAAATATCTTAACGGTGTCCTGTTCCAATTTCAAGCTCTTGAAAGTCGTCTGATTGGGCATCACGGTCACCAAAGATTCATTGAGCTGATTCGTATCATATGTAAGCAGGACGCAAGTGAAAACGATCCAGATTCCCACTAAAATGGTCAACTTGATGATCAAACAGATATATCCCTTTGTGGTTTCGGGCTCTCCCCTTCTAGTTCCCTTGCGACTGACCGGTACATCATCCATGATATATACGAACTCGTTACGAAAATCACATGAAAATCTGGTTTGAAGGATAAGTCAATCTTTCTTTCAATCTCTTTTTCACGTTTAAAATAAACAAAACTAGACTCGTGTAAGGTAAAACAGAAATATATAAACAAATAATCATTTTAAATTCATATCTAAAGTACAAATCTGTTTATATAACAATCTCGTAAAAAAAAAATATATTTATATATTGACTTGAACTCAGCATGGTTTCAGTTTATTTATAAAATAATAATAATAATCAATAAAAATCTATACGAAAATCACATGAAATTTTGGTTTCAATATTTTTTTTCAAACTTTCATTCGTGATTATAACAATAAATATTGCAATGAACTTAAATAAATCTAAAACAAGTCTAGACCAGTCCAAAAATATTGGTATAACAAATGTTACAAAAATAATTTTAAATTCCTATTTTTACTTTATTATAAAAAAAAGAGGAACTTGACTAACATTTCTTTAATACAAAATTTGTCTATAGAAACTTCTACAAAAATTAATTGGTCACAAATACTAAAAAAGCCATCCATTTGATTCGAAATACGATTATGATGAAAACAAATATCATTATATACTGGTTTAGTTGTGAAAAATACTTTCTATAAAATTTTTACAGTCAACACCCAAGCAATTATTGTCAAGAATGGAATAGAGCAGATTTATAGACCTTAAAAAGAAAATGGAACTTCAACTGTCATTTATCTTCAAATGACTTTTAATGTATTAGCTCAAACCGATTTAGGACACTGGAGATTTCTTTCGTTTATTCCATTTGAATTTTCAGAAATTTTCTGTTTTAGACGAGGCAGAAGTTGTGACAAAAGCTGTTGACTGCACAACTTGATTATGATGTGTGGTCTGGGCTAACTTAATAAGAGAACTCAATGCATTTACTTAACAATTTCATCCAGACATCCTGTGGGTACTGAGGATAAAGTTGTTCAAATGCAAAAGGAGAAAACTTGAGCTCAGTGTAAGTAGGCCAAAGTAGTTGAAAGCCATTTTCCCAGCTGACAATCAAAAATGTAGATATGATATATGGCGAGTGGGTGGGTGGCGTAAAAAGCAGAAAATGTTGCATTGCAAACTTTTTAATAATGCCATACAAAATGGAAAGAGAATGGAAAATCCAACATAAAGCCGAGACATGGGAATGATATATATATGAAAATGGACAAAACAATATTTGATGCATGGCAAATCTAAAAAAATTGTTGTTATTCCTGCTTTAGCGTTTGAGGAGCAAGTTTTCTAGCCAAACAATGGGTGTCATTCAAGGGGCTTAGTCATGCGTAAAACATTCTGCAAATATGCAGATTATTTTCTTTAATATTTTCTTGAGCAATTTAAGTTAAATTTTCCATTTTCCCGTCAGCACTTATAATCCACTTTAGTTTTTCCCCCCAGCATGCACATAAATCCAAATCAGCTTTTTCAGTCTGGCCAACGTGTGAAATTCTCCGTCACCCGTCAGATCCCCCGGCAATCTGGAACAATTTCCCCATTTTATTCATTCTGTATTTGCACTTTTTTAATTCCTACAACTGGGGTGACGTCAACTTTAAATGGCAGCGTGGTTAATTGGAAATGAAGTGCAATACAGACTGTCTGAGATCTGCTTCAAACGGCAGTCAGCCGTCAGCGGGTAATGAAAATGGTCACCGACCCATGCAGGTGTTGGTTGCCTAGGCAGTTAAATAGGATTTCCACATACCCCCAACACAGCACATTAATTTGTATGACGACTGAATTGTGTCTGGAATTTTTTTGGGAGGAGCAGGAGTATGTATTTTCCACCCTGCAAGAAAATAATGCGAAACATATAGTATTTTTTAAGGAGAAAAATCGGATGTTAATTTAAATTTAAAGGCGCAATTTGTTTCTATATTAATCTCGTTTATAGACAATATATTTAGTTATATTTAGGCCTACACGAGTTGAGTTTATTTATTATATATAAGTATATGTGGTCAAACAAACAATGCAGGCAGTTCTCATTTAATTCAAACTCTTTCGACAAAACCTACGCGAATTCTTCAGTTTAAGATTCTCTAACATATTCACAAAGGCGGGGGTGATTGCTCAAGTTAGCTTAGCTGACGTTGAAGACTAGTATTTTTCCAAATAAATATTTTTATCTTTTTTTCCACTGTGTAGTAATTTAATTTAAACCAAGAATTTTATGGGCTTATGCAATTTCAAGCCTAGTTTTGGAACTTTAGGCCTCGTGTTGATGTTTTTTCGGCACCATCCGATGTCGTTGGCTAATTAGTCAAATATTAGGAGTGTGGGGCAGCGGGTTACGCCTGATGCCAAACATTCTGACCCCAAGCAGAGCACATATTTTGTCACCTTGACGTTACAGGCAAATGTCGACAGCTGGCAAAGCAAACCCCAAACGAGTTAGAGAACCGAGAACCCAAAACCCAAAAACAAGACGACAGCCGAGGAGACACTTTGACAGTTGCTCTGTCGCTTGAATTTCGCACGGGTCACGCCCACATTATGTCTGTGTATGTAGTACACTGCGATTTTATTCGCCTTGGCCCTTAGGGGCAATCTAATAAATATACCCTTGCAAAAAAGGGGTTTGGCTTAAGAAACTACTGAAACAGTTGGAAGCTCAAAATTTTCTGTTGTCAATCTGAGACAATTATTCCTTCTTTTTTTAGGAGTTTTAAGAATCTAGATCTAAATCTGATTATTATTGTTAAAGGTAATAATTATATAAAGGAAATATAATGTTTTATTACAAAGTATAGCTTTAAGTATAAAAAAAATTAAATTTTTATAAAAATAAATTTTAATTCCCTATAAAAACAAGAGCTTAATTCTGGCGTTTTTAAACATCTGGTTATTCTTGTCAAAGGATATAAATATGTTATAACAAAATTTAGCTTTAAAACTCTTATTTCAAAGCCAAAAAAAGTGTATTTAAAAAAATGAACATATAATTTTGTTGTTTTTGGGTATTTCTTACATTGTTTCTCAAACAGAAAAATAATTTTAAAAACTGTTTTAAAACAAAATCACACAGCCATCAATTGATCAAAGCTAACAAACATTTTTTTTTTAATTGTTTCGTAATGTTTTTAATAAAACTTCTAAATCCCTTAGCTATTTTAGGGTATTCCCGCTTTTGACTACCGAAATTACCTTTCGCCACCCATTATGTGATTGCGTATGCGGCTTTTCCACCAAAGGTGGCCAAAGTATCAACTCGGAGCGTTCTGGAAGGGCCTTAGAATGGCTTAGGCTCCCTTCCAGCAGCTCATTACTAAATACCACCGATGCAGTGGCAGTGGCAATGGCAGTGGCAGTAGCAGCTGCTGTTAAACGCCTTTGAAGTCGACTGAGCCCAAGGAATGCCGGGACCCATGAAACCCAAGGATCCTGGGATCCCCAAAGCAGATGATGATGTGGATGAACGAAGGTGGTTCTCGGCTAACTGCGTAAGTGGGCTTATTTGAATTTATTGTGGTTTCGACATCGTGGGCGTCGCGCATGAGACTTGGATCAAAAACAATAATTTACTTGATTTCACTTTCCGCTGCGCCTCCATTTGCCATTTCCCACTTGCCATTTTCCATTCGATATTTCAAGGGGGCGTGGCAGACGGCTCAAATTGTCTGGAATTAGTGGTGGAAAATGGTGAGGATTATTATTCAGGCTCCCTTGGCTAATTGCCATTTGGATGGCATTAGCTAATGAAAAGTTTGCCAATTCAGTTGAAAACCAAATCAAGGGGTTGCAAACCGTTCGTCTGAAAACTTATTTAATTCCTGAAAAAATACATCGAAAATCTACCTATTTTCCCAAGAAATTCGTATCCTGAAAATTGGAAAAGTTCTCGGATTGATTAATCGCTGCAATAAATTCTGCAAAATTCAATAGAAATTTCGGTTTATTCCGGGCGCTAACATATGGAAAAACTCTTCAACTCGCTAACTGATTTATGAGCGCATGTAAAGCGATTCTCTGCGCAAAAGTTGGGCGGCAGAACTTTTCTGTTTGCATTATAAAGATGTTAATCCCAGTGACAAGTCCTCCGCCTCCTCGCAGGATTATACCAACTCGGCAATATCCTGACGTCAGTCTGGTCGCCAGAACAATAGGAAAATAGCAAAAAAAGCAAAGCAAAACTCTTCAACAAGTGCTCATAAATGCAAATTGTTTATATGTAGTGGTTGTTGCTGCGGCTATTATATATATGTAATAATCATTTTTTGTTTCTTTATTGTGGATTATGAAAATGAGACTGGCCATTTGCATAATTGATATTTAAAATGGGAACAAGAGAATCAGAATAGAAGTAGCAACTTTTAGCTTGCCTTTAATTGAAAAATAATAAGTATATATATTTACTGACTGGGGATAAAAAGTAGGCGATTCTCAACCTACGTGTGGACACATGGCATTTCATTTTATATATTTATGGCCTGAGGGGAAAATTTCTTGGGGGAAACCGAAAGGAAAAGCGATGGGGGCAAAGCATTTCGTCTGGCCTGGTGAAAAGTTAATGATGTCGCTAGCTGGGAGCACACATATTTCCACATTTACGTTTGTAATTAAATTTTGTAACAACTGCCAGGCATTCCGGAGTAATTGCATTTACCAGTTACATATAGACACGTGCTCAATTTCGGGTCCTTTTAATATGCAATTTAACGGTTATCGTTAGCCGTCTTGTCCAGAAATGGCCATCAAATTTGCGTTTCATCTTGCCACAAAAGGTAATATTATTTTAACAACATTTTACACACAATTTACTGAGGCTAAGGATACCTGAACGTTTATGTTGATTATAAACATAATTATTTTTTGGTAGGCTTTTAATTTTGTCATAATAACTTCTTAATTATTTATTTAAAAATTGACTTATATATTTAAAAGAATTTTATATCCCAAGGAAGTATCGTTCACATTAATGTTCCGTTAGAATATATATTTCATAGAGTAAAATTTATTTTATATTTAAAATATATTTTTAGTTAAATATTTAGATAATCTTTGTTTTAAAGTTTTAAAAATAGAAAAAATAGAATTAAATGGAAAATAAACCTGTATAAATAAAAATATATAATTTTGATCAACAAAACTCACTTTAAAAATACAGTAGCAGTTGATTACGCACTCGTTTCCGGCGATGCTATTTATCCTTTCAACCATAATTCGATTTGGTTTAATATTTTTTTTATTAATGCCGCACGTCATTCGTTGAGCACAACAATCAGCTCGTTAAATGCATGTTGCGTGATTAACTAGGCGGTAAAATATCGAATGAACATGTGCTGCATAGTATACCATAATTCGCTTTCAGGGAACAAAGGTTACTTTTGTTGATATTGTTATTGACTCTGTTCTTTCTTTCAATTTTCACCTTTACAATTCGCTATTAAAACATAAATAGAGGGATGTTGCATTGATTAACATTAATTAAATCAAAATTGAATATTACTTTACACTTTAAGAGCTTTGTAAATGTTTTCAGATTTTAGTTATCTCAGTTAATTATATGTTCAAAGAAATTTGAACATGAAAGCCTTTTTGAAGAGGAAATGCTATTTTCTTAGGAAGGAATTTTATATATTTATGTAAACCTACAAGTTTTTCAACAGAGTTATAGATTTAAATTATTTATTAAGAAATTTGAAAATTAACGTATATGAGAGGAAATGCACTTCACATATTTAAAACATTCTTTAATGTTAATTGTACAGTTTATAGTTACTCAACATTAACTAATGTAAATCGATGCAATAAAAGGTAAAATGGTTTTATATAATAAGCTCAATAATATCTACAGTTGATATTACACTAATTGGGATTTCATTTACTGAATTTAATGCAAGTGTCAAGTAACATAAAGTGGATTAAAATATAGGAATGGCTTATATAATTTTTGATTAAATTGTCAATGCATGTAAAAAAGAAAGAATTTATTAACTTGTTTCTATTTTGTTTATCTCAATTTCGCAGTTTAAAGTGACCCTTTTCCATGGTCCTTTCATCACCAAAACAAAAAAACTGGCGACAGTTTTTCAATGCCCTTTTTTGGCTTAGTTGTTTTTTAGGCCCATCATCATCATTAGAGACAACCCACGTTTCTTGTCTAGCCGCTTGTCTCATTTGTTTTTGTTTCATTTATTGTGTCGTTTGTTATTTCTAGAGTTCTTCTGTTTTTTTATTTGGCCTTGCCGGCAGTCGAAAGGGATATCGTCCAAACTTTGGCTAATTAATGGCAAATTTTCCTGTCTTTTGCTGCCGAAACCCACTTAAATTGATCGATGACATTAAACTGTTGTCATGTCAAACAAGTGAAACAAAAATGCGAATGAATTGTTTGGCCTAGAAAAATATCTACTCATAGTGGAAAAAAGTAGGCGTACAAATATAAATATTGGTGAGCAACCACTAATGATGTCACATTTTATGGGCGTACATTTACTACATTGCGATACAAACATAAAAGTGATTTTTACAGATGTGTGGTTTTTGGAAATACATTGCAAATGTTATGTGTTCTTAAGCGGCAAAATGGTATTGTTCATTAGGAAAAAAACTTTTATACAATATTTATTGACATGTTGCTTACATGTCTTGTTTAAGAAGTTTGATACATGCTTTTTATTTTTGATGATATTTATATTTAACTTTTATAATATTGTATTTGATTTGTAGTTTTAGCTTTAAAGCATAAAAGCTGGTCATTAGCTTAATATTAATTAATTATCTTATATATAAAATTTCTTAGCTTATAAGAAATTGTTTCATATAATTATTTTGAGTTGTTCTATATTTAAATTGTAGTTTTCTCTTAAAAGCAATTTTCTCTATACATGTGTTTGTCTGCCGTGGGTATTTCGATTTAATCAGCTTTATGGCCGCCAGAAGCTTGACTTAGGAATGGTAACCCAGAAGCTTACGAGTTTAGTGCCAAATTTTGCGTATCCGCCTCCATGAAATGATTCCGCAGGCCATAACTCTTGTCGTCAGCCATCATTCACCATATTGCGGTGGCTGGTGGATGGTGGTTGGTGGATGGTGGGTGGTGGATGGTGGGCGGTAATGTCGGGGTCACCACCACCCACCCACTTCCCATGAATGACGGCGGGTCAGATGACTCTAATTGATTCGTTTTAAGCGCAATGATTGCGGTTTTTGGTCGATTGCCAACATCGATCAATTGGAATTGTGGGTCGGCTGTGTGTTCATTAGATGTGTCATAAAACCTCGGCCCAAAAACCTTTTTTGGGCGGCGCAAATAATCTAATTAAGCAGCCCCAGATTGAGATTGCGGCCCATAAATAAGGCAATCTCAGTGCGAAGGGTAGGTCATTAAATTTATGGCCACTGACCGGACCGAATCAAAGAATTTCATTTAGATTTTAATGGCCCAACTCCTTGAGCAGATCCTGTGCAAATACTGATAAGCCGCTACGAATTTTGTCTTAAAGCGAAAAATCAACATGAAGTTCGCTGCCACTGCCAATTAGCATATTTTACAATTAATTGGTAAACAGCGTGTGCTTTTATTATTTCTTATCAGGGCATTCAACTTTCCGTTCACCCCGGTGAACAATGATAAGTGTTAGTAGTGCCTTTTAGGCCTAAGTCAGGGGTAAAAGTCTCGTGTTGGCAATTAACTCGCCAAGGATTATCGGATGTAGTGGGTGAAAAAAGTTTATTGCCCTTTGCCAGGCAAAGGTGTCATAAATCAGATGGGAAAAGAGGTAACGGAAAAAAGGGACTTTTGTTTTAGTCAGGAAGCGATACGGAAGTTAAGGATTATAATTTTAGAAAACAATTAACTGTATGATTATTTAATTAAATTTGTTATAATATTACCTCTTATTTGTTATCAATTAAAGAGTTTTATAAAATGTACCGAAATTAAAAATACACAGCTAACATGACTTTAGGATTTACCCGCTCTATTGTCAACTTAACTTAATGATAGTTTCATAAAATAACCAATATTATTTATTAAAAAAGCATTGTGAAATTTAAATTAAAAATATTTTTCTGATTTAAAGACTTGATTTTTAAAGATAAAATTCATTGTAAAGTTCCTAATACTGCTCATATTAAATTATATTAATACAATTTAAATACAAATACAAATACAATACAAATACAAGTACAAATACAGATAACAGATTTAAAAAAGTTTTACTTAATTTACGACCTTAATGTGTAAACATGAAAACATTTTTGTATTTCTTTGTTGTAGAATTTCTTAAATAATTTTAAAAAATCGAGTTGGACTAAAACATAAAAGACACAATCAACTTACCCACTCTATTGTCATACTACTCACTTTTTGGCTTTTTTCTGCATAATTTCTACCTTTTCATGCTATTTCCTTTATTATCACAAACAAAACAGTTGTGTGCTAACGAAATTTAATTGAAAATTTTAAAGATATTTGCCCACTTTGCATCAAAGTAAATTGCCAGAAAACCATAGAGAGGCAAGGGCTGGCTGACTTTAGAATTTATTTAGTTGAGCAAACAGACGGGATTAATTTTGTGCATAGTTGTCAGCCGTTTGGCCAAAATGTGAATGTAAATTTCTGGGATTTTCGTGCAAAATGCTGGCCTGGGTTGAATGCTTAATGATGATTCAATTGAGGGACTTTTGCGCTATTCCTCCCAAATCCACAGACTGAGTCTGCTCAACAGTTTCTTATTCATCGAGTGCATTTTATGGGTATTTTATGCAAATTAATGGACCTTTAAATACAAGCATGGCGTGCCCAAGGATATAAATGAACCAAGCCAAACCAATCAAGCTTCAGGCAATGACTTCGACGGGGATTTGGCCAGTATTAAGTGTAATACAATATTGGGATAATTAATTTGTGAGTACCATGTAAGGCGACACTTGAATTCGTGTTCGTTTGGAATAATCGAATTACACAAATGGCTTTTTGTCTATGGTACACTGAGGAAAAGTTTCCGTTCGCTTACCTTTTTGCATAATTATTGAAAAATGCCGCCAGCATCAAAGTTTTGTGTCTGCCGCTTAATTAATTCTCAATTGATTTTAGGCACACGCTGGCGGCAGCCAACTTTTGAGAGACTTGCTCCCGACGTCTGGGCTGAAAAGTTTTGCAGGACCTCTTTCCCTAACTTTCGTTTCATTTTTCGAACTGCAGTTGAGTGGATGCATGTTATTGGCCAAGTTTTCCCTAATTTGCTGGCCCGTACTGGAAGTTCTAATTATTATCACTTTGCCTTGCTCATCTGCTGCCTTCCTCTTGTTTAACTGGCAGTTAATTGATATTAAGTATACGCAGCGTGGGCGCTGCAATTTCTGTCTACTCTTTGGGCATAGTTCGGCCCTGCCAGAAACTAATTGCCAACGTTAGGAGAGTCCTGGCATAGGGTTTAATTAAGACCTTTGATGAAACCTGACACATTGACTTGGCAAGCAGGACCTCCCCTCCTCGCAGTCTGAACATTTTTAATTTACTTTTCCCTGTCTCAACTTTCGGCCAAAGTTTTACTTCTTGTTGGTCGCGTTTTATCATTTTTTTTCATTGCTGGACAAGCGCGGAAATCGCGGAAAATTGCAGGAGGTAAGAAAGGAAGACAGTTGAGCAAACTGCAGCAAATCGCTGGAGAAGACATGCAAACACTGGCTTTGCGTATCCTTTAGTCAGCAGTAAATCTCACGGGCAAGCGGTGGGCCACTTTTATTGCCACTTCCATCGTGCATCATCTGCTAGGAAAGCAGTAGAGATGGAAAGTATGTTAGCTAAGTTACTGAGGTACTTTTTTAAACATGTAATTTTGATAATGTATTAAATTATTAAATTATAGTTAAAAATGTCAACTTATATATAATTTTTATCATCTATGTTAAATTAAAATTAAAATTAAAATTATTAAATTATAGTTAAAAATGGCAACTTATATATAATTTTTATCATCTATGTTAAATTAAAATTAAAATTAAAAAAAAAAATAAATATGCTCAAATAATCCATTTTTTTTTATAGTGACTTATGCAATAACTAATAAGCCTCTGTACTTGAATCCCTTGAAAAATTTATAAATAAAACATTGAAAATTACTAATACTACATATTCTCGAAAAACGTATATTAAGAAAATTAAAACGCAGTTAGAAAAGGTGCACTTTAGTTGTTAACAATATCTGGTTCCTTTCGATTATTTATAAGAATATTGAAATTGTACCTTTTTTAGTTAAAGAGTACTCTTTCCATCACTGTAAAGCAAATGGCGGTAATCGAAATTCCCAACACGGCTTCACAAGTTCAAGGACTCGAGATTGTTTTTATACGCTCTTTCTGTCCTTTTTTATGTTATTACATTTTGCTGTGAGTCAACTTAAGGTGCGATAATCTGGCAAGTGGTTTATGCTAATAGGTTCGCTAGCTTGTTGTGGTTTGTTTATACATGTTTGCAGTCCGAGTCCAAATGCAATCATTATTTATGGCACCCCTAAGTCCAATTTGAACTAAATGCTAGCAACGAAAGCAAATGGGAGTCGCAAAAAAGAATTCAGAATTATGAAAATCGTTAGCTACGAATTTTATTTAAAGCGTATTTTGATTTTAGTCACTGTGACCGCAGTGAGTAAAACATTCTGGAAAAACTAATTATTAGAATTGTATTTTTAATATGAAACGAGATGAAAAGACTTGACCTTTAGAGATATCTAACTTTTTAATTTTTCTGAGAGCTGCTTAATTAAGTTCAGAGGAAGATGAACATTCTGAAAAATTTTATTGTATAAAGCTTAAGTGTATTTTCGTTTTTGCTTGCATTTACCAAAACAAAACTTTGTTTTCTGCTACAATTAGCCAGATAACATTTTTGTGTTTGAATTTACCCTCATTTTAAGGCTTACTAAAAACTAAATTAGTTTACACTGGATAAGTTTTAATTACCACACAGCTATGAATAAAATCTAGGATACATAAAAGGAAAATAAATCTAGCTATTAAAAACTGAATGTGTTCTGTCCGTAGTGAATTCTGTTTCTAGTGAATGCAGAAAAATAGCACTCCACACAAAAACCCATTTATAACTCCACAATCAACGGGATTAACAGATGTAAAAACACTGAGTCCAAACTAATGATAAAATGGGGCAGCCAACAAATGAACGGAAGTTGTTATGCAAATTCAGGCTTTTCTGCGAAAATCCCCTTATCGGTCACCAGATTCTGTGTACCATCAGACCCGACATGATCGAGGTCACCAACCAAAACGGCTTTGTGGCTCATGCAATTACAGGCCAAAAGCCGCCAACTCTCTGCCGACCACTTTCAATCTATGCATACTGTTTAAGCCCCGGCTGCAGCCGCTTAAAAACAAGCAGATAAAATGGGGAAGCGGGAAGAGAAATCCATGACAACTTAAGGCGATTGAAATGTCAACGAGCGGGGATGTCGACAGAGGATATAGCCCCCCCTGTTCCATCCAGGCTATACCACAATTTTTATTTCAGCGCTTCTTTTTCGGAATATTTTTTGGTCTACTATCATTCCAAGGCTATAGCTGTCATTGCGGTTAGCAGAAAATATGAAAAAAACCAAAAAATTAAGGGTACGGATGACCGTTGAATGCTCTACAAAAATGCAAATGCCTTCAAAAATCGTTTTCTTAGAAATTACCTAGTTTTTACATTTATTTTTATAGCATGGTCACAGTTTGTTTTTTTGTGTGGAAATAAAGCGACTAGCTATATAAACTAGGCAAATTAGTTTTAATACAATAAACCATTAAGTAAAATCGAACTTAATAAACATAAATAACATAATAAAAATGTTTGTTAACCTAAAAACTAATTTTATTTTTTAAAAATAAACTAAAAAGTTATAATAAGAGCAGAGAAATTTGGCATTTTCCTAAAGTAAAAACCCATATGTCGCTTTACACTTACCTCCCTCAATGTGTGCTATTTTTTATGTATGCATATTTTGGCAAATTGCCCGCGTCGTACGCGGCGTATGCGTAATATGCATCGCACCCACCAAGGGTCCTTGAAAAATCTCTCTAATAGCACTTTAGAAGCTAAGTGAAAATGTTGAAGCATCTATTTTTTTTCAGCAGCCAGATGACTGTTACCATGACAGCATCGTCTTAATGAAGCCAGTTAATTGTTACACATACGCCCCGGTGCACTTTGCACAATTAATTTTAAAAATTCGCCAAAAGGCTCGAAAAAATTGAAAGTTTTTCCTCCTCAGCCCGCCAATTAATGGCAGAAGCCAAAAAGGAATACTTGGCCATTGTTTTCTTAACTTTTATTTTGTCTACGACCCGAGTAGCAGATTAATTAAGGGTATTTTCGTACTTGATGCCCTTTTTTGTGTTGCCAGCTGCGGGAGTGAGCAAAAAGTTTTAAGAATATTGTGCTGCTGAACAAACTTTGCTCGCACAGACGCACATAGTTGTTGCCCTCTTTTTTTCTGCTTGAATATGTTCTCTATGTTCGACCACTTTAAGTTGAGTTGCCGTCAGATGGTGGAGTCAGAAAATGTTGAACACATTTTCACACCACCGACACAAGTGGCTACAAACCATCACTATATAACTAAACCGAGCGTGCACAGAGCAAATAAATATTCAAGTAAATAATCCATGAGTTGAAAACGTTTTGTTTTTAAGCCTTAACAAGATTTGCACGCGATCACATAAAATTTAATTACCAGTTAATAATAAATACTAAATGGCCTTGAAAATATTATAAGTATTTAAATAATTCGTTTTAGTTTAGGGCCAATAATTTGTTAAGGCCCGTTTTTTAAACGTATATAAAATTAGGTTTCTAAGTCTTAAAAAATCATAATAAATCCAACTAGTATCTTAACTTATATTTATACAATTTTATTTAAGATCAGTAATTTGTTAAAGACTTTTTTAGTTAATTAAACTATATTTTTAAGTCTTAATAAATCGTTATAAATATGTTTAGGTCTTATCATTATTATTATTAATTAAAAATTAATAATTTGTAAAAGACGTTTTTTAATCTACTTTAGTGTACAAAATTAAATTTTAAGAAATTAATAAATCATAATAAATATTTGTTGGTCTTAATTAATCCAGGAAGTTTTGTCTTAAAGGTTATTTAATTTTTTTACAAATAACATATATTGATATTTAGGAAAGACACATATTTCAGCTTAATTCATGTTGTACTTTTATTTATGTATATCTGAGTTAAATTATTTAATATCATAAATATTATATTTAAGTGTATTGTTAAGCCAGGCTTTAGTATCCTAGCATGTCTTTCTCTGCAAACGTTTGCCTGCATGTGTGTTGGTCTTACTCAGATGTTCGGCTTCTTGACAGGTGTTAAGAATGACGCTGGCTGGATGGCTTTGTCGTTGGCTTTTAGCTGTTGCCTGTTTGTTAAAGTTGCCGCTTGAAGATTGTTGCTCACTTTATGCAAATTGAGACGGCAACACGAGTGGTTTTGAGTGGTTTTGAGCTGATTTTGGTGCTTTGTCGATTGGCTCATTTGCTATGATGGATGGATGGATGTCAAATGGAAAAATATGGCACAAAATGTGGTTTCCTCTGCCTAACAATGAAAGTGCATTCTGGGAAGCTTTAACGCTTGACAGAATATTGCATTGGCAACAAAATGTAATCAGACAAAAACTATAAGCTGTAGAATTTCTGGCAAAAGGAAACAATAAGCTGGTAAGAGCAAATAATCCAATAATCTCAAATTTGAAATTGTATCTGTTCTAGTCTCTATCTACTCATCTTGTTTTATTTCTTTGACATTTCTCGTCTTTTTCATGATTTTCATCTGAAAGTGTATGTATGTATTTTGATTCTTCGTTGCAGCTTTAAATATTTTTAGCCATGATTACGGTGTCATGCTTTTATTGTACATATCAAATATCATGCCAATTTAAACTTAATAAGTCTATTGAAGATTGGTTCAAAGAGTTGAAACAGCAATTATTGTTATAAATGCGGTTTATGGCAATTGCTTTGATCTGCCAAAGCTTTTTATTGGTATGGTAACCTGGAGTTTGAGTAAAAACTGTTTAAGTGGTTGCGGGCACTAGATTGCCAAGAAATTAACTATTAAAAATCAAATATTGATCTCTTTCAAGACATAATTGACTTGATCAAAAATTAATTGACTAACTCAGGGCGTCAACAAATTGTTGGCAAATTGTGTTAATCAAACATTAATAAGCTTTAAAGCACTGCCCATCATTTATATATTATTCCAGAACATGGTCTCTTATTAGCAGAAAATGTCAAACTCACTACAGTATTTTTTGTGAAGGGGAACTTTTCTAAATTTTAACTTATTTATGTTCGTGAACCTTCGACTTTAGTTCAGGCAAACAAAAAGGCTGGGGAATTCTTGGGCATTTTATTTGTGGCCATTTCACTCAATTACCGCCGTTAATTCCTAGCCTTTTTTTGCCCACTTCTTTCACTGGATCATGGTCCATAAAACCAGCATTGGCCCATTGCTAAAGAACTCTAAGGGGCATACATACCTTCGCACTCCAGCTCTGTCAGGGCTTGTTAATTATTTACATCAAACATTTTTTGCCCACTGCGGGCAGCCATTTCCTAGAGGCCGCCATAAATTTCCAACGGTCAGTCAGGCATTTTTCACCACGCTCATGTTTCATTTTGTTTCCCCTTGGCTAAACACAGGTAATAAAGTGGCATTTAGGTAAGTCGAGCGGCACACTTCAATGCCTGTAGAAATTAGTTGCCGTAAATTCATTTTCAAAGCGTAGTGGGAAATAATTGAAAGCTTCTCTAAAATTGTACACATGCCTTGAAGTCATGGCATCATGTTTACTACCATGTTTTGATATCAACATCAATAAAAGGAAATACAAATTTATATATTTTGGTTTATCCAGGAAATCAGTTTTCCGGGTCATAAATTCCTGGTGTTATATGAAGAAGTTACAAACACAGTTATAATCTGAAAGACATATTTAACAATTGGAAAATTATCATAAGAAATAAAACCAAGACAATAGTTGGGCACCGAAAAAGTCAACATCATAATAAAATGAATTTATTTATGTGCAAATATGTATTGACATACGAGTAAACAATGGCTGACTACAATTTTCTTAGAACAGTTGATGTTGTGCAAGGAAAATTTTATTTTTAATTCATTTTATCACATAATTTTCTTTCTTAGCTACACTGATAAAAAAAATGGAATAAAAAAAATTTAACATCAGACAATTTCAAAAGTGTATATTTAATAATTAAATTTAATATTAAGCGCAAATTGCTTATTTATTAATATTAAAATATTTTTTAACTAAAGTGGAAAATATTTTATTTGAAAAGTTCCGAATTTACTGAAATGCATATTAAAATCAAATCCTAAAATAGTCAAATGAAAAACTGTAAATTTTTTTAATTATTAAAAAACCGCATTAATTATCAAAACGGAAAAATAAATAAATCAAGTACAAAATATTTGTATGTCAGCGAAGAATCAGGTTTTTCAATTTTTCTTTTCGATCACAAATGACTAATACATTAACCAAAAACATTACGTTGCTTTAACAAACAAATTTAGATTTTCAAGTTCCCAGTCTTGGAGTAAACATAAAATTTCAAAATGTTAGTTTGTATTGCCAGACTTCTTTTTTGGGAGAATTAAAGGCTTGCGTTTATCAATATTCAGCTCCATAGGCAACCTATTCTTCGCTCTTTGGTTTGCTTTCCATTTCGAACATTTCGTCATTCGATGCCTTTATATTATTAGACTCGTCCGCATCAGAGATCATCACCAAGTGGTCATGTTGCAAAGAGCACTCCGTCTGGACATCGCCATCTTCCGAAGAGCACTCCGTCTGGTCAACGCCTGATTTACTTTGGACAATTTCCTCATCGGTCTTGTCATCTTCTTCAGAGGAGTTATCCCCAATGCTGCAGTCGGTCGACAATGGAGATTCCTCCTGCATTAAGTCCGAATTACAGAAGCTCTGCATTGAAGACGAACTACAGAAGCTCTGCACTGAATCCGTCATTGGCAGAATAGAGTTTTGCATTAATTCGGCAGGACTTGTGTAGCCGATGTCCTTTTTGACAATGAAGCCATACTGTACGCCATCCTCCAAAACCTTGTTGGATTTGACTTCTGGTAATCCGCTGGTCCATCGTTATCGACAAAGTTTTGGCCAATTGCGAGGCGGTGAGTGGAGCACCGGCCACACGGAGGATCTGCAACATTAGGCCACCCGGCTTAAGGTTCTTGTCACAAGACATTGTGTAATGTTCTAGTTAACCTAAAATTTTCACACTAAGAATTCTAGAATTTTTTTATTTTTTGTCGCCGATTGAAGTGTACGAAGTGTATCCTAAAACTTTATTAAGTTACTGAAGTCAACACATCCAAACTGATTTTACAAGGGTAAACTGATTTTTTTTAAATGCACATTTCATATTTAAAGTAATTAACTTAAAATTAAATTGAAGAAATTTTCAGTTGCATGAATTATCATTAAAATATTTAAGTCATGGTTGAAAATATTTAAATTCAAGTTCGGAGAGAAAAAAATTTAAGTTAACTTCAAACTTCGTTTACTTAATACGTTTTTGTTCACTAGTGTCCAAAAAAGTAAGCCACAGCGAAAATATAGATTTAATTAATTTGATTTGATTTTATTGTGGTAAAATTGGATTAAATATTTAGGAATTTATATTGCCGTTTTAAGTTTAATTTTAAGCTTTTAATTTCGTTTGATTTGAGAAATCAATATTATTTAATTGTTTAAAATTGTCTTGTTATTAATTTAAATCAGCATTTATTTATATGCAAAGCATTATAAAAATAGTAAAATAGAAAATACTTGCTTAGAAGTAAATTTCGAAGAGCTGTGTACTTTATTTGCCTCGTAGCACTTTAAAATCCCAAAAGGACTTCAAAGTACACACCATATCTGAAAACGAATGCATCATGAAAGATTTTAAGGACCTCAAGCGTGGCGTTAAACCTTGAGACACTTATCTGCTGACCGAAAGAAAATCCGACCAACTAAAGCTTTTGACAATTGACAGTTACATAGCGAACTCCGCTCGGAAAACGGCAGACATTTTCTGTGAAAAATTGTTGGCTGGTCGAAAAAGCAATTATATGTAAGCCCGGTTTCAGCCAGACAAGACAGGGTTTCGGGACAGCTGCTGTCCTGCGTTGCAATAATTTGACAAAGATTGAATATCTCTAAGTATGCTGTTTTCAATTTTCTGCGAAATGGCCATCAGACTAGAACATTAAGCTGATTTCCACCTGAATTATTTAGGCATGCATTAGGCTCAGGTCTCTCTACGTCTGCCATTAGATTAATTGCTCTGGCTCTGGCTCCGATTCCTCCATTTAATCGGCTCCACGTGAGTCAAATCAAATGTGAGTCTGATAAGTACCTATAGGTTTTTGGTTTCTGATTCCCTGCAAGTGCATTTGACAAATCATTTTCGCTTGATTGATTTGCGTGGGAGCAAAAGTTTGCAGGGCCTTAAAATGGGGAAAACCAGTGGGCTTTTGATTTATTCATTGAATGCAGCTGAACTAATTAAGTAAATTAATCCCATTGAAACATTACAATTAATTGTGTGTAAATAATAGTTTAAAATATGGAAAGGAAATGAAATCAAAAATAATAATAAAACTTTAATTTTCTTGTAAAAATTTAACTTTTGTTTTCAGTTTGTATTCAATCAATTATTTTTAATATTTAATTCAAACCACTTTAGTAGAGAAGAACAAACTAATACCTTGTAGTTTTATGATATATTAAACATTCAATTTTAAAGAAAAATGTACAAAATAATAAGATTTGATATTTTCAAATTAAATATTTAATTATGATTTGGACCTACTAATTGGTTAATTTATTTACTACATCAAAATAATGCAAAATAAAGTAAGAGCTTATCATTTTCTCTTTTGAACATTTGCCAGCATTAATAATTCCCTAAGAAACTTCATAAATTAGCTCATAATCTGTGACCATTCGTTTGGATAACTTCGCATTTCAATTTCCCCCTGCAGATACTAATAAATAAAACTGCTTTTGGCATCGGACAGATTATGCCATACAAACATGTGGCAACAAGCAATGGAGTGTGTGAACACAATTCCCCCATCATCATCGTCATCATCGTTGTTGTAATCAAGAGGCAAGGATTTTGGCCAGTTATTGCCAACATCACGTAATTACGTTAATGAGCCTCATTAGATGCGCAGTGGCTGCAGCGAGAAAAGGGCGAAAACTGGGTGGAAGCCGCTAACAGTGACTGCTGAAAGTACACAACCCCCATCGTCGGCAGCTCCCTTGGCTGCGAAAAGTATTTTAAAGTGGCTGCAATTAGGGGCAATGATGGCAGGTATTAATGCGGAGTACAGGGTTAAAGGCCTTGAGAGACATAAACAGAAGACGTGGTTTGATTGGGTTCTGTTCGCTTGTCCTGGGTTGGGTTTCAATCACATTTCGCTTTTCGCATTTCGCATTTCGAGTGAACTTTATCCGGCATCCGACTGTCTTGATGTTTGGATGCTGTGATGCTAATGCTGCGATGCCGATGCTGCAGTGATGCAATGTTGCAGGACGAGGACGACTGCTGTTCCTGTTCCTGGCAGCCCCCTGGGCTCGAACGAATCAAGTTCATGGATGTAAGGCCCAGTGCTGCCAACTGTGGGTTACATAAACAATTGCAAATTGCTCATATTAATTCCAAGAACAAGGAGCACTACAGCTTATTAAAACTGCCTTGCTCAGAATCTAAAGATTATATAAAAAACAACGCAATATTAGCTTACCAGATAAAACGAAAAGACCAAGATATAAATATTTCATTTAAGAAAAAACTAATACTAAGCTTAAATTTTTTTATTGCCCTTATTATACAAAAAAGTACGCAACATTAGCTATGAACCAGTTAAAAGAGATGTGCAAGTATATGATTAATTTAAAAAATAACAAATATAAGCCTCAACTAAAAACAAAATTTAATAAAAACTAAAAATAAATATAACATATCAACAAATCTCAAAAATTGTATCATTGATTACGATAATTGTTAGTGGTATTAATAATGCTTGATAACACTGTTTTACAGAACAAAAAAGCTTTTAATATTTTTTAACACATATTAATCAGTTTTAATATGCCTATGCCTTTTTGTTGAATGAAAATATTCCTAAGAAGATCTTTAAATATATATCAGAATATGTCTATAAAGCCAACACAGCTGCAGATGTGTTCGGAATGGGCCAGCTTGAAGTCATGTCAGAAGCAGGAGCATCTGTCAGCTGCCAGCTAATTGTAGTCAAATCCATTATGCAAATGGGCGCGGCACGAGAGGGGGCGTGGCTGGCCAGCTCCCTTTTGGCCAACATTTAAGTGGAGAATGCAGACGAGTGAAGAGTGGAAAATGAAGATTGCATATGCCACTTCCCAAAAAGGGAGAGCTTGTAGTTGCCATGGCATTGTGTTTTTACCCGTTGGGAAACTAGCTGGAATTTCCATTTTTACCACCCAACACCCACACACACTACACACCCTTGTGAAGTAAAGCTGGATGCCTCTTCAAGGACGCAGCCCTTTGAGAAGCAGTTGGCTCTCTGCGCAAAGTTTTTCAATCAATTCGTTCATATGGAAAGTTTGAAGCAGCGCCAGAAGTTGACAGGCCCACGGTGCTTATACTCAAAAGGTGAACATTCGAAAATAGCCATTATAAAATGAATACATAATAAATCTGTATGGATATTTGGCCCAAAATTGAAGGACAATTAAAGACATGAATTTACTTTAACACATTTTTTCCTTAAAGTCATGTGTGTACTGAAAAATAGTGGAACTGTTTACGGCCTTGAATCAATTAAATTAATAATCATTTTATAAAACATATATTTTATTTGAATAAATAATTTCATAGAAATGAATTTCATCAAATTGAACAAATTTAATAACTAATATATTTATTTAATTTATTAGCATATTTGCTTATGATATTTTATTTAATAAAGTAAATTTGTATAAGGAAGTAATTAAATTTTATTTTACTATATTTTCAAAACATAAATTTTGCTGAATTGCGAGATCATTTTTTATTATAATTTAAGGTAGATTATAAGGTCTGTAAATATATTTGTATCTACACATCATTATTTAATTAAATATTCTTAAGACAATGTAATATCATTTTAAAGATAAAATATTTACATTATTACATTTTCAAAACATAAATTTCACTCAATTACGTGATCCTTTACTTCGATTAAATAAATTTGAATATAAATTTTTTTTTGTATTTTGTGTATATAATAAGGGTTGTACATATATTTTTATCTAAACAACAATTAATTAACCATCATTACTGTTTAACTTTTCTTTCTGTGCATGTTGCATGTTTAGATGCCTGCAATCGTGGGCCATTCTTATCCCAGTCGCGTCACGTTCCAATAATGGCCAAAGTTTGGTCTTTTTTTTACTTTGGCCTAACTGCCTTCGATAAAATGTGTTTATGAGTGCCGCAAGCTGTTCCCGCACTGCTGCATTTTATGGCAGGCCAAAGGGATAGATTCTTGTTATTCAAAGGCCAAGTTGCGAATTCATATTTAATTGAGCACGGCCGGATTAACAATGGCGGACCAAATATTAAGGGCCAAGCCAAACCAGTTGAAGCTGTCAGAATGGGGGCATTAATTACAAAATTGTAAACTTATCGGCGGACAGAAAGGAAATGCTAAGGGGTAGGCTTATAATTGGCTAAAGGGTAAGCCCAGGTAGGCGTCAATTGAGTTAATTAGCAGATTAAAAGAGGGAACAACCTTTAAATGGGTTAATAATTCAATAAGCAAAAGGGCGGAAATCAGGTAGGGTTGGCCATACTTACTGATAATGAGGAGCGTTAAAAGATGATTACCCCCCGGGCAAACCCATTCAATTTTACTTTCTCTCATTTAAAAAGAAAGAGCAAAAGTTTTACAAAATTTTCGGATGAACTGTGGCCGCCAACTTCAAGCGAAATAAAATGTTACAATACTTGAATCTTGACCGCAACTAACTTGTCTTGTAGACAACCATTTCCATGGTTTATCAGCGCCAGTGCAATCTGGATGGCCAGTAATCTTTTATTTTCCACAACTACTCGGAACTAGGGAAAAAGTTGGCAGCCAACATTTCTCATCTTTCGCCGAACTCCTTCTTCTACACAATTTTCCACGGCTCGTTTGGGCCATAAAGTTTTGTGGCCCATTTCTCATGCTTATTGTTTGGATTCCTTTCCTTATATAAATTTGAGCGAACTTTTCCCTGCGGTTTGCCATATTTTTTGGCTAATGCAAATTAAACTTTGCTAAAATATGTTTGAAAGGGATTTGTTTTTCTCCCAATTTTATTGGCCTAAATTAAAAATAATTGAAAAACTTACTTAAATTGTTTAAAAATTATGTTCCGCTTGTAATGAAACAACTTTACTGGATTAAATTTAATTTTATTATGTGTTTAGGTTTTGCTTAAATTTAAATACCAATCAGTGAGCTTGTCAATTCGATTTAAACCTTTTTTGAAGGTATAAAGAAAACTTTATTACGCTTTAATAAACCTTGTTCGTGACTCTCAATGTGTAAATTGAGTAGCTTAAATCACACTTATCCGTCAATTGAAATAGTTATAACAAACAACAATTAATCTATTATCTATGCCGACTTTCAGTTCGCAAAGTGGCAACTTTTCAATTTTATTAAATGTATAGGTTTTCAAGTAATTTAGTAGCTTATTTAAACGTTGTAAAAGCAACAAATAATTACATTTAGTTTTGTGTATTCACATGTACTTATTTATAAGTTTGTGTGCTTCATTTATATGTTCATTATTAACGAGATTGAAAATATTTGTCGGGGCTCAATTGCAAATACTTTAATCATCATAATTTATGCGTTCGCTGGCCATTTGTCAGTTGTCGAAGGTTTCAATTATTATTTTCCCAAGAGAGGAAAAAGTTCGCAATCATTTATGCATTGTTTCATTGGATTATTAGGTCAGCTGCAGTGGCTGCTTTTCAATTATTTTCGTTAAATTCAGTATTTAAACCAAATTATACATTCATTCACAGCCCAAAATCCGATTTTGTATCAAATAATTTTTTAAATATTTTTTCCACTGCAACTGCCATTTTGTTAGTCCAATGGTTGCATCGAAAACAACTTAACTAAGGCTATACAAATATTTCTAAGACATTATTTGCATACAATTAAATCTAAATCCCATTAATAAACATACGGACATCAATGTGTGTATATATATTATGTATGTACAACATCTTGCTAATATTCTGTCTAAGTCGTTGCCAAAAAATTCGTAGTTTTGAGTGAGCACGTGTATTGCATACTTTAAGCGGATGAAATCACCATGGAAAAGATGCATGATTTGATTTATGCGAAATAGATGTACAGCTGTAATCAAAATAAAAAAAAAGGAGTTGTGCTTACAGCTTAAATTTAATAAGCGTCAAAAGTAAATAGTATACTAATACTAAAATTTATGAATAGAAATAATAAAAGAGTATACGAAAAAGCCAATAGTATATAAAGTTGATTTAAAAAAAAAAATTTTAATTGTGTAATTTTTAGGAACATTTTTTGTTGCCCATAAATGTGAAACCAAGCCAATGTAACTATTATTTAGCTCACAGCTGTACATTATATGTGCGAATTCATTCACAGCATTTTTACAGCTTCCACTTGAATGTGAAGAGAGAATAGCGGAAAACGCAACGGTGCGTATGAGTAATGAGATAGCGCTTTATTATTATTACACTATTCGGGTTTTATGATTCTTCCCCAAAGTATGCAAGTAACTCGTGTTTAGTTGGGTTCTTACACGACTAGTTTACTTTTTACAAGAATACCTAAGCGTATATATAGTAAATATATCTATTATCGGGGTAACTACGTCACAATTCCAGCCTGTTCAGCGGTATATAGCTGATGATCCGTGGTCCCGCTCACTTTGTCCACGACCACAACAATGGCCTGGAATTGAAGGGCCAGGGGATCCGCTTCCGGTTCCACTGCCCCATTTCCAGTAACCCCTCCTCCTCCTCCTCCTCCTCCGGAGGACTCCCTTCGCTTCCGTTTAAGGACACCCAGCAGCCGGCTGAGCGGAGTACGACGACCACGACTTCGCCGCCTGTGCTACAGGTTCGTCACCTGTGTAACATTGGTCGTGGTGGTCGCCATCACCACCTGCGGCTGCTGTCGCTGATGTCCTTTTTCCAGGACAGGTGCCACCGCCGAACGCTCCGCCCGAGCGGCTGCCATCTCGTCCTGGGCCACCGGTAGCCATTTGTCCAGGAATTTGGGACGAAACAGCAGCGTGAATGTGGTGCGGAATTGTTTGCTCATCGAGCAGTACAGAATGAAGTTGATGCTCGAGTTGATCAGGGCCAAAATGTCCATGAGGTCACCTGGAAAAAGCAGCAGCAAGCAAGTATGGGTTTTAATTAGCATGATTAAAACTAGAAAAGCACACAAAAATGCATAGAAAAAATGAAAAATGTGTAGCTAGAAAGTATATGTTTTCATTTCTTATCTACTTGAAACTAAACATTTTTTTCGTTGCATATAACACTAAATGCATATTTTCAGGGTCACAAAAATTATTCAAGAAACTTCTGGTCTCGTAGAACCATAAAAGTTGCGGAAAGCGTTGTACGTTATTCGCTGTTGAGTTTATGTTAATTAAATAAAATACTTGTTGCTTTGTGGTTATTTGGAATTTTTGCTGAAAATGTTTTCAAGATAATTTGATAAGACAATAACATAAACTATTAAAATCACTCTGAAGAAGAGACAATCGAAATATAGTTTAATATGATTTTTTACTAGAATCAATATTTTTTTTATTTCGATTTACAAAACTCATTACTTACTCAGTCTCAGGTAGCACTGCAGATAGAAAACATCGCCGAGCAGGGCGTTCAGTAGGCCCAAAACTCCCTGCGGAAATTCGGTGATGAGGAAAAGCAGCAGCACGGCCAGCAACATGCGTGTAGTACGATCCGTCTGCTTTTCCTTCTCCAAAGTTTTACTATTTTTCCGTGGCCGATCGGCAGCTTTCCCATTGATCACCGATTTGGTTCCATTACTGGCAGCCGGTGCTATGGGTTTGCTGGTGAGTTTCTTCCTCCTCCTCTTGGCCTCCAATAAGGCCATGATCAATCGAACGGAGAGTATGGTTAATGCAATGCAGGGTATCAACTTTATCACCACACTGTATATAAGAAATGTGGCATTTTGCAGCGAGGCATTGTGCAAAGCCAAGTCACTGTGATACAACCGATAGACCGTGACATTTCGCACCACTGGCGATGGAGTGGGTGGTGCTGGTGGTGGTGCAACAGTGGTTGTCGACGTTATCAACGAACTCACATTCAACAACAACGTTTCGTTCGATGCTGGACCAGGGGGCGTGGCATTCAGTGCTGCCGCCCTGGCACTCAGTAACTCATTCCGATAATCAATTACATACTGGGTCATGGGTATTGAATTTATCACCTTGCCATTCACATCCAACTGATCCACATATTCCGTAATGGCTGTGATCAAATAAAGCGATGGGGATACCAACAGAACACACACCACATACGCAGTGGTTATCGTTATTATAGTGGTTCTCATTCCGCACCAAACGCGATTCTTCTGGGGATAACCCACCGCAATATATCGCCAAACAGCTAGAGTTACAGTCAGCCAAATGGAAATTGTGTGCAGAACTTGGGCAAAAATCGAGTGGAATTTTATGAAGCAGGCCCAACTATAGCTGAGTTTCTCCTCTCGAGGCAAACTATCCGTCAGGATATAGTCGTGTATGGTGTAGGGTATATATTCCAGCATAACTGCCAGATCGGCCACGGCCAACCCAGTCAAAATGGCATTTGTGGGCGAGCGCATCTCCCTGCGAGTCAGCACTATTATATTCAAGGTATTCGCAATGGTGCCAAGGATGCAAACTACCAGCGAAACATAGCCATGCATGTTCTTGTAGCTGAAAAAGTAAAGATAAAAATTGTAGATAAGATTTCAATTTATAAGTTTTACATTATGTATTTAAAGGACCAGTTCAGGAAGTAATCGTAAAAATAATTAATCAACCATTTTCATAGCTTATTTAAAAACTTGTGAAGGAATTTATACAATATATTTTATTTATTTATAATCCATTAGCAATGCTTATTAATAAATTTCTTTAAGATTAATTCTTTTAGATAAATTATTTATTTAATTATTTATTTAATACCCTGACATTAATTTAATATTTTTGTATCTGTATAATGAATTTGTAATGTTTAAGCAACCAATTTAATTTTAGGAATTTAGTCATTTTCGTTTTTAAACTTGCTAAAAATATATTAAATTTCAAAATATACATAAATTTCCCATATTTGCAAGTAAAATTACCTAAATTTGTTTTCAAAATTTAAGACAACGACTAGAAAATTGCTTTTATATTGTTCTGTGAAAACCAACTTTATTCTCAGCTGTAATAGAGACACAAATTGAAGTCGGTGAGTAAGTGGTAGGCATTTGCCAAAATTATGTTTTGGTTACTATGCCCTAGTTAGCCTTAACCAGTTTGTTACTACCATGCTTAGTCTTCCCTTTTTTTGTCTTGGCCAAAGCAGGCAATAAAACCATCCAAAAGCCATTTCCGTTGACTTGGCAAACAGAAGCATTTGCAGCAGTTGGGGCAATAAACTCACTGGAGCCTCAGGCTTTAGCCAGCCACGCCCACGCCGCCCCATTTGGGATAAACATTTTACCAGCTTTTGTTTAGTTTTCGTGGAGCGCTTTGAGGCCAACGTTGAGCCAAGGAAAAAAAAAGAGGTGGCAAAGGATTCAAATTTCTACTCAAAGTTTTAAGGAATTTGGAACAGGAAAACCGAAGGAGCTCTTAACGCTTTCGTTTGGTCTTTGTCCTCTGGCATTTTTACACTGCCTTTACTTTTCGTTTGCTTTTTATACAAGTTGCAGCCAACAAATTAGACTTAGCACATAGTTTTTATAGGGAGCTCCACAGAACAGGACACTTTAACGCCTGCCGGATGCAGTTCTGCGGCTGACGGTTGGCTGAAAAAAATGTTTAATAAACTAGGAGCTCTAAATGGAGTGACACGTGTGTCGTGCTGCTGCTGCTGTCGGTGTCAGGAGTTTAGTTAAATTGTTTATTGCTTTCGTGTGCGAAATTCCCCATTCACTCCAAAACAAAAGGTGCGGTGGGAATTGCCAACCGAATGACAGTTTTATTGAAGAATCAACGCCAAATTTGTGGGCAACCTTTTAGTCGTGTTTCCCCAAACTGCAGGTGGTCTTATGCAATCGTGCCCAGAATTTCCATTTCAATCTGCATGGCTGAGAGGCTTTTGCCGGACAATGCTTGGCCAGCTCGTATTAATTTGTTTGCAAGCAAGAGACCAACAGAAAAAACAACTTTTCATCGGCCATGCAATAAGCTGCAGGGGGCAAATGGAAAATGTCTCTATTATTTTGGGAACAAACAAAGAAAAACTATGCCCTACTTGGAATAAATGTGTCGATTCTGTTTCTACGCCCTTCGATTAAATAGCGTTCACAAGCTTATGCTTTTCTGGTTTACGGAGAAAGAGGATTGGGTTATTTCAGTTAATCCGATGACAATTGTTATTTTTAAATATTTTTTTTCAACTTAATCTAAAGATTAAAGATATAAATAATTATTATATCATTCACAAGATTTTGGTTTTCTAGCTTATAGATAAAGAAAATTGTGATATTTCAGTTAACTATCTTATTGATACTTTTTTTTGTGCTTTTTTTTTAGTATTATGATTTAAGTAGTAGTAACAGTTGGAATTCAATATTCAGATATTTATTTTTAGTATTCCATTTTTTTTATCAGTATACCTGTTCTGAATTTCTTGAGACTTTTTTTTCATATTTTTAGAATGGCTGAATACCCTTTGGAAACCATATGTTAAAATAAAATAAACCCAAACATGGGTTCCATAATGACATGCATTTTTCCGGTTTGGTTTTTTTTGGGGCTCATTTCGACAGCTGACTGTGCCTGATTTCTGGGCCAATAACTTTGAGCCAGTGCCCCCATAATGCCGCCGATGCTGTTCTAGGCCAAAACAATTTCAGGACTTCATTCATGTCGTCGACGTCGTTGCCGTTGCCGCCATTCATCAACATGGATTATCAAAGGCCATAAATTAGACTCAGCGACGAAGAAGGTTGGAAGCTGGGAGTCTGGATTTTGACCAAGGTAAACTGTTACCCAAGAATTTGTTGCAGTCAAAGTTTTTGTGAGTTTGATGAATGGAGTTAAAAATTCCCCAGGACTTCGCTTCGAGACGAGGGTTGTGTGTGTCTCTGGGTGAAAGTGAAAGTGTCGCCAGCATTCGGAAAGTGAATCCATTTCGCTGTTTTTCGGGGCACGTAGACACACCTCACTTCTGGGCTTTGTATTTTCGTTCATTCAGTATCCTGTCCATCAGCATGAGAAGCCTTTAACATGAAACGTCAGACGACGATGTGTGTGCTTATTTGTTTTATTTGTTTGGGGAATACACGGCCGCAAAAAGCGGCCGAAGCATTTGGAAAATTAAATATTTTCCAAAAGCAACTTTACACATTTTTTCTGGGTCTTCGGTTTTTATGGTTTGCTTGCCTTTGTGCGTTCTTTATTATTTATGTTAATTACTTGTTTTGTGCGTGTTTTGTTGCGGTTTTTTTTTTTTTCTTTTTTTTGGGCTCTTTTCGCTCTGTTCGCTTTTGCCATATATTGCGTAGACGTCACGTTGCCGCCAAGGGAAGGGTTGTTCGTTGTGACACATTGGCGTTTGAAATGTGTGTTTTTTTTTCGGGTGTTCTGGTGTTCTGGCGTCTGCCGTTTTGGTGTTCCTTTGCCGCTTGAGTGGCGCCTGGAGACGACTGAGTGGGTGGTGGTTTTTGGGGGCGGCTTCTGTCTGTCTGGGGCGTGACAGCGTCAAGTGTCGCCTTCGCCTTCGCCATCGCGTTTGCCGGCAATTTGGCACGTCTTTGACACAAAAGTAAATGGCCAAGTGTTTGGCTACACATCTAATTGCCATACAGTCATCTTTCAAACTCCAGCTTATGCTACCTTTAATTAAAGCGGGATTCTGGTGCTGTGGCCAGCCAACAACTTCGTGGCCATTAACACCGGCCAGACTGGCTCTAATTAAACCTAAAAGCCCTGGCCAACAGCGGCGATAAGTCGGTGTGGATGGCTTTACTAGTATGGCCACCCCTCAGGTTCTGTTTTGCAACCGTAGAATAAATAATTCGCAGTTCACACAGTGCGCAACTTAATCATGGCAAATAAATGAGCATCAATGATTTATGCTGCGATTGGTTTATGTTCTTATTTATCTATTATTAAAATGAGAGTAGAAAAACTGGCATAATAAACTAGAATATATTTTAATGACACATTCAGAGATATTGATTTAAAAAACCAAATTAATTATTTCAAAATGTATGGCCATTGAAAATGATGACAAAATCATTATTGTATTTTAGGTGCCATAATAAATTTGTATTGTGATCCAGTAAGAGAGTTGAAAATGCTCAAAACAATTGACCTATTTTTTTATTGGTAAGTTAATAAATTACAACATATTTAATGAGCTTTCAGTTGAATAGCTTTTAAACTGTTTTAACTGTTTATTAATTAATAGTTTTATTATTTCAATGAATTATTCTTTATAAATTAAATTAAGTGGTTAAATTAATTGTATTTTTCAATTAGTGATAAGCAATTTTTGAAATTTAAAGAGAAAACTATAAAAGCTCAAAAATTCATTGGTATCTTTTCGAAATAGGTAAATAATTTTTCCATGAAATGTAGACAAATTGGCTTAGTAATGCGTTTTATTACTTTCCAAACTTAATGAAAGACTAAAGCCTAGATTTCGCTTAGGTTTTCGTTTTACAAAATTCAGCAACGTCACCTTAATCGAAACCCAATCAAACAATATTGATAGATTTATTGGCCAATTGGCTTAACTATTTATTATCACTTGCATTTATGAAATTTCAACGATGGTGACTCGGCGTAAAGGACAAGAATTGAATTTCCTATGCCGCCATAACGTTTTAAGGGCCGCTTTTAATCATCGTCTTGGGGTTTTACGACCTTTTGGCATGCAAGGAATATAAATACTTGTAGTAGCCCCCGATTCTCCGTTTTTTTATGGGTGCAGCAGATGGGCCCTGTGGATGGCCTATAGGAAATGGTCAATTAAATTGATTTCAGCCATCAATTGTTGACCTTGGTGTTGACAAATCTGTTTTTATGTCTGCCTCTTCCTCATTTAATCGTCCGAGAAAATTGTATGGCAAATCAAAATTGAAGCTCTACCCCCGAAATGGGGGCGATAATCGATTTCTGAACGATTCTTTGGCTCCGGCTAAATGTTGTTGTTGTTTTTTCCCTTAATTTGAAATTGCTGGATGGGGTGTTGTGTAGTAATTTGCCCTCCGGCCTTGTCCGTGACATTGGGGAAAGTCGCTTACCTTGTGTGGAAATTATCCATGCCACTGCCGCAGTAGAGCGGCGCAGTTTCATTGTTGCCACCGGCCATTGTTGCTGCAAGTCCTTTGTGATTGCTGGCTGTCACTCACTGTTGCAACTGGCTTTGGCTTTGCTTTGGCCTCCTTTGCTGCCAAGGACAGCCGAGCAGAGTCCGCCCAGCAGATGCATCAATAATTAATTATCGGGGAGAAGCACTCCTACAAATAGAGAGATGGAGAAAGTTAAAGGCCATTGTTCAACTTGACGTATAATTAATGCAAGTTGTGAATTGTTGCGCACACGGCCCACGGTTGCCCCTTCAACTAATGTGAGTAAATACTGCATGTTGCACTGGCTGTTGCTGTGGTCGCTTAGTGGCTGCCCTAAGCCGATTACAGAGTAGCCGGCGAATTATATATATTATATATATTCACTCCGCATAGTCCGTAGTGTCGGCAATTCGTAGGATTTAACTTCTATCCACTTCGTGCAGCGCTTGCTGAAGCAGCTGCCTTGCAACTTAATTAGCAGCAGGAAAAATGCACTTGAGGATAAAGATGTTGAAACTGAGGCCATTTTTTTTTATCAGCAGAAGGTATTTATTTATTTATTTATGGGAAGACGGTTTTTACTAAAAAAGGTATTAAACAAAGTTAAGTCGAGCTCAGTTAATATATTTATTTTATGTAAGAATATTTTACTAGAAACAAATGATGGTTTTATTAGTAACATTAAAAATTATTGCACAAATTTTAGTAAATAAAATATTTTTTATAAATTTTTACAAAAATAGGTTAAGACTATCAAACCAAATCATCGCAAAACTTGTAGTAATTTATTTTGAAATATTTTACAATAAAAAAAAAGGTTTTAATTGTGAAACTTGTAGCATACCTAATTATTGCTTCACTTTTAATAAATGCTATTTATTTTGTATAAATAAAATGTAATATTTTTAATCTTAAGCTTTAGTGAAAACAATATTATATTTTTACAAAATAAACTAGACGTTAAGACATAAGTACATATTTTAATGCTCTTAATTTGTTTTTCAAATCATTTGAATTTTTCAGGAAAAAAATATAAGCTCAACTTTCACAAAAAAAAATTGCCCATTTAATTTTAGCCTATGGCAGCTCGACCAGATCAGAACATACCTCATCTGAGTGGGGAATATAAAATATCTGAAGCCATCGTGCGGTCTAAATTAGATTTGTATGGCTAGAGCGTGGTCTGAGATAAATGCCATTTATTCTTTTTGTTTTGAGGGAATCTTTTTTTTTCTTTGGTTTGCCTTGTCCAAAGCCATTTCTTTGGGACGTGGGCAATATGTTATCTGTCGCCCCGCCTTTGCCCCCAAATAATATACGTACTTCACCGTATCTCTGCGTGCCTGCTGCAACCATTTCTTTGCGCAAAGATTTTAATTGCGTTTGTTAGGCGGCTGCAGCTGGCAGCGGAAAAGCGTTGGGAAAACGCTGGAAAAGCGAGCGAGAGTTTAGGGAGGAAATGTGGCTGCAATTAACACGTTCCACGAGGCACACAGACCGCAAAGCCAGCACACTGCTTAAATATGCATAGATGCGAATGCACAGACAGTGGGAAAATTTACGTAGAACGAGCAGTTAATGTGTAGAAAGCTTACTAATTTGATTTGCAAATTGTCATTCACCCTTTATTTATTTATTTTTTTTTTTGTAAACAAGCCAAAGGTTACATTAGGTACTCAACTTGCCAAAAAATTAAATTAACACAACCGAATTTCTTGGAAAGGAAATTCTTTGGCCACATCAAATGGCGCTGAAATTAATTGATTGATGATTTCGACTGATTTGACTGATTTAATTGTTATTCCCATTATTATGACACAATACAAATGAATAAGATATATTAATTAAAATCGTGCCAGGCCATAATTCGATTACGTAAATTAATTGCCGGTTGATGAACGCCGTTGTGCAAGAAAAGTATGATACGCAATCCCCATTGTTAATTCGATACAAACTGCTGCCGCCCGGCGAAAATAATATTGTATTAATTGCGAATATATAGTGGATATATATGGCTGCTCTCATCATGCGTGTGTGCTGGTGTGTGCTGAATAGGTGACAAATGAAATGATTAATGAATGACAGCTGCCGGTTGCCCGCAGATGTATGCTATAATTTTTGCAAACAATAGCGAAGAATAATATGCCAATGCCATTTGCTGTTGCTACAGTCTCAGACTGACAGCTTAACAGATTACACGGCAAAAAAGAGGCAGGAGGTAAATGTAGTGGTAAGAGGACCCCAAGGACCTCTTCACCAGCAAAATAGCATGGCCCTTGGGTCCCCATAATATTTGAAAAAAAGATCCTTTCGTTTCTCTAATTATTGCGATTACATTTTTATTAAAAATCTATAAAATGTCTGTAGATCTAAAATTGTATCATTTTCGTATGTAAATAAAATTTGCAAATAAATCTGTAAGGATTTAATGGAAAACTTATTCTAATATATAAAAATATCTTACGGTTTTTTCCAGACCACATTTCTAAAACAATATCTGAAATAACTATATATATTATTTAAATTTCCTAAGATTAAAGTAAAGAGCCTCTAAAATAATTTTTTTCTAAATCAACAAAAACATTTTTCACAGAGCACATTTCTAAATCAATATTTGATTGAGTGCGCGAGCATAGTTTCAATCAGAACTTAATTATGGTCATGAAAAGCAATCTAATCTCAGGCCTGAATAACATTTTCGTTTTGGACACGGTCCACTGGGCAGGGCAACAACAAAGAGAGCGTAAATAAGGCCATCATGTGGGTAAAATGTGAAAGGTGAAAGAGCGTTCGAAATTGAAATCAAAACTGATTTCCGCATTGAAAAGAGGGTTGTTGGGATGTGGGGATGTGGGTATGGCTGTTGGACTCCCCAGTTGATAAGCCATTTATGTCACGGCCATATTGCAGAACTTCGTGCCTCGAAAGAAATCGAAATAGTTGAGCAGAAAACATGTACTTGATAAAAGTGGCAGGGGATCCGGAAAATAGCCAGCAATCGCAGTAAAATAAAATTAAAGTTGGGGGGAATCTTCAATTTGATTTGAGTCCAAAATAATATTTACTTCTTATTGATTATTGAGAGCTTGTTTTAGCTATCCTGTTTACTTTTCTTTTGCCTGCTGTTTGTTTAACGCTCTTTTATTTGCATTTTTCTTCTTCACGTAAGCAAACTTCTTATTCGCATCTTGTTTGTTTTGCTTCTCTGCAGTGGCAATATTTTAAATTGTTTTCTTAATGGTTGGCTACAAAAAAGAAGAGAAAACAGGAACTGAAAAATATAACCAGAAGTCAATTCCCTCTCCCTTCTTTTACCATGTGAAGATGGACAGCTGGAGTTTGACTTGATTTGATCAAATTTAAGATAAGTGCTTTAGCCAGCCAAGTGGAAGGAATGCCTACCCGCCAACAATTTGGCAAAGTAAACGTTAACCTTAAAGCTGCTGACCAGGAATTTAATGAGGGAACACTCTTGAGAAGTGCAAGAGGAAAACAAAAAGATTAGAATTATAGTATGCCATTAGTGCTCGCATCTGTGTTGCGTGTGTGCAGCCTGTGTGTCATCAACAGGATCTCAAGTGCGTCGGGCAAAGTGTATCACAATAGCCAAGGTCACACGGTGAAAAACTATGCAAATTCTTGACGATGATGCAGAGTGCAGCAATATAGTATGAGCACACAACTGAAATGATTTCTTAACATACAAAAAAGAATAACGAATAAACCTGTCATAAAGAACACGTTTTTTTTGTTTGAGAATTCTAATAAATTTTAAAAGCAGTCATAGAGATTCTTAGTATAAAGGTAGTTATATAGTCGCCCGATCATGTTTGCTCCGACTTTTATACTACCTGAAATAGAAATACACTGTGCTATAAGCTTTTAAGTGACATTATAGTACCCTCTGAAGAGTTAAAGAAGGTTATAATTTTGTGTATCGTTATCATGCCAAGTCTTAATTAATTTTAAATAACTTAATACCATATAAGTTGGGCAGAATCGAAATTAGTGCTATTTTTTGCACTGCATGCCAAAGTATTATGAGAGTTCTGCCCTCCCAGCTTGAGACTCTTTCAATTTGCACTTTTGCCGGATGTTTTGGGGGGGTGGAGGGGAGGGGAAAGGGGGTCTGGGCGGGGTATTCCCCGGCGAACTGTGTAAGCCATCCGCTGGAGGGCTTGCAGCCGTTTGTCACGACAATGACTTGACGATGGCGATGCCACTTGCCATCACATGGACACAAGTTGCCAGTAATGAAAGCCTGGAAAACTGGTTGTCTAGCCTAAAAAGCCCTCCTTTTTTTCTGTGGGCCGTGGCACAGCACACAATGCAAACATAAATACAGATACAATCGGTAAATATTTGTGTCAGGATGTCAGTCAGTCTGACTTCCCTACAAATATCCTGCCAAAGTTTTCTTTCGCTTTCGCTTTCGCTTATCCTTTTATTTTTCTTTTACCACTTGTTCTGGAGTAAGTTTTTGCTGTTTTCTGCCGATGTAATTAGACGACATGCGAATCTCCCGTTGCTATAATTTCGGCACGTAACTCATACGTACAGGTGTTCGCAAAACGCAGAAACCGCGACCTTGTAATACACACGCTGCGCGGGCATAATTCAAATGTCATCCAGTTGTCATTGTTCGTTTGGCAAACTGCTCGCCTCCGCAGAAAGTAAATTCCGTTCAGTTGGCACCCAAAAACGCGCTCTGTCGCCTGTTGACTTGAATTTGTGTATTGAGCATACGTCATGTAGTCATGTCTGAGTGAGTAATTCCCCAGAAACAAATAGGAGCTACTAAGGGAGTGAGTAAGCTTCGGGCTAATTTTAAGTACCAAAGAGTTTTAAGTATGCAAAGCACAAAAATTCGCAGACGAAATTGAATTCTGTCTGCGAAGAATCAATTGTCCTATGTTCAAATGAGACTTAAATTCGAGTGGGCAGATTATGCGGCTCTAGCTTATAAATAGACAGTAGTCGTCAAAGGCATATTAAATTTGATAAGCTGACTAAGCTGCTTACCTATGATTTTACCGAGTTTAGTTTTAGGCCAAACACATGTAATTAATTCCATTGTTTGGCAAACCATACCAACTAAACGCAAAACAAAAGTAAGCTTATCAATGCAATTACACATGAGTTCATATCAGACTGAGCCTCTAATGTTTCACAGAAATTCAGCTTGGCTTTCAGTCTGTTGGTCATATAAGCAGGCAGACTCTAGCAGAGATAAACACACCGAATGTGATACATATTTCGGGGGCCAAATTGAAACGTGTTGGCTGGCAGACCAGCAATTTGTTGCCAAAAACTTTTCGGCCATGTGCAAATAGTTTCGGGGTGCAGTGCATGTAGTTTCAGTTTGGCAACTTGAAACAATGCTCCCCTTAATTGAGTGGCAAAAAACCGAAACTGATGATGATGAATTTGGGGTAGGCGGTGGAGAGAATGGATGTTTGATTGTCGGCAATTAAGTCACTTATTGGGTTTGGTAATTGCCTATCTATTTCATCGTCCAGCCAGTCAAGTTATTAACAAAGTAAACACCCATTTCAATAAGCACACATCAAGCATGAACCACGTGTGCCGCGCAGTAAAAATTACCTGCTATGAACTTGGTTTATTTTCTCAGTTAATATGACAAACAGTTTTGGACACATTACTAGTCTTAAAAAACAATAGGGCTTCAATTAACTTATCTTGGCTAACAAGAATTTTGAAATCGTGTATTGAAGATACCAAAACATTTTATTGAAAAATAATTAGAAAAATATTATAATTAAATATTTAAAAAAATAGTGAATAATTATAGAATCGAAGTGTTAACAACACGAGCATTGCATAATTCCTCCAATTCACAATATCCATTTGTAATGTGCAAGTCCTCTTATTAACGAAGAAAATATTAAAGTTAAATTAGTAGTTTCATTCCAAAGTACTATTAATTTGACCTCCTCTGTACCATAATAAGCAGCTGTTGCCGGGACAATAACAATTGGCCAGCTTGTCAAGTGCATGGCTGGTTGGGCTTCGGCCGCGCCCCTTTCGGCCCGCCCGCTGTATTTGCTTAGCCATTTCGTTGAATGTTGAATGCCATTGCTTCGCCTGAAGAGCCCGAGTTCTGGAGAGGTCGTCGTCTATCATTAAAGCGAGGCATTGGGGTGCACTGGAACCTTGACAAGGTCGCCCTGTCAGTTACCCCAACCACCCACTCCACCCACAAGGTCAGGGCGAAGGTGCGAAGGCGAAATAAAATTATGTAAATAGCGAACGGCAAAGAGTAATTAAAAATTTGATCTCGAAAAGGGTAAATTTGTTCAGGCAAAATGGCAGAATAATTGAAAAAAATCCTAGCTTCTGTTCGCCTTTGTCTACTTGATATTTGGTTATGGAGAATATCACTTAGCCACATTTTAAGCCAACGTCTTGCACTTCCGCTGCCAGAAAATGTTTGCGTTTTGCCACAAAGCTTTAGGAGAACAGGAAATGCGTTTTCGCTGCAAATTGTAAAACAAAAACGGTTTGCCTGGTCGCAAAGTGCAGATAATGGCAACGGGAAATGTCATAAAACCGGAACGGAAATGACACTTTACACACTGCTGCTGAAGGGATTTTTCCAAGCAATTTCAGGCGAACACGCAGGGCATTTAAAAACCACTTTAAGAATGGCCCAACCCAGCAGAAATCACCGCCAGCAGCAGCCATTGATACCGGGATATTAACTCAAATGAATTGCTTTTCGAGAGCCTTGGGGCCCTGGACGGGTCCTTTGAGACTCTTTCATCGGGCTCAATAAAAATGCCTGGCAGGACATTGTGTTGTGATTTGCCACAATAACTGGGTAACTGGGTAAAAGCTACAGCAAAAGGAAACAGAGACATCAAATGAGACATTCCAAGGAGCAAACTGCAAAACAGATGATTCCGACATTATCATTCCAGCTCAGCTGCGGTTCTGTTGCTCTGCGTTAAAGTAAACGACATTAATGGAAACATCAAAGTAATTTGATTGCATTTTCTTCCCCACAATGGATATGAATGAGCATCGCGAAGCACTGACAACCCAGCGAATGTAGGAATCCCCATATATATGGCATATATATGTAAATAGTTGCACCAGGAGAAAGATTTTCAAAGTCCCTTGTGACCTTATGTACAATTAAGCACATTCTTGTAGTCAAAATTTAAGTGGCATTCTATGAATATAAAAAATGTAAAGACTACAATTTTCTTAAGTATAAGATGACAGACAACTAATCACCCAATTTGAGATTTTTAAGTGTAGGTACATGGTGTTACTGTTCACAGTTAAAAAAGTGTAGGCATCATTAGATATTGTATTTGTGATTACATTAAGTATACAGTAAAAGTCCTTCCTTGTTATTTTCAAAATTATAATGTTATATGTAATTTCTGATTTAAAGTTTTTAAAATCAAAATAAAACTAATAAAAAATATATATAAAATTCAATTTTTATAGCTCGTAAACTTATTGCTTCGTGTATATACCTATTTTTTCTAGTTTTGACCATAATAAAATATTTAAAGAAATTTACTAGAATTTTAACACATTATTAAAGATTCTTTTTTTTTTAAGGGCTTACATATTTTGCAGTGTTTTCGTTTGTGTGTAGCCCGGGGCTTTTGTGTGCGTGTGGGCTACACGCATAAGTAGCAGGCATGGAAAACGGGCTTCTACCAGCATGTCCCGCTGTTCTGCCATTGATATTTCACCGCCTGCTGTGCCGTTGCCCCTCCCACTCTCCCCGCCTCCTTAATGGCATCTCATTTTCATGTATGTTTTCCCCGACTAGCACGCTTTGTCCCTCTATATTTTCTCGGTCTCAGTTGATGCTGTGTTAATTTCATTTGGCCCGCACACAAAAATAGACAACACGAAATGTGGAATATGTCCAGCAATGTAATTGGCATGACCAAAGCAAATAAAATTAGAGCCAAGTCCGAGGACGATACAAGTTGAAGGCCACACTTAAAGTGGCATTAGTGGGCGGACTTGGGCTATCTATAATCATCACTCAAAGGTAGATCTGGGCACATTTAGAGTGGGCCCTCAACAAATGGTTACAAATCATGCCTCAAGGCAATAAAACAGGTGCATATTTCAATTTGGGACCCAACTTATAATAGAATTAATTGGTGTACTATGCCCACCTATGTTCATTACCCCAAAAAAGATATGGCCACACTTAAAGTGACATTATAGCTCATAAAAGGTTTTGGACACTTTAAGAGTGGGTTTTTAAAAAAATGAAAAAAATAGAGAAGCACAATTTGATTTGGAGGCCAAACTTAAAATATAGTAAGCCGACGGACTAAGCCCATCATTACTCAAAAGTAGCTCTGGCCACACTTAAAATTGCATTTAAACTTATAAGCAGATCTGGGCACATTTAAAGTGGGTTCTCACTAAATGGTTACAAATGCTTCATTCCAAAAGGCAATAAAGAAGGTAGACAATTCAATTTGTAGGTCAAACCTTAAATAATACTAATCGGGGAACTAAGCCCATCTGTATTCATTATTCAAGAGAAGCCTTGGCCACACCGGATATGAACATTGGAATGGGTTATCAGTGAATGGTTAAATAAAAAGGTAACCTGTAACCCAAAATCCTTATTTATGTCCCCCATTTTTGAACGTATTCGCACATAAATTATGCTAAATTAACCTTAAACGACTCATTTAATAAACATTTTGGCCTACAAATGCAATTCCACTGACTTACACACACACCTGAGTCTTCCGAGGTGTTTTGTCATATTTATTTATGGCGCCCGACACCATTTTATTTATTTATATTCAAATTTATGACAGCCTTGCCTAAATCAATGTTAGTTGAGTTTGCTCCATTGTTCCTGCTGATGATGGCACCCTAAATTATGCACCGGAAAGTCCTTTGGCAAGACGACAAAAGTTGTGTATGTCTCTTGCCGCAGGCCTTATCAATTCCAGGCACAAACACATGTCCTCATTTTCGGTATGCAAATGTTTCCACCCACGCAGATGTTTGCGGTTGTTTGTCTCAACTACAGTTTTTTGGTTCGGTTAAACTTTAAGATTGAACCGCTTTTTTTGGGGCAACTCTTGTGTCAGCTGCCTGAAGGCTTGCTTGACATTTGAGTGGTTGCGAGTACAGACAGTGAGTTCAGGCCCAGGGTCAACATAAGAAAAATCTAAATAAGAATTTGTTTTCTATGAGTTTTCTACCTTTCAATTTGAATCACTCAAGGTTTTCATGGCTGGCGATATGACGCTTGAGAAGGTAGGCCAGGAAAGTTGAGAATGAAATAAAAAGTTTAAGAGCCGTGTCAAGATTTAAATTTACCTTATCTGGAAGTTGAAATATTGGTGGAACATAAAAAGAAGTTTCAACTTTTTGATGAATTTAGCAAAGCACTTACACTTTAAACCCTGACTTTAAGTTTTTTGGGGTCATGCTTAAAAGTATTTTACCACACGTTTGGGTTTTGATTAAACTTTTCTTTTTTTTCATACTTTAGATTAAACTTAACGGATTTTGTTGAAATAAAACAAACATTGCAAATCAAAAGAATTTTATTAAGTTAATAAAGAGGTTTTTCTTTTAAAAAACGTGATTTTCCTTGGAACGCAATACTCAAAAAAAAAGGTTTATCAAATAGCTCATTTTATCCGGGAAATTATGGGGTGTCAATATTGGGGAATGCGCCCTTAACCCGTCTCATGCTTTCTAGCCTATCCGTAACCCATGAAATATGACTGAATCGGCGAGTCCCCAACTTGTATTATTTGCGTTTCCCTTCTGGCCTGAATAAACAAGCCCGCAATCCACGCTTTACTCTTTACACCAAACAAAAAGATCAAGCTAACAATTCGGAGACCGGCTGCCAAGTATTTTCACGCGCATTAGCTGCTCGATTTCGGAGGCCCTTTTGCGCAGCAAAAAAAGGGGGCGAATGAAAGTAGTCTTTGGGAAAATATTTGGCCTACGTAAAATATGCAGAAAGTTCATCATGAAAGCAAATAAAACGCATACGCCGCGTGGGCCCCTGTCAAAATATGAATAATGGCACAGCCAGCGCCAGACGAGGACTTTGGATTGGTTGCCCTTTTTTTCGGCTTATATTTCCCTCCTTGCTTGTGTTGTTTTTATTTTTTAAATAGCAGCTGTAAAAAATTAAAAGCCTGCAGCTGCCTGCGGCTGCACAGGAATAAAAAGAAAATACTGCCAAGTCAGCTGTAAATAGCTGAGCCCACCGCTCCTGCTCCTGCACATGCTCCTGCGTCTTGGTCCTCGTCATTCGCTGAGTGAATGCCTGCAAGGTCAAGTGTGTGAGTGTGCGCCCACTTTTTTTCGGATACAGATAAAAATATTTCAACAAAAGAAATTCTTCACTTCAGAATTTTTGTGTGTTTGTGTAAAAATATTGATTTAAACTAAGAAATCCAGCACACATTTTCTTCGGATAAAGATAAAAGTTTTTAAACAAAAGAAATTCTTCACTTAAGAATTTTTCCGTGCTTGTGTACTAAAATTGACTCAAACTAAAAAATCCAACAGAAATGTTTATAAAACGATCTTGAGGAATTTACGCAATACTTTTAAAAAAGTATAAAATACCTACTTTTTAAAAAAAAAAGATTAACAAAAAGAAGTACACGATTATAATATTATTTTATTTAAATTTCTTAATTTACCTACTAAACCAAACACCTTTCCAATACATTTAATAAATTGCTTTTTATCTAAAAAAATATGCTTAAAAATAAAGTTGTACAATTAAGTATACAATATAATTGTAAATCTTAAGATAAGCTAATAAATTTCAATATTAAAAATGTTTAAAATTATTTGATTGCCAACTTTGTTACTTAAGGAATTAGATTTTTAGCGACCTGTATATTAATACTTTAATCCAAGTTTTGACCCGAACTCTTAAATTTGATGATTTTATTTTGAGTTTAAAAAACCGTATACTAAACGCGGGTTTTCCTCAATTTAAATAGTCGAAGTGGACAACATTTTTCACATGAAACTTGGAGGCACATTTAAATATTTGTTTACCTCAGTGTAGCAAGTATCAAGTGGTAGGTTTTAGAATGTTAATTTTGCATGAGCCCATGGAGGGTTTGGGTGTTTTCTGCTGACCACTTGACAAAATTTTGGGGCCCCCCAGGGGCAGGGTGGCGCGGAAAACTGAAAAGCAGTTCGAACTTTATGTGCCTACGTGTCGGCCATAGTTAATTTATTATCCATAGCGGGGACCTTTATTTATCCGCCCGCTTTAAAACATTACCGCTGTCTTCTTTGGCGGCTTTAATCAATTGCTGAGGAAAGCTTTTTATCTGTGCTGTCAGGCAAGAAAGCAAATTATGACAAAATGTATCCATAACACGGGCAGGAAAGTCAGCGAGAGTGAGAGTGAGGACTAGAGAATATAACTGAGGCCCAAAAATAAAAGAGATTTGTCTTACAAATGCTGTTTTATTAAGCCTTGGCCATGGCTACATGGTACATAAATACCCGCCATGATGACACTGTCAGTGGCAGAATCCTGTGTCATTAATCCCCCGATCCCGTCCCACGTGAAAATTGGCCCCATCTCAGCACATCTTATGACACCTACTACTAAGTCCTTATTTTTCGAGATTGATGGCTATCCATTTGCAGAGCTGTTTTCGTTTGGCATTATATAGACGCATAAATCACATAGTCTGGTGCGTTCGTGCATGCAATTTGCATTTAATTTTTAGTTGAACCCTCGATGAAATCTAGTTTCGGGCGATTATTTGTGTGACTCAGCTGGAAATCGGATCGAATGTCGTCACCACCGGCTGATAAAGTGGTGACAAATTGAATGATATTTCCCGGGAATTCAAGCAAGGGAGGAATTTTGCCTGTGCGGACTTTTGCTTAATTAAGTTGCCCATCTAATTCCGCCAGACAGACGGACCAAGGCATTAGCACTTCTCCTCACATATCATCATCAGCAGGACTCGCAGGACTCGCAGGAGCCGCAGGACTGGCAGGACTTGCGCCAAATGTCATCAACACTAATGGAATAATTTCAAATCTACTTAGCTCGCTGGCAAGGACAATGGGTGGTCGAATTTTCCTCTCTTTCCGCCACTTTTCCACCCATCCATCTTACTGCGTTTGTTGATAATAACATTATTTATGTTGTTTTAATTATTTTACGCATTTTACCACACAAAATTACAATGAAGTCGGAGTGGGCGTACCGGTGGCTACACGCTGGCCAGGATTCCTTGCCCTTCTTGTGGCTGTAGTAATTAAAGACGAAGAGGGCTAATTGAATTATATGAGCGATGTGATGTGAGTGGTACGGGGTGTCCATTAACTTGTACAAATTGCCAGGGATTGCAAGTTCGAAAGGCTTAAAGACAAACATGTTTTCGCACTTAGCAAATTTGTTGAGAGAGACGACCAAATTTACTTGTACTTCTAAGTTTCAATGTTGTAAGACAAAATTTGTCCAAGGAAATGTCACTCTACTGGGGGCCTTAAATTGTGTACTTTACTCAGGTGTCGTACTACTTTATACCCAATATATATAGTATAGATATCTGCCCACAAACATCATTCAATCTATTGAGTAAAAATGGCATTACTCTGTATTAATAGTAATCTCAATTTTACTACTGCCGATAAACGTGACATAATTCCATAATTCTTGGAAAAACAAAAACAAGTAAATATTTACCGAGCCCAAATTGTAGCCACATAAAAGTGAAAGAAGCTCGCATAAATTGATTCATTTCGTTTGCTAATTATAGCGAACGATAGGCCATTAAAACGCTTATCGTCAAGGCAAAATAATTCGAAGGAGTGGTGAAGCCAATTGACTTTGAGCCAAGTCCAAACTTTGTTTGTAGAAATGGTGAAACAATCATTAAAGCAGATTATTGTAATTGAGAAAGTGTAATGAAGACCAGGTCAAAACGATTCTTGATTAAAAGAAAGTGAAAGCTTTAATGTATCAAATACTTAAAGGAATTTTATAAGTATCAAGGAAAATTAAAAAATATAATTCAAGTTGATTTTTATTAAGTAAAGAAATTGTTTGTCTTAAAAATCTATAAAATTTTGATGAGTTAGAAGTTTGAACCTGAGTTGATTTTTCTTTAGTAAAGATTGATTTGATTAAGCAGTCTTGACTTTTTATTTAATTTAAATATTTCTTTCAAATACCTATAGAATTTAGATATTAAAACTTTATTTAAATACATTCAATGAGTTAACTTTATGTAAGTGGGAAATTTATTGACTTAAATTATATTTATTATAATCAAGTAATAATAGGTTGAAACCCACAGTATTAAAACCAATTCTCATTCACATTTTTATAATCTGATTTTTATAAGATTTAAAAATTTTAATCAACGATATCTTTAATACTTTATTTACGATTATAGCACTTAAGCTTAACCCATATTCAATTGCCTATTTAGCAAATTTTCTCTACTACGATAAGCGCGCTTGAGAATACTTTGACATGCGAATATCGAGTACATTTTTTTTAATTATGCTCCGGCAAGCGATTGCGTTTTATCGGAATGAAGCACGCACTCGAAAAGGTCATCAGCCGTCATCGATGGATCCATATATCCATGGATTCGAATCCTTGTACTACTTTATGACCCAATTATGCCAAAGTGTCTGGCAGTTGGCGATGCGTTTTCGCGCTATTGAGAGACCGCCGCCGCCACTTCAAAACCTCCAGATATCGGGGCTGTAACCATGATTTGTTTGCTTGACTTGGCTGACACGAAGCCAAATGGCACACGCACACAGGCGAAAGAAGCCAGCGAAACCAGCGAAGCCAGCCCTTTGGTCGGAAAACTTTGCCCCTCTTATACTGCAAAAAGCACTACACAATTACCGGAATTTAAGAGATTTAAGTTAAAGCGATGTTCTAAATAATTAATTGGGTCATTATAGCTAGGTCATAAAATCATTGATGATTAGACAACTGCAAATGATTATAATTATATCTAAGCTAAAGTTCTTGAAACTTCAATGAGTTCTTCATATTGATTTATATTGATAGCTTTAAATAAATCCAAAAATATCAAATTTTGTATTATTATTTTTCCGAACTATCGCTAGCAAATACTTTATTACTTTTTATGTATATAAATCCAAAAAAATCAGCATATGGTTTTCAATCTTTGAATGACTACACAAATTTTTAAAAACATAATTGAGTAAAGTTGTTAATATTATTTACAGACATATAACAACATTCCCAAAAGCTAGAACTTGTGATCCTGACTTTTTATGATTTGCATAGCAATTTCTTGTTCCTTTCGATTTGATTACTGCAGTTAACACTTTAAATCAAATTAAATTTTATTTAAACTAAGAATTTGTGTTGCAATGTATAGTTTAGTTTCTTTCGATTTGATTGGTTAAATCACTCTTCTATAATATTATTCCTTTATATTATCTCAGAATTTGTGTTCCAGACTTTTCTTGCTCTGCATAGCATAGTATTATGCCTTTCAATTTGATTGGTGCAATTGCTTGGCAATAAATAAATGAGGGAGGCGTTTGCTGTTTCACAATGCTGTCTATTACGTGCCTGGCAATAAAGTATAGTAGTTAGAAGGCGGCGGAATGTGCCTACATTGAAATGCAATTTAAATGGATTCCGCAGGCCCAAGTCTACGGGTCAATGCGGCAAAGATGGCGACATTTATGCTATATCCACTATATCCCCTATATACACCCATCCAGCTGTGGATTCGTGGAAGTTTGAGGAGAGGAAACCCTTTTGGAGTTGGCCGACTGCCAGGCAGCGATTTATTCTGTCATAAAGGCAACTATTACGGCGACACTTGACGTCTTTTCTGCAGGTCGTCCGGGGATATCCTATAATCAGCGGCAACAGCAGAGGCAGCTAATGGCAGCACTTAGAGCCAGGACCTTCTGGCCGGACTCTCATGAAACTGTGATGAGACGAAGTCGAAATGATTTCGGCATACTGTTAAATTCATTGGACACATTCCCCCACCCTTAATGGTCAGTTGCTGTTGCCAAATGTTGCGAATCCTCGGGACGCAGCTTCATTAAGGTGTCCTTTCTTTTCGGTTTCTCTTTTGACCATTGCTGTCCGGAATTCTTAAAGGCCTAGCTGGTATATATTCAATAAATATGTTCGATTAAATAACCAAGATAAAAGAAAATGGGAAAAAAACTGTCTGGCAATGCTTAAATCGATTCTTAAAGAGTTATTTTGTTTTAATTTTAAAGAAACTGGTTTAAACTATTTAAAGGGGCTGCAAAATTTAATATTGTTAAGGTAATATGTTATTTGTAACCTTTTTTTATATTGTAGAAAAATATTAACGCTTATTTTTTTCAAATTTAAACTGTCGAAAAATGTTTGTAAACTTAATTTAAAAATATTTCAGTGGAAAGAGTTTGAATTAGTATTTATAACCTATCAAAAAATTTTATTTTTTATATTTTTATTGGACAGGGAGATATTACGGCTAAATTTCTTAAGTTCAATTACTTTTAAGCTTTTCAAAAAATGTTTTTTAAAGAAATTTAAAATTATTTCAATTTAAGATGTTTGACTTAGTATCTAAAACCTATTAAAATATGTAATGCAAAATTAATGTGTTTAAATAATGAAATATTAACGCTAATTTGCTTAGAATCAAATACTTTTAAACTGGGTTAAACACGTTTGTATAATAAATTTGATATGTTTTCTATAATAAAAGTAATCGATTTAAATAGACGAAATTGTTTATTGTGTATGTAGGAATTCAACACACTTTAAGATTTTAATACTTTTAAAGAAAGCCAAACTAACACCACTGATTTGAAATTGTCACGTCGCAGACATTTTGACGCAGCTTTTGCAACATTTAACAATTAGAGACAGCTTAGGGCGTCGAAGGGCGGAGTTTTGGCGAAATGTTGCAAATCATAATCACAGTTTTCTCATCTTTTTAGGCAGTTTTTACATTTTTTGGCACGAATTTGTTTGCATTTTGCCTTGCTTTTCTGCAGCTTCACTCCACTTGGGCGCTCATAAATTATGCAAGAGTCGTCCCTTGGTTATTTTTTGTTAGCTTTTTTCTGAATTTATGATGCCAACTTATATCGCGAATATTTCGCTTTCTGTTTGTGTTCAGACGAGTTGCTGATGCTGTAAAGCGCCTCAAGTGTTCGCCACCATCATTTTTGTCACAATTTTTTTTTGTCTGTGGGAAAAACTTTCTACTCTTTTTGGGTGTTGCTATTAAATTCCTGCTGGTTAAGCAGTCCGAAACAGGAGTCAACTTTTCTATGACTGACTTTTTTGGATATATATATATATATATGATATTTTTAAATTATTTAAAAATATTTAAAAAGCCAAAATCATATATTTCTAGGGAAATTCATGAACATATTCCTCTTTCTATCCAAAATGTAATATGAGCATGCACCGAATTTAATGTTTCAATTGCTTTTGGCCGCCTTAAACGCTTTCGCCCATTGGCAAGGCTGCAAGTAATTTTAATGTAATTGGCATTACGTGCGGGGGATTTGTTTTGGTATTTTTGGCATATCATTTTCATACAAATCTGATGCCAGGCACAACCCATAGACCCCTGTTAATAGGAATACCACCGCTACAATCTCGGCGAACGAGCATAAAAAATAAGCGTTGCCTACAACTAGGCGCCCACGAACACACACAACGATGTCAAGGCAGGTCAACCCCAGAAAAAAAACCAAAATAAGAGGAATGAGAAAAACAATCGAAATCAGCAGCCTCCTTATCACAAATCAACTCAAATTACGAACTCAAACACGCAAAAAAAAAAAGAAAACAAAAAAAAAAGGAAAGCCGAAAAGGAAATATTTGTGCGTGCATAAAACAAAGGCGAAAACAACAGCACCTACACACACGAATATATAAATGAAATTCAATAGGAAAAGTCGAGGAAAATCTCTACAAAATTTGACTGCGCAAATAAAGTAATATGGAGTCAATAAGGCAAATCGTCAGACTTGATTTGGATCATTATTACGCATACGCCGCGTTATGCAAATCAGACAATTTTTTCTCTTGTTGTTGGGTGAAAAACAGTGCTGGTGAACTGGATATAATTTATAATTTATAGGGGAAATTACGGGCATAAAAGAAGCAAAGTGTCTTAACAAGTTTGACTTGGCAGTTTCCACTGAGTTGGTTCCACCAAAGTTGTAACTGATTTTTGATTAAAACCTTGTCCCATTACGTCGGCAGGAAGTAAAAGTTAACCGAAACTGAAACTCAAACTTTGATAATTTTGTGCTCTCTTGTCAAAGTCATCCTCAAAGTCTAACCATATTGAGCGTCATGGCGAATCTTTAATTAAATTTTATTTATTTGTTGTTTCAGCAAATTGACAGATGACTTTGTTTTTCGCTTTTCGTTTTTGATTAGTTTTTGATCGGCAGTGAAAATCTCTGTGCTCTCAATAAACAACATGTACACCTTGCAAACAGTTTTGGCAACGCAAATCTGTTCTAGGAAATTTGTATGTGGTTTACTTTGCAGAAAAGCTGGGTTTTTTTTGGCAGAAAAAAATGTTCACAGATTCACAGAAATCAATAAAGTTGTAGTGCAAAGCTTAATTTTTAAGGAAAATCATTGTAAAACGTAAACTTGTTGAATGAATTACGGGATTATTTTTTTCTGATCTAGTGACAAAATTCTACCCTGAACAACGCCATTAATAATTTAATGTTTTGTTTTTATATTGTGTACTCACTGATTTGTGAATTTGTTATCTAAGACATATATTATAAAAATATTTTAGACTTAACGAAAACATATTAGTTAGGAAAATGCAATTTAAGTCCTCTAAAAATCGCTACCCCTAACAAAACAATTTGCAATTGAAAATATGATAAACATTTTATATATATTATATATATTTTTTTGATCACGGCAATATTTAACCCTTAATAGCATAAATTATTAAAATTTGTTTTATATTTTGTAGTCATTGATTTAAACGCTTAAAAGTGTGGGGATTACATTTAGACATAAACTACACAAATACGAAAACATTTTAGTTAAGCAAACGCAATTTAATTCCTTTAAATAAACGCTACCCTTAACAAAACAGTTTTCAATTAAAAATAGGATAAAATCTTTTTTTGCCTATTGAAGTTTGTTTGCCCAGTGATTTGTTTTCCTATTTCTGCCACTTTTCCATTTTCAAATTTTCTTTTATGTTTTCGGATGTCACGTGCAAGCGGTCAGCTCTTGTATTTGCCTAGTGCCATTTTTTGATTGTTTACATTGTTTCAGGACCAGGACTACGACCACGACAAAGTCACTTTTTGTACGGCTGTCAGCTGGCTTTCTTTGTCTTTCGGTGATAGAAAACTCAATGGACAATAAACTGGCAAAGGGATGGCCAAAGGAAATCATTGAAGGGTTCACATAAGTGCTGATGTGTAGGAGCCAAAGGACTCGACCTTCCTTTGTCAAAATCTGTACTTCCACTTGGAGAGCAAGTGTTAAGCGGAGAAACACTTCAACACTCCATTAATTTTTCCACCTAAACAAATCGAAAAAAAAGAAGGAAGCAATCTCGTTGCCCAATTGACTAGACTGGCATTAAGCCGTAGATAAATTTCTTGAAAATCTACACAAAATGCGCCTCAACTACACTGCAATTGTATGATAGGCGTTCAATAATTCTCATTTCGAAAGGAGCTTATGAGTCGTCATAAATCGTCTTTGAGTGGCTTTAAATTTATCAAAAACCGTATGGCAGACACTTAATCGGGCTTTATTTCTGGGAACAAGCAATTCCAATTTCGCATTTAATTATTTACAAATAGAAAGCACTCCAAAGTTGCCAGTAGACAGCGATATTTATAGGACTGCGCACATAGGTTGGATAATTTATTGTCATACAAATAATTCAACGGGTTGACACTTACTGCAAAACAAGAGCCCAAAGAGGTGTTCCAGTGTTGATTTATGCAAATTATTCAACAGATGTTCCGCAAATATTTGCGTATACTTAATGCATTATTATGGCTTAAATTTGTTCTGAGCTGGCGTACACACATTTGGTTTCAATAACATTTTGATTTAATTTATTGAAGTTTTTTGCTGTAATTGTCTTGTTTATTTGAAAATATTTCACTAATAAATGTTTGCTATTTTTAAATTAACTTGATTTGATTACGGAAAGTTAAAAAAATAATGAACAAAGTGTTTTCAGTCAACTGTCGTTTAAGAAATTGATTAAAATTATGCAAATTTCTTCATAGAGAATTCATAACAACACTTTAAAGTGAAACTTTTATTGCAAAAAGCAAATAATGGTGTTTAATAGAATACATCATCAATTTTTATTATTAATTAAAAACAAAATGTTTCCTTATTGTTATATTAACTATATTTCATCTTTATTTATTTTATCTTTATTTATTAAAAACTTAAATTTCCTAATTGTTCTTCATATATTTTATTGTGCTTTCACAAAGCTTTATTTTTAAATAATAATCTTTTTAGAGAATACATATAAAATTAACTACACTTTATTTTCTATAGCTATGAAGTAAATTGTGGGCTTATTATTTATAAATTACGTTTAAATATTATAAATATATTTTAATACAGAAAACATTTTTAAACGCACTTTGCTTTTGATTAAAGAGTCAAGGGTACAGTTTTTTAAAACATTTACTTCAGATAAAAATTTACAATTTATTTTGGATCACTGTGGGAGTTTGTTTTTCATACTTTATTTGGTTTAAAAGTATTTTTTACTTTTAAAACTTAGGTAAATCACTGAAGTTCAGATAGTAACGCAGCCGCAGCGCACGAAACGCCAAACGCAACTGACACGAGTGCATGAGAAGTCAACAAAAATTCATAGTCAACGTTTCGGTTCGGTTCGGTTCGGTTCAATTCAGTTCAGTTTAAGATGGTTCGGTTCGGCTGTTGAATTTATTTCTATTTTTTGAGGGACCGAAGCGTCGACGATGCGAACGCCACCGAGATGCAATGAAGACTGCGCGAATGGCGGCGCCCGAATCCGCAGTTTCGGGCGGTTAACTAATGTTACTGCTGCGTTGCCAACTGCTTCCTGTGGACTTTGTTCTCGAGTTCCACAAGCAAAGACATTTGGCAAACACAAACCGCCTAAACAAACACAATGACAGTCTGCAAAGGGACTCTCTTAAACCGGAAGTGGCTCTCTTAAGTCATTTCCTGCTGCGCATGCGCCCACCGGAAACATCTGTTTTTTGCAGCTTATCAGCTGTTGTTCCCCACTTTGTTTATATTTTGATGGCATTTCCTTTTGCTTTCCACTTCGGAGTTTCCTGTTTTCCACTTTTCCACTTTTCCTTTTCTTCGTTTTTTTTCTTGAGGAGAGGTTAAGGTCAGACCAAATTGTGACAACAGATGGCGTTTTTGTAGCCTTAAAGGATACGAGAAAAAAGTGCGGAAGGATACGGGTCTCAGGAGCACTGGTAGTAATGGTAATGGCTTAACTAATTTATGCACTACAGTCCACGTGGCGTATGCTTAATACTGCCAAGTACTATGTAAGAACTTATAAATCATCGCTTGAGTTCGAAGTGCGAGTAGTTCAAAGGTTAGGCAAACTTCAATATATATGAATGGTGCGGTAAAGAGTTGTATATAAAAAAAAAAAAACTGGAAGTTTATTAAATATTAAATAATATAGCCCCAATACCTTTTAGCTTCATTTCTATACTGAAGAGTCTTAAACTGTCGTCTAAGGTCTTATTTTAATACCACATAAGTGTTATTTTAATACTATTTATTTAATACTCATCATAATTGTTTAAGATTCATGTTACAATTGTTTAGTTTTTATGACAATTTGTATTTGGGTGTAGCTGTATATTTAATATTTTAAAGTGGATTGCATCTTCTAATTTATGCTTATTCTTAAAAAAAATAATACCAATTAATAAATAATAATGTTTGCTTCAAATGAAATAAGGCATTGTGATTATCTGTGTCCCAAACAAATGTATAGTACAAAGATTTTCATTATTTATGTGTCTGGTACTTACATATAAATCATTGTTTAAGCTTAAAGATTAGAGAAACTTAAATTTATGAAGGCCCTTTGAGGCTTATTGTCATTTACATATGACTTTCTAGTGGGATATAAACTTGAGATTATGATGAAGGCCATCTAGTAAGCAAGATGACAAAGATTGCTATTATATTAATTAAAAGTAATGCATGTAATGAAAAGTAATGATGCTTTTTTTTGTGTCCTGTATACAAACTTTAATTAAGGAAGTCTATGAAGCTTATAATGAGCCACAAAAGATGAGTCACTGTGGTAAAAGTTGGATTAAATATTTAATTTTATTAAGAAAAGTTAATGTCTTGAAAAAACCAGTATATTTTAGGCCTTACAGTGAATGTTCCTGTGACAAGCACCCCAAATCCTACAATTATTTCAACTTATATTAAGAGTGGCAGACATAAAGTATTTTCTGGTTAAACTTAACCCCAAAACAGCTGCCAATCTGTGGGCTCGATGCTAGAATTTTACCTAGCCCCAAAATGACTGGCCATTTGTCAGGCAAACACCCGTAGAATTTACTGGCGGCTCAGACGCGTCCTAACCGTCTGTGGGCTGAATTTATGGCCGGTTCCCTTTATGCAAATGAGGCCGAAGAAAGTAAAGTGTCCAAGTGAGAGAGAGAGAGTGGAAGCAGCAGTGGAGAAAGTGTCGCCTGCCATGTTCCAGGCGCATGACAATCACTTTTGCTTTTACTTGTTTAATCCTTTAAGACGTTGTCTGTCGCCCCACAGGCAGTCCTATCCTATCCTCGCCTTGCACTTTTGTTGATTTGGGCCAAATTGAATTTATAATGCTGGCTGGAGGTTACTATATACGCCTCCGACAATTAGGACCCAAAAATGCCAATAATCAGCCTAAATGCTGCCTGATAATGATGATGCAGGCGCACCAAGAATGCGCTTAAAAATAATACTTGTTCAGCTTTCTTTTAAATAATAGTAGGTACTATCATAACATTTGAATTTAATTTAAAGGTAGCAAGGGTATGCACTTAACTTGTTGTTTGCTTAAACATTTCTTTTTAGGGCTACTTTGATAATTGTGTATGAGTTTTTGCAGAGGAAAAAATATTTGGTATGTGAAAAAATAAAGATGTGAACACTAAATATGTTTCTAATTTCTTTTAAGCAGGGACCGTAAATAATATTCATTAATTTGATGAAAAAAAAAATCACAATTTAAAATAACATTTAAACGCTTACAAAATCTTTATAAATTTTTTAAGAGAAAAAACAACATAATGATTATTTTTTAGAGCGATATATTTTTTTGGTCAAAAATATTGGTCAAACAATAATCACTATAATTATTACTATTTCATATTTATTAAATAATATAGTCCTTACTACTCATTAAGAAATAATCCTCATACGAAAATGAAGTTTTTAAATATGAACACAGCTATATATATATTTTAGTGCCAGACTTTGCTCGTTAGTGTTTCCGCATCGGCGACAAACGCCTCCGGATTTCGACCCACCAAATTTCCCCTAAAAATGCACAGAAAATATATCAAAATGTACCAACGTTTTTCATCATATTTTCGGAGGCTGCTCCAGATACCTAATGAAGGCACAAAGTTTTCCCAACTGCAGGATGTGGGTGGAAACTGCATAATTAGAGAAAAGCTGGGTCAAATGCAAATCAGCGAGAAAATTCAGATTTTCCATAGAAAGACTTAGCTGCTGAGTAACGTAGGAAGTCATAAATTACTTTGAATTATTAATATAACGATTAGACTTGCAATGTCCAATTTAATTATGCTTTATGGGAAAGCGGTGCAAAATTGTGTTTTGCGAAGTAAAATTAAATTAATTGGGAAAATTGGCAAAAATGCCAAATATCGTATCAAAATTAAAATAGTTTCGAATTTTATAAAAGCACTGCAAAAATATTGATTGAAACCAATTAAAAGCAACTGGAATTTCCATAAACGATTTTTCCTATTTATTGGTTTTCACGAAAAACAAATAATTTCTACACCCATAAAACTTCCATGGCCTGGCATGTTTTTCAATTCATAATAACAATTTATCGCTGCATATTTCGTGAATATTTGCAACCATAAATAATAATGCAGAAACCAAATTGTAAAAAAACAAGTGTGGTTGGCCAGCAAAGTCTAAGAGTATGTAAAAGTATTACAAACCAGCGGACTAAAAAGGAAAAAGAAATTTAAATAAAACTTAAATGGAAGGGATTTTGGAGCTTATGTAATCATGGTTATGATTATAAAGCACAAAAAAAACCTTAATCAAAACTATTCTATTTAGAAGATGAAATAAAGCTCTGAAACACTGTAGTGTAATCATGTATTACTGAGTAAACAAGCACTGTGTATAATTTTTCAGCTAAATATTTAAATCATATTTGTATGTCAGTCTATATTTAAATCCAATTTATTTAAGAGTGTATTGATTTGCCGTGTTTTTCTATTTTATTTGATTTTTCCCGCACATATTTGTTTAGCTGTTTCGTTTGGTTTGTGCCGACAGCTTGGCCACAAATTGTTTTGCACGCTCATATGTACATGCCAATCAAAATGGCCTAAACCAGAAGCTAAGACCACAAAACTCTATTCTATTCTTATGCCATTTATATTCCTTGGTTGCAGTATTGAAATTGTGTTTATAATAATAATGTGGAAGAAATTCTCTGTATTAATTTTGTTTAATTTAAATCATTTAGCAAAATGCCTTTGGAGCACATTCTAATCGTCATTATTATTATCATTATCTACTTAGTACATTGTATTTTGTATCCAATTTTAACAGTAATTTAATATTTTAGTCATGACAAGGCCACTAAATTATTCTAAATAACAAATCTTGAAAAGCAATTGCGTTGTGGCTATAGCAGTTCATTCATATGATGTTGCTTTCAAACAAGTTGTCTTTTTCAGCCTAGGGGAAGAAGTGCATTGTTGTTTACAAACAAAACGTCAGCTGAATGCTAAACATTTTCCTCTCGCAAAACAAAAAAGAAAATCATGAAAAATGTGTCAGCCAATGTTTCGCCCCGTTTTCAAACAGGAATTGCCAATGAAAGTCAACAAATCCCAGGAGCGCAGCGTGAGAATCGGTGAATAACTTTTCACTTTGCAATGGTTTATTCAGCATTTTACAGCAAGCTCGAGCCCCTCGGATTTTTCAACCTCTCAGGCACCTAAATAAGGGACGGAATCCGCAGCTGTAAACAAAAAGCGATATAAAGCGTATAAAATAGAATGGCCGCCCCCTCTGACAATATCCATATCCGACAGGCGAAGCCAAAATAATTTACAATAACAGGCAGCAATAAGTCGTGGCGATTTTGATTTGCATTTTATTCGATGCGTAGGGCGTTGGGCGTTTACGTTCACGTTTACGGTCACAAAGACAATTTCCACTTGCCATTGGCTAATCCAAACATAGAAAAAGTATGGCCAAACCTCGGAAAATCGTTCGCGTGGCGGCACATAAAATTATGGAAAATCTCAAATGTAAAACTTGTCACCGGCAGGCGGTTACCACGAGTTACCACGTTTTCACGAAATTAAAAATGCCGAAAAGGCAAACACAAAGGGCAGATATAATGGATAAACAGCATTACGACTAAGGAAACAAAATCCTACAGTAAATATTCGAGTTCATGGTAAAAGCGTAGTCCAAATTTGCTTTAATGCGGCTGAAATTTAAATTTATTAGATGAGCGCGCGCGGGGGAAACTAATTTATGCGCTTGACCGCAAGATGGCGACGGAAACGGAAGCGGAAGCTAAAGTGACGCCTAAAAAAGGAAGACGGGGGCGGGGCCATGCAGCTGCTAAATCGAGTCCTTCTTTGTAGTGCCCGGCCAGTGTCGACAAATTGTGCGAAGTCCGTGGCCACTAAGGCAGAAACTTAAAGTGGAGAAGAAACAGACCAAAATGAGTCCCAGTTAATACACTTAGCAGAGTTGCACAATTGGGGAATTTATAGCCGATTTTAAAAGTTGTAAAGTTATTTAAGGAGGCTTTAACTTTTTGTCAACTGCATACCGTTTTCTGGTATTTTAATTTTTAGCTTTTGGCAGCTAATATATATATCTGTGATATTTAAATCATTAAATCTTTAAATCTTGTCTAAGTCCTATGAAATTGACGGATTCCTTTAACATATGAAAATTAGTTTCAAAAGTTTCAAAAATATTATCGTGTTTATTTAACTATTGTCAAATACAAATTAATTAACCATCAATTGGAAATATCAACACATTTTAAACACTTATTAAAACTTTGACTTTGGCTTTTTTTTTAATAGTTAAGGATAAACTTTTATTCGTGCTAGCTATTTTCCAGTTAAAAAAAAAACATATTTTTAATATATTTTATATTATTCTTTCTTTAGGGTTTTAGGATTAAATACTTGATAATACTTAACATATTTTAGCAACTCTAGTCAATAAAATAATACTATTAAGTGCTTGAGCTTACATTCAGCAGCTCTATAGCTATTTTTCGTAATTTTTTTTTGCCAGCACTAACCCTGAGATAGATTCGTTCGTCCTTGAACGAATTTTCCGCCTTGACTTTATCTCCGGGCTTAAAAATACCCAAATGCAGTGCTTGAGACTGCTGCTCATTTGGTGTAACCAACTCGGGTGTTTTTCCTGCTTTGCTCGCTGCTCGAACAAAAGCTCATTAAAGGACCTCATCCTTATTCTGGTTCCTCGCCAGCTGCTTCGTTTGTCATGTTTCGCTGCTAAGTGAAATTTTGTGTCATTTGCAAGTTGAGTAAGTTAGTATTTTTCCTTCGTTCTGGGTTTATTTTAGAGAGAAGCACTACAGCAGTACAGCTCCTCTGCACGATTTGTGGCGGATGCGTAAATCGGGTCACGGACATAATAACAATAAACCCGAATTGTTCAGTTGATTAATTCAAACGGGGTGGTGGGCCAAATTTGCGGTCAGTTAGTTGGGGGCCTTCAACTCGGTTTCTGCGTGCGTGTCAATGACTGTGGGTCGTCTGCAGAAATCAATCTGGTGGGCATGCGTTCATTGAAATAGAAAGGCGTCACGTAGGCGTCGAGTAAACAACGGGCATTTGAGAATGTCAGGAGTTTAAGAGTGTATAAATTCCTAGTTTTACAAGTTCAAAAATGGGTTTACCGGTGATAAATATTAACAGTCACTGCAGGGAACCAATCTAGACTTCTCAGTTTATTGGCAAAATGGTCAGGTGCGACTGCACCGGAAGAAAAAAAGATTGAGTTGAAAAATAATGGCAAAGATGATTTTTTAAATATTAAATTAATATTTTTTATTGAACAGCTACTTTTCAATAATGAAAAAATGTTGTACACATTTTTAAATATATTTGAAATAAGTCCTTAAATATTTTAAAATATTCAAACAGAAAAAAGTTATTATATTTTATCTAGTACAGCATTTTATTAGCCTTGCTTAATTTTTTTAAAGCATATTCGCATATTTAAAGCATTTTTTCCTCAGCAATTTTAAATTATTCAAACAGCAATAAGCTTAAAGTATATTGGCATATTTAAATCATATTTCACTTTTCTGCGTAATAAATTATGCATAAATTAAATTCTAATAGATACAATCTAGTCATTTTTTACTGTCTTTTTCACCGCAAAACTGCAGTAATTTGGTTGCGGTCAGTTTTCACATATTCCTGGCCTTTTTTCTTGATGCAGGTGCCTACCTTTTTTGCCTTGAATAAATCTGCGTAATGGGAACTTGACGGAAAAGCCAGCTCTCATTTTTCAAGAGCTTTGAGTTGTTGTCCTGGCCAAGTGTTTTCGTTCAATTTTCCACCCGCTGCGTGGCTGGTCATTTTTCTCAGCCAAAGTCTTGGCATCTAGGCGCGTATTAATTAAAAGGAACAGCTGCATAATTTAAGGCACCGACGTCGGATAATTTAATCAAAAGGTTGTGGCCCTTCAGCTGGTTGTACGCGGCGTATGAGTAATTCAGTGATTCATTAGCCAAATCAAATGATAAAAGTGTTGGATAAAAGTTTGTTGGCTGCTCATGCAGAATTAATTTCACTGTACAAGTTTTTCGCTTGTAGATTCATTACTTTGTTAACTGCTTTTAAATTATTCGGGAATGAATTTTCAGAACATAACTCAATTATCTTATTCAGTGTTATTTGCAGAACTTCTCTATTACATTTCCTAATCAGAATTAACGACATTTCTGACACTTGCCGCAGCTGATACATAGCTTACTTGCATTTTAAATCAGTAAGCTAAGACAAAACCTCGAGTATTACGACTCGTGTGACAACAGCACGCAATCCATTCTGTGCACTGAATTATAAATAAACCGAATAAATAAGCCCCAAAGTCAGCAGCACAATGTAACACCCACCAGAGCCATATGCAAATGCCTTGCTAACAAAACAAAAACATTCATTTCAATTTCAGCTTACTGCGACACTCATAAAAATTCTAAACATAAATCGAATTAGCCGCTAAAAGTGTGGGAAGATATACCATTTAAATACAATAGAAAAATTATATAATATATTTCTTTACAAAACAATGTTATTTAAATTATGTCTCAAAGCTTAAAAAACATAAAACATTTTTGAAAAAATTGAGCCAGGAAGCTTTTAAAGTTTTCCTTTTTGTGTTAATTACAATTTTGTTTGAAATTTATATAGCTTGTATAGGTTTGTGTATAGATAAGCTATTTTAAGCAATTCCACTCATTCAGAAATTAAACAGAAACTTTGTTAAGGCAAAGAAACAAAACAAAGACATGTCTTTAAAAAAATACAACAAAACATAGAAGACTTTCACGCATTTTAAACTACAAAAGACTCTGAGAAAATTGGCAAATAAAATGTATTATTTTAGAAGCAAAGTCATTAAACAAAAGAATAGAAACTATTAAAAAATATTTTATATCCCTTAGGCACTTTAAGTTTAAAGCCATACATTTCGAAATTCAAATTAAATTTAATTGGATAACAATTCTTTGAAAAGAGTGTGCCGCTCTGCTGTTAAAATTTTCCTTTTTGTGTTGGTTATGAAAAGTTTTCCAGATAGTCACAAAATAAAAGGCCTGGCACTGTCACGTGCCCCAGATGTGAGTGTGCATGGAAATTTTGGGGCATTTAATTTGTAGCAAACTCGAATTTAGTTTACTCCAGCTGCCTGCTTGGCATTCTGACGGTCTCCCCCTTGGGTCAACAATCGAAATTAAATTTTCGAAAATACTTCCAACATCTTGGCAAGCTGTAAACAATGAGCAATTTTGCAACTGGGACAGGCAATATCTTTTGATGAAAGCGAGCCCGAGGTTCTCGGAAATTGTGAGAAGTGTGAAAGGTTCGGGGAATTGGGGAAAATCCTGGCTGCCAAGTTATCTAGCATCCGGCACATAAAATGCCATAAATGTAAATTAATTTGAAGTCGTTTTATCGATCAATCTCTTAAAGTCACATCGTTTACAGCTGGTTGAGTCCTTTGTTTGCCTTCTTCTCCTGCGGTTAATTACCATTATCATTTTCGGCAAGTCAACTTGAGGGATTTCACACCTGCTAGCATGCGCAGGAGACACTTACACTTAACCGCAGGAGAAAGTTATTTGCTTGCTCTTGAGTACTTGGAATAACGAGGTCATTAGTATACTGCATACTTCCGGGATTTGATGCTACATTTTACTACTTCTTATTGCACATTTTTGGGTAGTATTAAAAAAACTTGTTTCTGTTTATATACGTAATTCGCCTGGCCTTTGGGCATTCAAGTTACGTTTCTTATTATTTGTTCGCTTCCTTGGCATTCAAATAATAAAAGCAAATAATAAATTCAGCGGAAGTGAAATGAAAATGCCAACTTCCTGGTAACTTAATATTTATATATGAAAAGAAAGTAATTGTTAAGGGCAATGTAAAAGAAAGTTATTTTAGGTCCAAGGGAATGGAAGTTGAATAAAAGAAAAATCCACAGCCTTGGGAGAAACGTGAACGCATTTGCTCACATCAATTATTTGTCCAATTATGCAATACAATACGTTTTTACTTTTAATAAGACAAATATACACATTTATGACAATTTACAGAACAATGGAAAGTGAAGGCAGTAACTTAATACTGGAAACTGGAAAAATTGTATAACTTTCAGGTACTTACTCTCTTTTAATAAAAAAAATTTTTTAAGGCCATTCTAAATTAGATACAAATTCCAAATGAACAAATAAGTATTAATAAATTGCGGTATAAAGTCAGCGTAGTCGAATACAAAATAAATTATTAATACAAAAATTTAATTAATTTTAATTATTTGTTCACTTTCCTGATTATGCAAAAAAATGGAAAATGATAAATTTTAGCATAAATACACAACATTTTGTAATTTCCAGGTACCAAAAAAAACAAACAATTTTTTATTATTGGTTTTAATTTCAATAAAGAAACATAACTTTCTTCTAAATAAAAACAATTTAATTTAAGACTTTCTAAATTAGATACAAAGAAAAATAGTTTTTTAAAATAACGAAAAGTCAAAACGAAAAGTCACATAATAAAACAAATTTGTAATATATTGCTATGCTTTTTTACATACCAAATTAATTATAAATACAAAATATATAAAACAAAATGTAAGGAGCAGATGTGAACTTGAATTTATTGCTTTTATTCATTTTTACACTTTTCTGATTATGTCATAAAATGCGTATTACCAACCACAAGCCTGGGCCCCAAGTGTTCATTTTGGCAGTGGAACAATGAGTCCCCTGGACCCATTTTAAAGTCAAAAGTTGGCCCTCACACTTTTGGCCCTCGTCAGTCACGGGTCGAAAAGTGGATCGTAGCATTCTGGCCAGAACCGCAGGCCCAATGAGCCGTTTTTGGCTTAATGGGTGGCATAAATCATAAGCCAATTGACTTGGACGACTGCCCAGAGTACCATGAATGACTCCGGTGCTGATCCCTTTTTATGGTGTACGCAACATTTTAACATCGTTCTAGACAGCAGCTTCCTAAAACATATAATATATTTTCTACTTTTTTTCCGTTGCGTAGCTGTTTTTAAATATTTAATAGGATCGAATGCTCTAGGCAGGGCACGTTGTTGCTTTGAATGCAGAGAAAAAGGCTTATGTTGACAGAATTTTTAAGTCTTGACTGGGTCTTGCTAGCCTCAACATTAATGAGCTTAACGCGCCGAGGGAATTTCGTACAAAAACATCTTCGACTAATGTTTATTAATGAGTAAATCTGGCTTTGATTCCTTGTTTTCCAGTTACGATTATGCAGAGGAGTTGTTTGATGTATCCTTAAATATCGTGGAAGTTTAACTTAACCAGAAATTCATAAGTGAAATTATCTTTTGTTTTTTTCTGTCAGCGGCACACGTGGCGTATGATTAATGTTTGCCAAACACACACGCAAAAGCGCATGAGATTTTAATTAACTAGTCAAAAGCTGGCTTTTCTGTGGCTTAGGCAGCTCTAGAAACGTAGCTAATGCCAAATATGCGGAATGAACCTGGATAAATAGAATGTGCTAATGGAAATTTATGAAATTCCATGTGCAGTTGGTAAATTAACTCGATTAAACTGCAACTGATGGAGTCTGTTTGGGTATGTGGCTTGTGGTTTGTGGCTTGCACTCGAATCGCAGAAATCAATATCCCGATTAATGACTAATTTATTCATCTCTTATCACAGCACTCATTCATTGCAGCTGACACTGTCATTGTGGGCCATTCCAGCGAAGTAATTAACTCAACAAGTCAAGTCGAGTGGCAAATCCCAAGCAAATAAACACAGGCACACAAAAACTGAATTTCGGCATAATGCGAAAAATGGGAAAATGGGGCTACTTTCACTCGTAGGCCCGAAGGAAAAACAGCAAATATGTAATGAAGTCACGTAAACATTTTAATTTGGCATTAAGGCCCCCTACTCTCACGTTTCATATACGATTTCTGCCGACTGGTAAGATTCCATGGCGTAACGAAATGCGTTAACGCGTTAACTTATTAATGTCGGAGGTAATTGGGGACTCATAACATTTGTCACTGGCCCGGCGACTTCCGAGTGGATCTTCTGGCTGATTTGAGTGTTGGCCATATGGCATTGTAAATATTTAATGCCCCCTCTCAATATATGTACTATATATGTATGCCGAAGTCCCTTTTGCCGTCGTGCTTTATGTATTCGATTTCGATTTTATTTATGCTTGCCATCCTTTTGACCAAAAGAATCCAAAAATATCAATACATAGCTCGAAGTTGGATTTGCTGTGCATCTTAACAAGTTCGTAAAGGCAATCATTGAACTCATCCAAGCTTTAGAAAAGGTCAACGATTTGCTGATTGAAGTTTAAGATTGATGTTTATCTTCCTATAATACTTAGTTTAGTTAGTTGCTTGTCCTTAGAAATTTGTCACTTAGTTGGAAGCAATCTCAGAATTCTTTAAAAAAATATATTCTCTTTATTTTTTGAGTTTTACATAAATATAATGTAATGTAATGTAATATCATATGTGATATTAATTTCACCTTCTTTGAACTGAAATAATTAAATTCTAATTTCAACCCCCAGCTTCAAAATATATCCGTTGTTTGATATTTTATGCGAGCCAGAACAGCCATTGATAAATGCCGCCGACGTGTCATGTTTGTGGACACAAAGGAGGAGCTGAAAGTTCATCGAGTTGTGCACATTGTCTGGCTTAGAATGGGGCTGAATATGGGTGGCAGTATCGGAACCGGAGCAGCGCCAATTTATTCATCGTCATGCAGCAAGCTGGCAAAATTTCACCCCTCTGGAGATAACAACTTTGATGTGCAATCAATGCGCCATCAGGAATTAAAGCCTCATAAAGAGAGCTTTAAACTAATTACAGAAACCCAACAACAACATTGACAAAAAAGGGGAAAAGTTTTCTTTGGCGAACCCCAATAAAATCAAAGGCTAAATACGCCCGTGGCCACAAAAGGGCGATTCCTGTGCGTGGGTAAACTTTCGCAAGGCCATTAAGTGATTTAAAAGTTTCCACAACAGTTTCGTTTCATGGGCTTGGAACATGTAGGTCCAGCTTGAAAACGCCATTACATTTTACCTTAATAGCGCGTGGGATTTATCTCGAAATTTTGCACAACAGCAGGAAATTGATCAAATTTAACATTTTCCCTCGTGATTTGCCTCCAAAAAAGATGACAGCTGACATCAGAAATCAGCATCAATCCTAAAAGCATTGAGGCATCATGGGTCAATTCAGACCTACACTCCTCGAGGCATTAGCATGTTATGCTCAGTCTACCGCAACGCAAAAATCGACACACCATAGGGTTGGATGTACATTGGGATAGCAATAAGACACTTAACGCATAGAAGATTGATTTATTTATTTAAATTATAAGCCTCAGAAGGTGGGATTTGGTGACCGATTCATCATTTTTCGGATTTTCAAAAAAGTGTAGTACTTTGCTGCGAATTTACTTGACTAGTTGGCGTTTTTTAAGTTGAAAAATAATTCTGGTAAATTTTCAATTATTATGTAAAGGACAAACAGACACCTCTTACCTGATTATAGATTTTTTAAATCAATATTGAAAATTGATAAAATAATAAAAAATTGATATAATTTTCTTATGCATTAATAAGCAAAATTATTCATAAGAATTAATGCTTTATGACAATTTTCAAAGAGAGCAAATTTATATTTTTTAAAAAACCAAAATAAATTTTTTTAAATTTCTGCTTAGAGCATAAAATACAATTCATATGATTTATATTAATAAATATTTAATAAATATTGAAACCTTTTTATTGCCTATGAAATAAACTTATTTTTAAGACAGCAAATATTTTATTTTTCTTGGATATAAGGCTATGTTATTTTTTCTTGTGTAGGAGAAGCACTCACCTTTCAGGGCGGCATTCGTAGCTGCCTTCAAAGGAGCCGCCGCAGAGCTGTTAGAGCAGGAAACAGGGCTTTACATTTAGATGCAGACTACTCAGACACTGGAGGTGCTGAATGGAATGCCCGTATATTGCATATTGATTTAAGCAGGGGCCAAGGCAAAAGCTCTCCGGATTCGCATTTAAATTGAAATGCAATCAAATCGAACTCGAAAGGGTGGCGAAAAAAAACAAGCGGGCTTAACAAACTGCTCTCTCTGGAGGAGTTCAAAGACACGTCCGACAAAGCAAGGCAAAAATATGCAAATGCTGACATAGCCGGGGCATCCAGCTGCCAGGTTATCCATGTCACTCGTGGCTGGTAATGCAAGAAGGACCACTGCAAAGGGACAATCAGGCACTCTATTAAACTAAATGGACTGTGTCTTTGTAACTTATGCACGGGCTTTGCAGGTTTCAAGCCACCACTAAGCCCTGACCATCGCGATTTGCATTAAAACATAATTTTTTTGTGTGTGCGGGATACTGAGGATAAATCGTTATATTTGACAGAGCGATGATGATATGCAGCTTTGCGACGGGCCTATTAAAAGCGAAAAGGTAATCACAGAAAACAAAATTAATGAGCATCCAACTGTCATCTTTATGAATCTGTCTGTCATGGGTTTGGACTCAATTCTTTTGTGGCCATACACTTTTTATCTTTTGCCAGCCAAGCTTAAGTCCCCTGAAACAAAAAATAAAACCGAAAATCATCAAAGCAGCAACCTTTCCGGCATTCAACGTATCTCATGAGTTAAGATACATATTTTAGTTGCCTTTTCAAGATAATAAAAACAAAGACTAGCCCTTTTCGGATAAAGAACCTTTTTTAATATATATAAGTTGCTTATTTTAGTTACATTTTAAATCCCCTTTTAGTTTTTGCTCTAATAAAGCATGAAATATTTTTAACAAAAATATTTTTGCCCATTAATGTTTGGTTGGGACCGCCTTAAATTTGACTAATTACTGTTTTTTGGCCTAGACAGGCACACCAACTGGCCAATAGGAAAACCCGAATGTGAAATATCCTCTTACACCAGCCCAGCTGTGCTAATTATGCTAATTTGCGACATTTCCAGGACGGCCAGAATCACATTATACCGAAAAGAGGGTAGTGCAATGGAACAACATTCCATGCAATTTACTATAAATAACATTATATCTAATCATGCTGGGATTCACATTCACTGATATCTCCAACCCTTATTAGTTGCATTCATTGACTGCAATTTGCATAATGTTGCTTTGGCTGCTGGCTTTTGGGGCACAGGCATCAAGCCAAGCTCAAGTCCCAATTATGTCTGCCACATTTTCTTTAATGCCCTCAATTTCCAGCTTACATTTATCTCCTTGCAAATGGAAAACTCCCCAGGCAAACTCGAGTGGATTGCAATCCGTCGGTTGCCCGGGATATTCGGCCAATTAGTGTCCTTGTGTGGGCTTGTTTAGCAGTCGACTCGACTCTCCTCCCCCCGATTCGTCACACGTCACGTATGCGTAATGTTAAACAATTTTAGCTCAACTGACTGCTAAACATTAGGCCTCAAAATGAAGTGTTTATATAGATTCTTAACTTATTTCATGTATTTTTAAATTATTAATTATTATTATACATATATAAAATGATATATTTTAGACTTAATTATGCTAAAATAGTAAGATGAAAAAAAAATCGCCAAGAAATTTATATTATTTTCCTAGTTCTATGCAATTAATTAAACATCAATTCTGATTAAAAGATTTTTAATTCAAAAGGTAGCATATGATCATAAATTTCTATAATTTTAATTCAATTCAAAGAGAGACATTTGTTAACCAGTGTTTTTTTTACCTCTGAAATGGGATTTTAATGGCAAAAAACTCTTTAAGCAAGGGATTCAAAAACTGACAAATGAAGATCAAATTGATAGGGGGAATACCCACTTAAATTTCTTGATGGGCAAGATAATTAAACGGATAAATTAAAATCTTATTCTCAAGTCACAGTCGTGTTAATGAATTATTCAATGGAAAAAACAAGAGACCGCAAAAAGGTCAACCGTATGTGCTGAATAAGTATGTTTCCACCGAAAAACACTTTGTAATATATTCCCTTTTAATATTTTCTTAGCCATTTAGCTTTATTGATTTTCCATAAATTAAATTCAAGCCTTTGATAAGCACTTTAATAGCCATCTCGAACACTATTCAGCGTTTTGTAAAATTGTGGAAACTTTGCCCCCACTTTCTACCTAAAAGTTGTATTGTTTTCTAATTATCCGAATTCCGCATTTCGAGAATTTTTGGTCATAAAGTCGTTGTAGTGAAAGTTATGATTAATAAACTGCCAAATGCGCAGTGGAAAACTGAACCAACAAAGAAAGTCTGTCATAAAACGCACACATAATAAACAATAAAGTTTAGCCTTTTTGCGCAGTTTCGTTTACGATACTAAATAGTAAGACCTTGAACTACCCACAAAGTAGTTTAATGACTAACCAGGAAATTCATTAACCGAAGAACTTGTCTTAGCACTTTTGCTGACAAGGTTATTTCTAAGTTAGCTGATTGAAAAATGTTTCATGTAAATGATTTGGTAGCTTTTCTCCTCGCTGATTGCTTTTGTCGTTTCAAGATCATTAGGTTTAAATTCGATACCTGAATTCCGGAGTAAACACACTGAATTTTGTATAATGTGACTCTCGAAAATCGTTTTGTTTATCTGCCCGTTTTAAAGCGTTGGCTTTTTATAATCATTTTGTTTACAGGATTCTTTTACGGCAATATCCCTAAAGTACTTGTGAAACAAGACCATTACCGAAAATGCAAATTGCCTTGCATACTTTGGGGGCCTGCGTAAAAATGAGATGGTCCAACAAGTGAGCCGTAAAAATCAGCTTAAAGAAGAAAGGTTGCCAAATAAATTTCACTATGTTCATATTTCTGTTTGTTTTGTTACAGCCCGCCAACACACCTTCGTCAGGAATTTAACTCTAGCCTTGAGTTACCTTGTCCAGGGTCACGCAGCCATTCAGATTCGATTGCAGCATATTCGTATATCCGTGCCCTAGCTGGGATTCCTGTTGCGTCGATTTGTTGGCACAGAAGTTTTGCGCCCCGACTGACCTTTTCCCCGCCGTATTTGTCGCACCTGACCGCAGGAGCGAAAACTTTCATTTCCGACCAGAGGCGGCCATCCATACATGTGTGTGCACTAATCAAAAATAATCTTTAAAATAGCTTTAGTAATATATTTACATTATTTAGTAATGTATTTCTTTGATACATTTTATGTATATAACATATGTATATAACTTTTAAATTAAAATTAACTAAGTATTTAAATTGACTACAAAATATGTGGCTATTCTACGTTCGCTTTTTACCAGTGTACGTTTGTGGTTTGACCCAGAGGCATATGTCTGTCTGTGGTTGAGGGTGGATCGATGTGTCGGTGGTGCGGAGACCATTTCGCCACTGTTTCTACTATGAAATCCCTACTGATGAGTGTGTCCGTGCATTATTGTAGAATTTTCCACTCACCCGCACATTAGGAACCGCCAGGCATTCTGAACTTTTGCCGCACATCTCTGCGATGGCATGGCGTGCCTGGGGCATATATTGTACATTCCCCGGGCTCAGAAAACAAAAACTTTTTGGTATGGCACCCATTTTTCTTTCCACTGCCCCCAGGACCGTGGGAATTATGACGAAACGCAGATAGAAGTGGAAAGTTTGTGATTGCTATGCAATGGCCGGCAATTTGAAATGCAAACATCTCGCGTAAATCCATGTTTGAACTGAAAGCCTCGAAAGGTGATAAAGGGCTGCAAGTGCAACTTTCGAATCAATTTGTAGCTGCTTCCCTGTAATTAAAGTTGAGTAACTTCTTTGTATGTGCGGGGCGAAAGGCTGAAAGACCACAAATTTGCATAAGCCGCGTAGGTGAGCGGATTATGGTGTGGTGAAATGAGTGGGAGGACTTGCAAATATTTCCATATGACAAGGGGCTCAATCAATTTAAATTAAATTGCTGATTGCAGTGTGGTAAGGTCAGTGAAGAGAAGTGCTAAAATTCATTTTAACCCAAATATTTTCTTTTTTTTATGCTAATTTCCATGTATTTTGTATATATACAAGTCATAAGATTTTATAATATTTTTATTTGATTGTTTATTTAAAGGTAATAGAGTTTATTAATTTCCATTTATTTTATATATAAACCACTGATTGATTTCCTATCAATGCACAAGTCTTAAATATTCAAAAATATATTTACTTTATTATTTATATATAAATTTTATGTTATGTTACTTTCCATATAATTTTTTACAGACAACTGATTGATTTTCCTATCAATGCTACTTCTAATTGCTTTAACCTTAGCATAACCAAGTTTTTTTCATTTCTTGGGAAAACAATAAAGTAAAAAGTTACCAGATAGAAATTGTAATTTTCTTCTTGAATGCCGTGGTGGAATATGGATGGGTATATACTCGTATATACGTATATTGTATATATTCAGCCATGAATATTAATGCCGTATGAATAAAAGTTGCCTTTTGTGCGTTGGCATTCATTACGCAATGTTGTCTGTTTGGCGAGGAAATTCTTTGGGTTTTTCCCGAGCATTGTTTCCTATTAACTGCCGTTGTTTGTCTTTCGTATTAAATATTTGCCCGAGTGAAGGCCATTAACTCTGATTAACCTGCACTTAAGCAGGCGCCACGAAATCAGTTTTAGTGCTGTGAAAAACCAGGATACTTAAGCTGCTTAAAGATTTTGGCAGGTGGAATGGATAACCTTATATGATTTAAGGACCAATTTGATTTGAGCTAATTGCCCAATCAATTGCCGTAATCAATGCTTAAGCCTTAAGTCCCAGAATGGTGTGCAAAAGGTCATTAGTCCGTTCAATGATTTTTTCATGGTAATTAAACTCAACCTCTGCATTTTGTACTCAAGACTTTTGGAGCATAGCAACTAATAACCTGGCAACGGCCCACGCTCCAGACGGATTGAGTTTTTAATTTAATTAAATCCCGAGTCAAATGAAAAGGGCTTGAGGACGGCCGAAGCGAAAAAACTTTGGCACCATTTGTCACAAAAGCAACGGACCATTAAAACCGAGGCACAAGTGTCAAGGACAAGCGGAGAAAAAACCCAAATAAAATTATATACACATATATACTTCATTTTCAAGGGCCAAAAAATAACTAATTCGCATCAATTTCAGGGCCATCAAGTACGCGATTGGGCACAGCAGAAAATGAAAGAAAAGTCATCTCAGTTATACGGTTTTAGCTTTGTCATCTGACAATTGGATTCCTGAACTCGTTCTGACAGTTCACGAAAAAGAATTGTTGATTTAAATTTAAGACATTAATTATTTAATGGTACATTTTATTTATGTTTAATTTTTTTGTGAAAAAAGTAAAGAAACATGTTATTAACAAACTTACAAATAAAATTAAAATTTCCTGATGGAACGAGGTTAAACTCCTTACATTTAATTGTTTTATTTTTGGTCTTGCTATGCTCATATATTTTATTATATTTTTATATTGTTCCTCGTTAACCAATTAAAAAACAAAGCATTTATTAACTTTCTACTCGGTATATGTTTGCTTCTTAAATAAAAAGGAAAGAAACCTTTATTTCAACCAGCAAACACATAAAATTCTTGAACTTTTAAAGGCAGTTTATGGAAGAAAATTTCATGATAAAAAGTTTAAACTCTTCAAGAGTGTTTTGATTACATTTAAGTTTTTGTATTTTTGGTCCTGCGAAAATTTTATTTATTTTCTAACATTTCGTTTTCGAATTGTCTTTTGCTAACCAATTGAAAAACAAAGCATTTATCAATAAGCTGGCCTTGTCCTTATCGACATTTACTCCCTATTACGTTATTGCTCATTCAATTGCTATCAATTTAAAAATAATATTTGCACACTCTTATTTTACGTTTCCCTTTTTTCCCTTTTTCTGAGGTTTTAAGTCGATTTTTCCGCAATTCTCAGGGGAAAAGTGAAGGGGGAAAAGTCAGAAAACACGAGGCGAATATAAACACTCACATTTTGTAGCTCACATGATTTCGATGGTGAATGGTGATTTGTGGATGTGAAAGTGGGTGAGGATGGTGGTTGGTTTTCAGTGGGTCGGTGGTTTGCGGCAAGGCATTTCGCCTTCTTACGATATGAGAGCACGCATATTTCCCAAGTGTTTTTTGGTGTTGGCGCTGCGGTTATGAGCTGTTTATGCAAGATTACGCGATTTTATATTAATATTATTTAACTTTGGGGCGCGTCCTCTTGAAATATGAAAAAAATTGCGAAAAATTCAATGCAACAGTGCGCATACAAATAAATCCCAATTAATATTTCATTTTATAGTGGTAGTTTTTTATAATTAATAAAAAAAATATATATATATATATATAAAGCTTTAAGGGATCAAGAAACATAAATAAAATATATAAATCTGTACAATATTCTTTTTCCTAACTCAGATATATTTCCTACTGACTCTTAGATAAAATATAAAGTATTTAATTATTATACATAGATTATATATATATAGATATAAATATATTTTTATTTTCACCAGTACATATTTATTTCCAATGCATTTTAAAATTCCCTAGAGTATTTCAAAATCTTCAAGGTGTTTCTAATTTTCTTAGTTGTTTGTTTTTCTCAGTCTTTATCCGATTAAGCAATGCAATAATATAAACATGTGCTCTATTTGAATTGCTTGGCTGGGATATAGGAATAATTTATTTGCAGGGGCATGCTGCGAATATTTGCGTAAACAATGTATTATCAAAGACAGACAGCTTGTAAAAATTGTAGAAGAAATGAGAGTGGGAGAAATACAAAATATTAACTTTCGAACCATATTTTAAAAGGATCCTTTTGCCTTCTCGGCTGTCAGAAGTCCATTACAGTGCGTTCAAAAATGTGTTTGTCTAATGTGTTTGCTGTCGGCGTGTCAACTGCGCTGGGATGTCATAACAGATATCCCTGCCATTGTTCGGCATTCTTCGCTGGCTTAGATCCTGCGGCGCCTGGCACCTGGATGCCACGCCCTCATGTCCTGCAGTGCAGTCCGGACGTCGCTGTCGTCGCATAAATAAAATTAAATGCCCGGCATAAATAGAATGTCAGTTTGCTGATATTTCAGCGGTGAAGTATAGCATCTGACCACACTTTGTGGCACATTTTTGCTGTAGCTCCTGGCTTGCCGGCAAGCCTTTAAGCCTGGACGTGTCAGGCTCCGGTTTTGCACAATATTCAGTTGAGCCATCAAATCTAATGACGCTCATCTAAAACAATAAGGCGCTCGCTGGCTCTCGTTCACCGAACAGTTAATTCTATTAAAATGTCAGTTGTCGACAGCCAGCAGAAGAAATCGTTCCCATCTGCTTACATTTGGCATACTCTCGTCTTCATTTGCATGTAAATACTTGGCGAAAGTACACTAAGAAACTAAATTAGCAGCAATGTGGAGAACATTAAAAAATTTGTTTGTACAAAACTTAACTTTAGGACTTTCAATTTTAATTTTGTCTAAAAAATTTTTACTGGAATAGTAAAAATGAGTACAAAAATAAAAAAATTATTAAATAGAAAAATAAAATTAAAATATATACTAATAATATTTTTGAACTAATGTAAAAAATTGACTCTGTTTAAGTTCAAAATGGTTTAAATTCAAATAAAAATTTTAACTATTCAAATGAAATACTTTAAAAAAGTAATGTTTTCAAATTTAAAAAAAAACTAAAAATCGCAAAAAATGATAATCAAATCCAAAAAAAATTAGATTGGGATTGAAATACTTTTTCAATTTAAGACAATTTTTACATTGCTATAAATTAAACTTTAAAAATTTCAATCATTTATTTTACTGTGTAGAAACTAAAGGTTCTTAAAAGGAGGTGTAGTAGAAGGGAAATTTGTCCGTTTATAGAAGTGTTTCTCGAACTGTTTGCCGCTCGACATTCAAAAATCGGGGGCGGATGCAAAATGTTCATGCCTAAATTATACGAAATAGTTTAAAGATGTAAATTTATTTGGCAAGCAGAGTGTCTGTTATTTGGTGCAGATGTTTTTCAGAGCGGCACGTGGACAAGTTATTCTCGCCTGGCCTCCCCATCCACGACTTTAATTTGCTGTATATATTTTTGGGGCTTTCCTTCTGGGCACCCACATGACTTTAAATTGCGTGTGTGCCGGCGGAGCATCAAAAGCGGTGTGACACAACTGGGTCGGTCTTCAGTTTTCAGCCTTTATTTTCTGTCGGCAAACTGGTTCAAGGAGACAAGCACTTGCAACGCCACCATCGTCGTCGCCACCGCAAAAATGTCGTACAAAATGGAGCAACAACTCAGTTAACGGTGCACCCACTCACATAGATACACCCATGCCATTTCAAAACCACATACAGATACACCCAAGCAGCAAGGCACCACACGGCTGTTGAAATATTTCCAGAGCACAGGGGACGTATGAGTGACAACATTCAGTGCAACGATTTTTTAATGAGTTTGGCAAATTGCAAAACAAAAGGCGTGATCAATAAGGGTGAAGAAAAATTTGGAATACCCTGTTAAAGTGAGAAAGAATTTTTGATCTATTCTGCAAAAATCATTTAAAGAATGTTAAGCCTGATATATGAATAAATCAACATATTTATTTATACATATATATATAAATAAGTTTTTGCTTAAATATAATTGTTAAAAAAAGTTTAGAGTAATAAATCCAAATACATCATTTTTACTGGTAAATTAAAAAGAGCTGCTAAGCTGTTGAGTTATTCTAACAGCACAAATAAGAATAATATTTGGATAAAAAAGAGTTTCAACATGTTTTTAAAGCTATTTCTATTAACAGTTTTAAATTAAATCAGTTTAAAGTAATTTATCATAATAAAGATATACATTGGTAAGCTCTATAAATTTTAAATATTTCATTATGTTGTTAGCAATTCAAATATTCTAAGAACTCGGACAAAAAAACTTTTTTTGGATGAATAGAAATCCAAAATACCTGTATCAATTTTTGATACCCTGCTAGGGCCCCCGGTGACACGTACTTCCCAAGTTTTCCCTGCCAACTTCTTATTTGTGTTCCTTTTTCACTTTTCTTACTTGAAGACACCTTCAACCAATTGGTGGGACAACAAAAACAAGAACCAAAAATGTATTCAACCATAAACAAGGAAAGTTTTCGCCCATTTTCGCATAGTCCGGAGCAATTGTTGTTGAATGTCGAACGGTCGGTGGTCACGCCCCCTCCACCGCCTTTAACTGGGCCAGTGGCATCCGCTTGAATTCCAAAATGACAAATAGCACGCAACAAGGCATTTGTTGCAGTGTTCATACTGTGTAGCGTTATCCTTGCTTCCGTTTGCCGGTTGTGTGTTTAATGAGATTTAGGGCCGCACACCAGTTGTTTTCATTTTTTCACGAAGCTTTGGCTCGACATGGCGTGTTTGCAACAGATCGGCAGCACAGCCCTGTCTTTTGTTTTGTTATTGAAAAGCAATTAAGTCGGCTTAAATACGTAAGCCTTAAGCGGACTAATCTTGGGGAAACTTACAAGTTGTCCTTCATTTTTTGGGGTCAATAGCTCTTTAAAGACTAAAGCGTTTTTTCTAGACAGTATTGTCTTGAAAATTTTCGTTTAGTTTGGCATTTAAGGCACTAAGCATTTGTTAAGCTATTTTCTAATTTTTCTCAGGAATATACAAGCTTTTAAAACATTTTTAATTGCTTAAATAAATTAAAGATTCCAGCCACCAAAATAGTCTACCAAAATGACTTTAATCTTAAAGAGCAAAGTAAATATATATATATATATATATATATATATATATATATAAATATACATATATATTTATATATATATATAAATAAATAAGAATTTCATAAGTGCAAAAAGAAGCTTATACAAGCGTTTCATACATTTTAAGTTGTTTTGATTATACCTTAAATAGTTAAGTTTTAAAGACAGATGAAACTATTTAAATAAACAAAAGATGCTAGCCACTAAACTAGTCTGCAAAAAAAAAAATGGACCTTAAAGAGCATAGTGAAAATGGGGAAAATAAATATGAAAATGTTACAGAAATTTTTGGATTATGTTAGCTGACTGCTGTTTGCTTATCTTGTCAGCTGTTGCCTTGTGTTTGCTTACAATCAATCAATTACCAATGGCACGTGCACTCGTCTGGCTCCGCTGGCTCTGATTTGGCAAATAAATACGAGTATTTCGCTGTTCGCCGTTTCCATAGGCCAAATGCAAATGTCTAACCATACGAAAAAACATCAGCATAAATCAGTGCTGCGTCTGTCTGTAGCTGGCGGCTTATCCGACTTTCGCTGAATAATTTAGACTGTTCCACGTGTTTCCACCAGTTTGGGCACTTAGACACAGCAGAAAAGATATCAGATCGGGTGGTGATAACAACTAACTCATTTAACTAATGAACCACTTCAAAGGCTATGCCAATTTTTTGTTTAAGCTTTAAACCCTTATCACTTAATGAAAATATTTTTAATTAAATCCTTGTCCATTCCTCATCCAAATAGAGGCAAAACCTCGACCTTTCACCACCTGGTCTCAGAAAACTGACGCAATTGAATATTCCATTTTGGCCGCCAACTGAGGCGTGGGCCATAATTAAAACATTTATCAACTTTGTTGACAAATTACTGGAATTTATTTGTTTTTCGCGGCACACAAACTAGGTAAAATCCATTGCGATTCGGGTTTTTTTTGCGCATTTATGGAAGAACATTAGATACAGGTTGCGTGAGCGAATTAAATAAGCCTTTTACCTACAGAAATAGTACTTGATTAATGACTAAGTGTTAAAAATTATTTCCTGCAAATATTTGGCAATTTTCCCCAATCAATCATAGTCAAGTGGTATTGTATGTTCTCGAGTTTTACCAATTTCCTTATTGTGGGTATATGAACACATAGTACTGCCCGGAATTACTAGCATTTGACAAAAACCGAGCTTGTAAACAATAAGCACATGTTGCGAGGGCGTCAAGAGCCGCAGCTGTCAATGGGTTTCAGCTAACGACTTGGCATAAATATCCGCGGGCAACACTGCGTATAAGTAATAGGAATGGCTTTGCAACACGAACAAATGGGAGAAGCGTGGCACCCAAATTTCAAGGAAGCGTGTCAAGCTATCACATAATATAAATACCTTTCAAGAAGCGTAAATAACTAGAAATATACAGTAGTTGTTCCCAAACTCACATATTCTGGAGATAGAGATGGTAGAAAATATTGATACATCAATATTAAATCGAAAGCTAATCCGATATCTTATATTGTTTTAAATATAAAATTAAAACGTAGTTAAAAAATTTTTTTTATAAAACAAATTGTAAGCCTTTACTCAAATTTTTATTTTTATATTTTACTTTGGTAATAAGTTAAGTTCAAATTTTGTAATTATTATTTTCGAAGTCATTGTGACAAACGCACAAAATATACGTTTGTACTTCTAGCTTTAGGATATTAGTATATGAAACGAAATCAATTTTTTATATCAATTCTTTGAATTTGAAAATATATGTTTGCCTATATAAACAGCTTTAAAACACGCTTGAAACGATTCAATAATAATATTATTTTTACACATTTCAAATATTTTAAAAAATATAATAATGAAAACATTTTGATATAAAAGCAATATATCATTTTACATTATATTTTCGTTCTCATACATTTCGACCATTAATGAGGCACCAAAAAATGGAGTGGTGTTTGAATTTTCTGGCTGAAATCCATCAAATTTTGACACGCAATTGCTTGGCAAAAATCTTCACACATCGCGAGAGAATACATTAGTCGGTAATTAGTGTGGGGACGATGTGAAAAGTTTGTGCTGTTCCATTTGAATATTCTTGCCCAGCCCTCCTGGCAATTATGCTAATTTCTTCTGGCCTTTCTGCTTGGCCACCAACTGGCGGGCACATTTCTGGGGCATTGTTAAACAGCCGAAAATTTTCACAGCCAAGGACTTCTGGGTCCGGTCGTTTTTGGCCTTGATGTGCGCTTAATTCAATGAAATTTGTAGCAATTGCATTTGAATTTTGCCTGCGGGTTGCTTTATAATTAGAGCTACTGATGATGACTTAGCGGAAATTGGTGTGGAATATTTACATATTTCGTTGGCGGGATTTTAATTTGATTTTTTGACCAGAGGGCGCACTAGTAGTTTCATAATTAGCTTAAGTGCAGTTTCATGACTGGCCAAGAGTTGTACATTTATTGAAAAAAGTTTTCTGGGAAATTTAGTACAACATAAGTGGAATGTTTGTAAAAAAGGTTTTTGGATTTATTAAAATGCCTGAAACCTATTTATTTTGAATTGCTTTCAGCAACTTAGTTAGTCAAAATCACCAGAATTAACATTTTAAAGATTTCTGGTTGCATATACAAAAGCTAAAAAACTAATATATTCAAGAGGCTAAACTATTCAACAAGTTTATAACAGCTAACTGACCCCAAAGTGACCCAAATGCATGAAAAATTTAGCTGTTGCCAAACCACAAACTTTTCAGCGGTCAGTGTGTGACGAACGAAGGGAGTTTAGGGATTTTCGGGGCTAGCTTCACTCTACACCTTTGTCCTTTGACCCTTGGGTACTCGGTTGCCCAACCCCTTTGATTACATTTTCCTTTATATCGCTTATTCCATCGTGTCCACACTTGCCATCAAAATCTCTTCCCATTTTCGTTCTGCAAAAAGCTGCAAATTGAGTTTACTTACATATTTTTTTACACAGAAAAAAAATTTAAAATATTATTTAAAACAAAGTGAATTTAATAAAAAAGTTGTGGCGATAGTATAAAATTTATTTATAATCATAATCTTCAAAAATCATAATTATATTTGTACATTACTAAAAATTGATTAGGCTTAATATAATTGTTATAAATCATAATTCGATTTCAAAATGTTGGAAGAATAAAAACAAAAACTATTTAAAACTAAACTGTTGCTCGAAATTATTTAGTAAAATCCCACTACCTAAGCCAATTTTAAAGCTTCTTAATTTGTTCAGTGTTTTAACCAATAATCGTCAGTGCCTGTATTAGTAGACGACCATATCAAATACCCATTCATACATTTTCAATGGCATTTAGCTGGCTATTCTATGAAAAGATGGACTCTATTGGTTTAGGGCTAGTGTTTGTATTTGAAAATTTCTGTGCTTTTATTTCATTTCATCGGCTTGTGTCTGGAAATTGTAAATACAATTTGGGATTTACAGATGGGCCCTAGAATGTAATGCAAGACCAGTACCGAACCGTAAATTGGTTTCTAATTGCATTTTAGACAGAGAAAATATTATTACAAGGGCTAGTCTTGCCGAAAATTCACAAATTAATGTTGCTTTAAGCTTTTAATCCAAATCGATTAAATGACTTTGCAAGTCATAATCTGAATTTATTTTAATCTCAGTCAAACACTTCCGTTTCAATTTATGTCTCATAAATTAACTGATAGAATTTATAGCTCAGTCAGACAGCACACATATTTATTAACCAATTCTGTTTTTCATTACGTTTTTTATCATTTGCATAATTGAGTTCATGAAATTTACAATCACCAATGTCAGCTCAATTATATGTAAATTTTTTATTCTTCGTTTAACAGATAAACCGACTTAATGGAATCAAATCAAATTAAAAGCGCGACAATTACGAAATTGCGCATTTATAAAAGTCGTGAATTAATGCAATTTTAGGGCCCTATTTCGGACAATTAAAATTAAGAAATTATGCAAGGCAATGGCTGGCGGGGAATTTAATGACACTCAAGATACAGAGGCCGTTTTTCTACATTTATGGCTGGACCCTCGGGACATCGTTGCATGAATGATGGGTACTTCGCATTTTGTAATTTTGAGTTTCGCAATCAATTTCGAGTACTTCCGGCATTTGGCCCTTTTAGGCCCCGTTCAATCCAAGTCATATATCATATCTATATCTCAATCTTTGTCTTGAAACTGCTGGCCATTAGCAGCTACGAATTGGGTCATCAGTTTTTGTCCTTTATTTATTCCCGTGCGTTTTCCGCCCCACTCGAACAATGTTGACAAATTCGCTTCGCTCCTTGATTAAAATTACAATTAATCAACGCGCTTGACGCCCTCACAATTGCCATTTGCCTTTGAGTCACTTTTTACTGTCAACTGCGCGCTCGCCTATTTTATTCGTCCTTATGCTAGCAGGGTTGTTCTAAAGGACCCTGGGAAATCGAGTGCTTTATGTTAAAGTGCCTATCAGTGAATTTTGCCAGCAGCACATTTCACAAAAATTAAATTCAACGGCCAAATTAAAAAGTGATTTGGAGCAGCCAAATGCAACCAATTGCATAGTTAACAAGGTCTTTAGTGGTTATTAATTCCCCTTTTTTTGTTGGTAATAATATAGATGTATATAAAACACTAAAAAAAGGGATAGCTTTGAATTTACACAAATTTTACTTACAATTTTTGCAGTTTTATACATTTAAATAACAAAATAAATTAAATCATTTACCAAGCGAAATGTATTTATAAAAATATTGTGAAAAATTTATAAAATATATATAAAAACACACAAATTTATCATTTGCACAGTTGTACTAAATTTACATTTTTTTGAAAAGTTGTATTTATCTTCTTAAATTTCTTAATTGTCGAAATTAAAATATAATGAAATATTATAATACTTACTTTTTTTTTTCTTACCTTTTCATAATACAAAACAATACACATTGTTACCATCGAACTAACATTTATTTCAATAGAAAAAGAAATTGAATCTCTTACCAACCTAAATGTTTTATAAATAAATTTCTTAAATAATAGTTAGACTATAGCTAATTCGTTTTACTTGGTATCCGAAGATGCGCTTAGCACTTACACAACTACCTGTGTGGTTGAAACTTAGTCATGTATATCACTTATGAAATGTGGTCACAAAATGTTCCAAGCTGCTTCCAGGTTTTCACCTAGCAGCAGCGAAACCTGGGCAAAAAAGGGGCTCTCGATTTACTCAAGCAACGCTGGCGGGGAAAATGTATTGCGGAAACAGCGATGAACAATTTGTTTGTATTAATTGGTCTGTACAAGGTAGTAAAATATTAGTTGGGGTAATAGGGTTAATTTACAGGGTATATAAAAAGGGGGGAGCGGTGGCTGTGCTCTCACAGCCAGAGGGCATCGATGGCATCCTCGACATCCTCATCCGCCGGACTGGGTGGCTGTTCACTGACTAAAACAGCCTTGGCCTTGACCTCATCGGAGCTGCTTAGAAGGACCATTAAAAGGACACTGCTGCGTCTGTTGAGGGGGGTCTTGCTTAGTTCTATATCCTGATCGGGGGACTTATCAGAGTGCCTAGACTTTTGGTTCCTCAACTTTCTCAACCAATCCGTGGTGGGCCATATACACTTGCTGCCACTGCCACTGCGACGTCTTCTATTTGGGTTAGACATTGTGCTGCCCTTTTGGCCCAGCTTCTCGACCAGACTGATGTTGTTGGGAGAAGCTGCATCTGCATCTGCATATGCATCTGCATCATTGGGACATCCATCAACTTCAGTTGCTGGCAGTGCCATCGATACTGCTCCTCCACCGCCTCCAAAAGTCCGGCCGCTGCTCTCGTGCTACACATTTGTCACCTGGGTCGTCAGCCCGAGGCAGCTCTGCTGACGGCATCCGTGTGGAGCAGCGCTGCCTTCCATAGCCGCCGAGGCCGCCGCTGCCGCCCATGCGCCGCCCATCGCCATCGTGCTGCGAAAGGGGCAACCATTTGTCCAGCCAACGCGGTCGGAAGAGCAGCGCGAATGTGCTGCGGAACTGGCGACTCATCGAGCAGTACAGAATGAAGTTAATGCTCGAGTTGATAAGCGCCAGGATGTCCATAAGGTCACCTGCAAGGAGGGTGAGTTAAAATGCAATTAAGGAAAATCTTATTTTAATGGTATTATAATTAAAAAAAAAAAACTATGTTTTAATTTGAGTGACATAAAAGAAAACATTTTTTTGCAGTCCTAGAAAATTAAATGACTTATTTGTTTCCAAAGTGAACTTGGTAAACAATACGAATACTTCGAGAACATGTCAAGGCCAGGCGTAGAACATTGAGGCCTCAAATTTGTGGTGCAATTACGGTAGTCAACGGTGCGTATGATTGATGGCTGTGCCAAAAAAGCTGGGCCCACCAAATAGCCAGCCATAAATTCAGTCAATTATCATAGCCAATAAAGCAATTACGGAGAAAAGAAGAAGGGTTTTCTAATCCTGAAAAAATATATATTGGACTCACTCAGTTTAAGGTAGCACTGCAGGAAGAAGGCATCGCCGAGCAGGACATTTAGGAGACCCATAATGCCCTGCGGAAATTCAGTGACCAGAAAGAGCAGCAGCACAGCCAAAAGCATTCGAGTAGTGCGGTCCGTTTGCTTTTCCTTCTCCAGCAACTTGCAGCTCTTGGGTTGCGTTGGTGTGACCACTTTGCCATTGACAATCGGTTGCATATCGTTGGCCGCATGACAGGCCAGGATTTTCCGCCTTCTCTTGGCCTCCAAAAGTGCGCCTATCAATCGCACCGATAATATGGTCAAGGCAAAGCAGGGTATCAACTTGATCAGTACACTGTAGATCAAGAAGGTGGCATTTCTGAACTGGCGATCGTGCAGCGCCAATGCACTGTGATATAGCTTATAGACAGTCACATTCCGCTCACCCAGCGACGTGGAAGTGGTTATACCCGTGCTCAGCGTCGTAAGAGGTATCACTGTGGTCAAGCCAAGCAAACTAACTGCAGTGCCATTCCCCTGGTATTCACTTGGTATTGCCCAGGAAATATCTGGCGTCGTACTGGACATAACCTGCATCGTCACATCCTCTTCCCGATTGTAATCCAAAATGTACTGACTTAAAGGTACCGATCCGATGGTCTTGCCATTGGCATCCAAAGTTTCCAGGAATTTGGCAATAGCTGTGACCAAATACAACCAAGGCGACACTACTAAAACGCAAACCACATAGGCTGTCGCTATCGTAATCAAGGTGGTACGCATTCCACACCATATCCTATTCCTCTGCGGATAACTCACTGCTATATAGCGCCAAACAGCCAACGTAACTGTCAACCAAATGGAGATGGTGTGCAGCACTTGCGGAAACACCGAATGGAACTTGATAAAGCAGGCCCAGCTGTAGCTTAGTTGCTCCTCCCGCGGCAATCGGGCACTCAGGATATAGTCGTGCACCGTATAGGGTATATATTCCAGCATCACGGCCAAATCGGCCACCGCCAGCCCAGTTAATATGGCATTCGTCGGGGAACGCATCTCTCTTCTCGTTAGCACAATGATATTCAAGGTATTTGCTATGGTGCCCAGGATACACACAATCAGCGAGAAGTAGCCGTGGAAGTATTTGTAGCTGTTGGGAAATGAACCATTTATATTTAAGATCTTATATAGTTTATGTTATGGTTTAATTCTTGTAATAAAAAAAACTTTAAGCCTACTTGCTTGCAAATTTATTTTATTTATTGGCCGTTAGGCATAGAGAATCAAAAATAATATTTTTAGATAAGTATGGTATAATTTTAAATTAAACTTAGCTCCTAACATAATTTGAAAACTAAAGATTCTCTTTTTACATCAGAGTCTAATAATAAATATTACAATTATAACAATCATTATTTTTGATCATAATTATTAATAATAAAAAAGGATTATTAACAGAAAAAAAAAACACGATTATCTAAATAGCAACAAAATAATGTTATTTAATATATTTTCTGGCTATTATAAGTGGATTTTTAGTTTGAAAAACTGATAAAAAGAAATTATCCAATATAATACAAATGATTAGGTTCTTTGGTAGTCGCATTTATTCGTTAACCAAACTCATTTTCCCTACAAATTTCTACTGGCTTGCCCAAAATGCACCAAAGCGTAAATTGGGAGTGGGGAACATTAAATTGTAATAAATATACGGCCCGCCCCTGTGCACATGTAAATCTATTGAAATTCGGATAGCAGCGGCAGTCTTAAAACTAAGTCATCCATGCAAATTGCTCATTCACAAGGAAAAAAAGAAATTAAAGATAAATAAAGCTTACGACAGACAAAACATTTTTTTGCTGAATATATCTAATATGGACTTGCTTTTCATATACACAAATATGTGTATGTCTTTATTATGCTTTTAAACATGGTAAGACATAAATTTATATAAATCTTCTACCAACTGCCAATGAAATAATGATTATTTCCCAGTATTTATTAAGCCGTGAGTAAAATCAAGCCTGCCTGCCCGCATTAGTTGCACTTGGTTAGCCTTTTTGCCACCTTGGCCGTTGGCAATTACACACATGATTTCATTATGTGCGTCCCCAGCAGGCTGGCAAATCATTATGCAAATTACATTTAAAAAAGTAATTAATATGCAGACATGCCCCGGGGCGTATACTTACTTTGTGTGAAAATCATCGATGCCCGTGCCGCAATAATGCGGCTGCGACATGTTCGTGACCATGCTGACAATGATGAGATGGTCCGTTGGTCAGTTGCCGTTTTTGGTGGAAAGTCCTGGCAGAAGACTCCGTTTTGGTTGACCAACTCACTGCCAACACTCTCCGTTGCTCCTCGGTCGTCTCATTAAAATTCCCTTTTTATTCGGAAATTCCAATGATTAAATATGCAAGCTACGTGGTAAAAATTCTACCTGCAAATACAAAAAGCAGAAGTTGAATAAAAATGTATTTTTCGTTATATTTCCCAACTTAACAGAATTTAAACATTAAAATTCTGGCATGGTATGCCACAAGCAAAAAAAGGAGAAACGTAATGCACATCCAAGTTGAAGTTCAGGGCAGGTCAGAAAGTACGATTCTAAATGAATCAACAAAGAAATGTCATTACCATTTGCCCAAAATGGTCACAAAACAAGACCAGAAGTTGTAATCAATATTGCGCATACGACCAGTGGGCCAGCAGAAGCAAAAGACTTTTGCTATTTGTGGGCTAACGATGAAACAGGCTGTTGCCATACATGGTACACTAAGAAAAACTTTTTTTGAGCATTAAGAAAAAGTCTTGCATAACTATATTTGAAACCACTTTTATATATATTTCTTAATATTACTCTTTTCGTACCTTTTCTAACTTTTAATACAAGTTCTGTTCAAAATAAACATTGTTTATGTTATGTCTAATTTTAAAAAAATATTTTCAGTGTTACATTTTTGAGTAAACCACTTTAGGTCCGACACACACACAGACACATTCCTCGTTGTCGTAATTCCATTAGACAAATGAGGAAATATGGAGAATGTTGAGACTCAAAGGCATTCGACTTCACTTTTGCTCTTTGCTCGACCGCAATTGCAGCTGCAATGTGCCAGTAACATTTAATTAAAAGTAACTTCCTCACTGTCAACTCAAGTGACAGCTTTTCCGGAGTGTGCAATAAATCTGGGCATTGAAAATTGCCGCAAATATTTTGTCAGCCTTGAAGTGATAATAAAATCTTCCATTCGTATTCATATTTGTCCTGTTTTGTTTGTGATTTTAGGCACAAAATCTGGTTTTTGGTTTTTGTAAGCCGGCTCAACTTCCATTACAGTGATTAAGACTTTTTGGCTGGGCAATTTGGCCTAGAACGGGCTTTTGCCGTGTAACTTGGCAGTGTTTCGGCATTGCTGACTGGCCAGAAAGTTGGCAGGATAAGCACTTTTTTTGTTTATTTGTGCCCAAGTAATTATAAATGTTATATTCGACCATGAAATTGATAATTAATCCTTGTCATGAATATTGAATTTGTGTGAGAGTGTGACTATCTTTAAGGCAGCCTCCAATGTTGGGCTAATTCAAACATGTGGTCAGGGCTTATAATTAAATTGTATTTCGTTGCAAGATTACAATGCAAACACGCAGTAGTAAGGCAATAAACAAATGTACCACTGTCTTATTTCGTCGCCACTAATGTAACTAATACGCACCGTATGCCGCACATTACGGAAGTTTTTGGGCTACTCCAGTGGGTGGTTTTTATATAGAGGGCTAGGCCAAGGAAGTGAGCCACCCAGTGTCAAGTGCCTGCCGACCGAAGGACTAAAGGCCGTTAAAGTTGCGGCCGGTCACGTATATGCGAGGACTTGTTGACTATGACAGAAACAGCGGAATATCTTAGGTCTTTTTTTTTCTTTCTGTTGGGCAGAGGGAAAGGGAACCTCCAATCCAGCTTAAGTGCCTGGCAATGGCAGCTGACAGCCTGAAAAGAAGGAAAGATGGAAGGAAGGATGGGAGGACCTTAAGGAGGTCAAAAGGACCTCAGACAAGGAACAACACTTGCCGCTTAATAGACAACACCGCACAACAAAACATCAATTTAAACGATCTAATGAAGCCATCGCCAATGCTGTGCCAGCTGCATTATTAATGCCACCCCACCAGAATCTAGTATTCACTCCATCCACCGCCTCATTTTAATTACCGAACCACGCCCCGCCTTTGAAAGTTGACCAATTGATGTTTAATTGTCGTTTGCCCATTAGCCAAATACGGTGTTGTATCGACCGCATCCGATTATCTGCATAAAGTATCGGTTATCGGTGGTAATATGTTCAAAGTAGAATAGGTTTATGAATGGAGGGTTAAAGAGTTTCAGCGACATGTTGATCAATAAGATACGAAAACAGCTTAGAAGTATTTTCATTTTGTTGCACCTCTCTATAAGAAAGTTATATACAACTTTATGAATTTCAGTATACCTTTCTATTTTCAGATTTCAAAAATATCAATATAAGACAAAGAAGACATGACAAGTAAAAAATTAACCAAAAATATAACCTTAAAGCAGTTATAGTAAAAAAAAATTTTTTTTTAAATCAGACTTTATACAAATCAATATCAAACAAGAAAAGGATACTTGACATATATAAAAAAATGTTATACAATTTTGTATATTTGAGCTTTTTAAATTTCATTAGAAAAGAAATGAGAAAAGATCACTCATATATAATGAACCGCACATGTTACCCTTAGACAGATATACTAAAAATGTTATATAACTTTATAAATTTAGTTTTTTCTTTCTGATTAGGTCACACAAAATGAACCACATATATTATCATTAATCAGTTTTATTTAAATTGTTATAATACTTTAAACTTTTTTTTATTTTCTGCTTTATTTAAAAAAAAGAAAATAATCAACCACAAAACAAGCAGTCGCAATTTGGTTATAAAAATATTCTTAAATAATGTTTCAAACAATATTTGTTTTTTTAGGTGTTTTTTATTTCAATATAAAAAGAACATTTTTCTATACAGTATCAAGTCTGTTGAAAGTATTCGACAAAATATTCTTAAAATTATTTAAGTGTTTTATTCACTTAATCACTTAGTGAGTACTAGCTGATAGGGAAGTTCAACTGAATTCTTCAAATACTATTTCAAGTTGATTACAAATATTTAAAAACGTACCGAGCATGAATAAATTCCTATTGTTCATATTTCTCTACAACAGATGAAGCCGCACTGCCCCCAAGTCAGTTGTTTCCCCTTCTTATGTACTCAATGTGCTGGGCTCAAGCCATTTCAAATCATTTCGGTCCAAGTGCAATTACATCTTTGGCCTGTCCTCGAGGCAGGACCACAGAAACGAACAGAATACTGAATCTCAGTGTTTTCCTTTTGGCTTTGGGCCATATAATGAGCATGAGAATATAGTGTATTATATATGTAGAGGGGTCGGATGTGTGGATGTGCGCCATGTGAGCTGGCTCATTTCGCTGGCCGGAAATACTTTGGCAGGATGGAGGGCCCAGGAGAGCCCTTCGCGTGCGGTTTGGAACCGCTGTGAATTTATGAAACGAAAAGCTCTGGCACACATTTTTGGCATTCCGGGGCAATCACTGGGGATGGGAGCGGGAAATTATGCCAGAAGGTAACAACAGCCACGTGCAGCTGACCGAGTTCATTTAAAGCTAACGTTTTGGTTTCTGTTCTTTTTTAGTGGGTGGGCGGAAATCCGGTTTTGAAGCTCGCACGCACACTTTTCAAACAGTTGAGTTTCCACTTAGCAGGAAACTCTCTTTCTCATTTTCTTTTTTTTCCCCTCTTAAAAAAAATTCGGAAATATAAGGGAAGACGCAATAACAAAACCGGAAGCCATCGACAAGGAAGAAAAGGGGGCGAAGGCAGCAACAACTAAGCGCATATATAATTGAACACTTGTCATGGCGCAACCGGCGTATGAGCATTATTCCAAACAGGCAATTAAAAACGTGTTCACCTACACACGAAAAAATAAAAAACTTTATTTAAGTGCAAAATTCCTTAGTTTTATTAATAATAATAACAATATTATTGTTGTTGGTTTTATAGACTTTTTGTATATACAAATCGAAGTGAAAAATGCTTTATGCTTGTCTATATTATACATAATTCTCCGCTTTTTGGAAACGAAATATATTAAAGTAATTATATTTTTTCAGTTTTTCTTTTGAGTATTTAGGAAGCTTTTTCCTGTACTTTCGACTACCAATTACGCATGCAATGGAATTTTTCCTGTTTTTTCCAACCATCAAAACACAATCAAAAACGAAATCAAATATGACTTGCGGTTTTGGCCAACAGCAAAAAAAAAGCAGAGAAAAACGGCAAAAAAAATCTGCCAATTTTTCAACTTGTTTAGCCAGTAACAAGGGGGGGATTTCCCAGTTCTTCAATTTCCACTTGCCACTTTCTTATTGCACTCTCCAACATGCGCTTGGCAATTTCAATTCGACCTCCGCATGTGAAAATTTTTTGACTTCTCTGGCTGCCTAATTGCTGTGGCTTGTTGCTGAAATTTTTCACTTCGCCATTATTTTTGTGGGATTTTTCGGTTTCTGTTAACTTTCTTGGCATTTGTTTGTGTTGTGCTTGTTTTTGGCACTTCTTCGACTAGCCCCTCTCAAAAGTTCTCACCACAGTTAAACTTTGTGCTGATGAGGGCTTCCAAGAACTCTAGCCTCTACAGAGCCCAGTTTTTAGGGAATTAATATCTCCATTATTAAGTTGGTCCGCTCAGTTAGCCGCTTATTTCTTGGGAATGTTTGATGGATGGCTGTCGCTCATTGATTTGGGTCCCTAAGCGACTGGAGATAAGATTGAAGGGCATTAGGAAACGTCTTCGTCTTCTGACACATATGCTTATCAGTTGCCTGGGGCACCACTTTCCCTTTCTGTGGGCTCTTAAAAGCTTTTCGTGTTGCTACATCTTCGATTTGTTTGCTTTTCATATTGTCGGCTATTTTTTTGATGGAACGATTTGATTCCTACGCTTTTTTAGCGATATTTGCCAGGCCACTTAATGCAATAAATACTTAACTGCACGCAACGCAAGTTCGTTATACATAGTATAAAATTAAGGCAATTAGAGAAATTCAGTTTAAAAATGTTTACTCAAAAAGGTTTTAAATTAAAAAATAAAATTTAAGCTACTTGTTTTAAACTGTTGTCCGTGTTAAATACATACAATTTCGTTGTGTATTGAAATGTGTGGTTCTTTCTTCCGTATATTTCTTTACCCAGAGTTCAATTGAAACAATTATTTGTTCTCGCCTGGTTTGGCATTGTGTTCGTCGGTATTTGCTCATTGATTTCACGCTGGCTTTGTCGAAACCGAAACGCCGGGCTGACTCAGTCTACATGTAGTATATATAGTATGTGTGCCCTTGTGGGTGGCAAGTGTCAACATGGCGAGTGTCAACGGTTTTGCTGGCGCCTCGCTCAAATATTTGCCGAGCTAAGGCGCCCCGAAAGTCTGAGCCCGAACATGAGCGCATTTTGTAATTAAGCATTCACAAAACGCTTTGGCTCATCGGGAGCAAATAGGAGCAGTTGGGGGGTGGTGGTGGCCAAGGATGTTGAGAAGGGGATCCCTTGGCGCACAAACAAAAAAAGAGGACCCTACTGCATATTTTAAGGACCAAATTAATACAAAAAATATGTTTTGTGTCAGCAGCCACATAAAGAGCTGCGAGGTCAAAAGTTAACTTTAGTGAGTTATACATTCCTAATCAAACAACCTTCAATTTAAATACCATTTTACAATAATGACAGAAGAAATTGTTCATTCCGTAAGCATTTTGATTCAAGTAAGTTCTTTGTTTAAGCTTAAAACACGTTAAAATCAGTGATAAGAGGTAACAAGAAATTTCTAAACAGGTCAATAAAAAAACTATAGAACAAAACCATTTAAATAAAAAATAAATAAATAAATAAATAAAACCGCTTAAATAGTGTTTTGAAAAAGCAATTACAATACAAATATTAAAACAAAAAAACGAATACTTAATCAAAAATAATATTGTTCTATTGTTAATTTAATTTTGTCTCAAATGTAATATAATAATAAACTAATGAAAGTATAAAGCTACCAGTCCTTCGCTGATGTCAAGGTTAATGCCGTTCCATTCAGGCCTTAACATCACGAAATTGCTGACAATTGTTCCGGCCATTGTTCTTTGTTATTTTTCACTGATTAGTTTCCCGGGCAGTTTTAACCTTCCTTCACAAGTTTGCAAATATTTTAGGTTAATTAAAAATTTTGACAATGGCAGCTGCATTTCATAATTGCCACTGACTGGAACTCAATTATGAATTTTAATTGAAGTGATGTTTTTAAATGAAAAGCAGGCTGAAGATTTTATATATGTCACATAAGACTATTATGGCCTATTTCGAGGGTCGTTAATTCCATTTATGGCTGGCTAGAGCCTACTAAAATATAAATTGAGTGGGCATATTTGATTGATAAACTATTGATTTGCACTTGAAGTAAAACCACTCAATTAATATTTTAATATGCGTTAATTAAAACTGCAGGGCTATGAATATGTATACCAATATGTGCCAAGTGTCACGCAATTTACTTCGATTATATCACCATTATACCCCAACCTCTTCCAAAAGCTTTCAATCGGAGGCATATGGCATAATATGCTGGCTCAGCAATTCATTTCAATTTGGCTGCACGGTCGTGTGTGTTTTTTTGTGTGAGCTGGCACTTTTTCATTTTAATTTGTTTGCTCGTCGCCCACGGAATACAGAATATGATGTGATACTAATCTGGCCGGCTTATCGGACTTGTTTATTGTTGTAGTCTAGGCCATCGGTGGTTTAGTGCTTATCGACATGTTTATTACAGTGAAATTCTACCTGGCATCGGCAATCGGCAATCGTCAGTTGATTAGCAGCATAAGCCCCAGCTCTCCAGCGATTATTCTCTTTGTCTGCCGCTCTATAATATTATATATCAATAAATTATGACACTTAAATATACTATATTTGGGGCAAACCAAAGAGAGCGATAAATAGAATGTTTCGCACCTCATTGTTATGAATGAACTGCTGACGATGGGTTTATTTCTAGAAAAAAATTGACCAGCGAGTGTGGCATTTTTATTGAGTGAGTGCACATGGCGAATATAAACAATGCAGCATCACCTTAATCAACGTTAATTGCATTAATAAAAATTTTAATTGGCATAATTTTAAGCTAATTATTTATATAAACAGTCATTGGTTTTTGGTTTAGCACCTAATTCCCCTTTATTAATTTCCTATTGAAATCTACAAATCAAAAGTAATTGCATTTAGCCTATTAGAAGGATTTAATTAAACAGCATATGTAAACACGCAATTATAAGGCTTAATTTCAGCATTAATTCATTTTACCTACTTATTTTACAAACTTAGACATTTGTAAATAAATCAAGCCTGCTTAACTGGCTAATATTCGTGTGGTTAATTAACTTATAAAAAAACCGCTTAAAATGTTATTCTTATTACTGGCAAGACAAATTCAATAAGTTAACTTTCTATATAGTGTACATATTCGAAAACTTTAAACATTTTTAATTATCCAAATTTTATGACGGAAAAACCATAAAAGCTGAAACTAATTTGGCAGTTTATTGGCTAATAAGTGTTACACTTCATTAGCGGCCATTAAATTTGTGCCGGCTAATCCGATGGCAAGTATATGGTCTGCAGTAAAAGTTAATTTCATTTTTGAAAAGCAATCAACTTCCGATTTTCCCACAGCAGCTGTTTCGCCTACAAACTGAATTTAGCTCTGGCTGGAAGACAAAACCACGTCGGCTAAGAATTTATAGCGTTCTGGTTGATTTATACTAGTGTTATTCCTTAGCATCTATCCAGTTTATCGACAGCGGAAACGCTTCTGTTCGGTTTATATTTTCCGCGTCCCATGCTAGCTGTCAAGCAAGGAAAATAATATCCGTTGATGCCATATAAACCTAACAAGCAAACCAAATTTCACCAAACAAGAAATAGAAGAAAAGGGGGAAATTCGAGTGCATGGATAACCTTTAGAGGGAAACTGATTTCCCAAATAACATATCCTGTTGCATGTTTAGACCGAATTCTACACTCGACAAATTATAGCTTTCCGTTATGAACGAAATAATGAAGATGCTTCCTACTTTAACATTTTACAAACAATTGGGGAAGCTTTAGAAACCACTAGGATTTTAAAAGAATTTAAAAATTCGCTTAAAAATATGCAATAAGAAATTTCAAATCTAGAAATACGTCAAACTTATTAAGAAACAATAAATTTATTTGTTATTGCATACTTTTGAACTCATCTTAAAGTGATTTCAAACACTAAATATTTTTGGTTTTGCTTTGGTTTCTTTTATAATATTTAACAAATAATTGGGAAAGCTTCAGAAATCGCAAAAATTTTCAAAGTATTTAAAAGGCGCTTTAAAGTACGCAACAATATATTTAAAAACTAGAATTACTTCTAAACTCTTTTTTAAATCAACCATATATACTTTTTTTAGATTTTATTTGAAAAGCACTTGTTTTCCTTATTATTTTTAAACAATATTTTTAAACAAAGAAGAACAAGTTCATTTTCGAGAAAATTTGAAATATTTTTCAGTGTATATAAACCGAACAATTCTAGCATTGATACAATTCCCTGGAACTTGTGGTGAGCACGTCCTCATGTCCTCATGGCCACGAACTTCGATGGCGAGGACATGACAGGCAACCCCAGAAAAAAAGACCAAAAGAAACGGATGAAAGAAAAAAGCAGGGCAAAGTCTGCTCAATATTATTTTTCAATTTATTATCAAGTACCTGCTGGTGCCGCCGCTGGTTTGCGGTTCGACGATTTTTATTTCCCCCAAAATTTTTCTTTCTATTAAAGCGCCATCAATTCGGCGGACAAGCCGACAGCTAACAACTTTTAGTGTTGCGTGGAAGGGCAAAAAACATAATGGCGTTAACTGAATTTCCAGACGGCTTTCGGGCGCGACTAGACAACCAAAAAAAACCCAAAAAAAAAGCCAGAAAAAAGTACCATCAATTTTTCATAGTCAAACATTTTAACTGCAATGTCATAATAAAATTAAATGACTTGCCAGCGACCAGCTGGCCATGGCCAATTGTTTGCTTTGGCGCTCTGGGGAAAATTGTTGCTGATACTGCCAAATTAATGCATAAATTTGGCAGCATTTAAGCTTGACAAAGTACCAAAAGTTTATAAATTTGAATAACTTTGAGGCCAAGTCTCAGCTTAGTTCCTTAAAAGCATATACATTTAAAGAACTTTAATTCCAACTTGCTGCTAAGTTACTAAAAATTAAAGAGCAACTGATATGGTAACAAAAAGAATATACATTAAAATAACTTTAAGCCCAACTCTCTGATCTGCTCTGTGTGGATTGCTTGCTTCGGCATTTTCATTAATTTGCCTAAAAAGTTTCTCAGCAGAAATGTAGAACTTGCAATTAAAAAGTCCTGTCCCAAAACTTTTTGCCCTACCTTTTACTGGAGATTCCCAGGGCCTCCGGCTGTTCAATACTTTTCAGAATAATATTTCCCCATGAGTTCTGTTTGCCTGGATAACTTTTCATTCTGGCATCAGCCCCTCGGGGCAAGTCACTCATAATGCCCCAGTTCACCTTCGCCATCGCCATCGCCTTTACCAGATCCTAATCCCATCCTCAGAGTAGGGGCATTAAGACCCAAGCCATGCTCCATTTAACTCCGAGCCACAGCCGTGCCGTACATACTAATACACACTAATCAATGTGTGTATGGGGGGTGGTGTTGTGGGTGTCCTTCGTCCGCAGGATAATGTTAATTTTGTGCTGCATACCTGAGGCTGATAGCCTTCGCGATTCAGCGCGTGTGTGCGAATAATATTCATTACAAAATTACACAAATTTTTTACGTTAACGCCATTTATATTTGGGGCACATCAGATACACTGAGGAAATACATTTCTGAACTACATGTCCTTAAAAATTATACATTTAGATGTGTTGTCTTGTCTTCATGGTAAACTGGAAAGTTTTCATAGCTTACACCTTATATATTTTTATAAATATGTTTTCTTAGTTAAAAACCATGAAGCATAAACTGTTTTAACAGTTTTATTGACTTAAAACCTACTTTTTGCTTCTTATGAGAACAAAAAAACGTTTCCATTTTTTTGAAAATATTTGCTCAATTTAAAATTTGAAAGCAAACACTCTATTCGCTTAATGTAAAACTTTTCTAACTGTTTAGCCAAAAACAAATTTTATTAGATTGGTAATTAAAGGCAATATTTCTCTGTGTGCATCCAAACCTAAGCCGGAGCCTTATTTATGTTTATTTACGTTTGCCACCAGCCTTCACCGTTTTTGCCTATTTAAAACTAATTTGAAATGGTATTCTCACATGATGCGTGTGATGGCAACATGTTTGGCGTATTTTATGGTCGGTTTTTGAATTTCCAGTGAGTAGGGGGACGCGTCACGGCCAGAGGACCCAGCATAAATTGCATTTTTGTTAGTTTTTTCCCACAGACACACGCACTCACATAAAGCGGTTCGTGGGAGAACGACGTTATTGGAATTACCGGGTTTTTTTCTTTTTTCGTGGAGATGTCTGCCGCCCCTTTTCATTTCTTAACATTTCTGCCAGCAGCACGCTCTGGCTTCCTGACTTTATATTGCTCATACGCCCTGTTACACAGGCCTGGGCATACAGATACCCGTGAACATTCTGCAATTAAGTTTTTTCCCCAGGGCTGCTGGCTCTTCAGGTTTTTCGCATTTTATGGCACAGGCGTTTTGTAATTTCTATGCCTCCCTTTATGTGCAACCGAACTACACAGCTTTTACATTTAGCAAGGGCTGATTGGAGCTTGATTAGAGCAAGTAAATTGTAAGTGCTCCGTTAGTGATGAAAAAGGATAGGGGCTTAGATCTAACAAAATAATACAAGTCTTAACATTTAGATTACGAATCATGTTGGTATAGATATTTTGTATAAGGCTCTTACAACTTTATAAGCTTTAATCTTATGTATACTAGCTAAAGTAAATAAATTTTCAAATATATGTTAGTTTAGTTTAGTATCACAGAAATCACTAGGATTAGGATATCGTTTGTGAAGCTGGCTAAAAGTATGCAATAAGGATATGGACCTTGTCCATAAACTTAAAAAAAATTCTTTATTTTTTTAATATTTTGAGAATTTTTGTCATTTCTGGTTCACTCACATTAAAAAGCTCCAACAATATTGGGTAAGGTAACAAATGGTGGAAACAGCTATTCCATTTCCAATCTTATCGTCTCTTTGAAAATTCATATTCAGAAAGGGAATTCAAAAGCCAGTCCCGAAATGTACACAAGCACAAAGGTAAAAAATTTCGAGGGGAATGACAAAAACGAGGCGAACAAAAGGCATCTAGAAAACGCTCGTTTACCTTGGAGTGACAATCGAGCTGAGCTGAGCTCTACTCAACTACAACTAAACCGAAACGAACTGAGAATGCCCAGTGGCTCGGAATTTTTTCACTGCTCCGTTTTATTTGCTTTCCCCATTTTTGTCCATTTGCACATTTCCGGTCGGACACTTGAATTGTTTTGGGGGCTTTTGCCTTTGCCACCTACTGACTACTGACTAAAGCTAGGCCGTATTCAAAGCAAGTGTTTTAATTAAATTAGGGCTGCGCAAAAAATTAAAGACTTGACACAAAATCTTTTGAGGAAGCTCGCATAAAACATAAAAAAAAAACGAATTGGGTCAAGTATCTTTGGGTAACTTGAGAAAATTACACTGTGGAATGTGCTGAATAAAAGTGGCATTTGCTGCATTGTGGGAGATTTACTGTAAGACAAGGCCAAGTGGCCTGTAACACTTGAGGGTCCTCGAGACTTGCACACACAGCACCTCCTTTCACCTACTTTCACCTCCTATTCAGCACCCCTAAGATTTCGCTTTCCACGGGGACTTTTCTGGCGGGCTAGGGAGAGGAAAATCTCAGACTGAGTGGCTGCCAGAGAAGTCGAATGGCAACGTGTTTTTCTTTTTTTTTCTTCGGACATGTTACTTTATGAGAAACCCAAAGCTTACAAGAACCTAAACAGGAAAAACTCTTGGCAGTATCTCAGAAGGCAAGGAAAGTACTCGGCACTGAGTGAATGCCAGTGTCTGTCAGCTCACACTGCCACGCCCACCGCCTTCAAACTTTGGGCCATTGACATGCATTTTCGAAATGCACAAGTTGGTAGGTCACATTCTGGCCATAACTCTCCATCTCCAAATTTGTAAGAAACAGGTGTTTAATAAATCGCCAGGCCTCCAAAAAGAGCAACACAAAATATTTTACACAAATAAAAATGTCTAACAACCAAATATCTTTTGTTTAAAGAAAATAAAGGCATAATCAATTTTTAGACTTTAATAAATAAAATCACAATATCATTTATAAAAATATTAAATATTTATATTATTATTATATCAAAAATGTACACATTTTGGATATAACAATAGCTTGCCTATAAAATACATTATTTTTTCACAGTGCAGAGCCCTTTGCTTTCTGTAGCATGACTAACAGAATGATTTGTTGGCCCAGGTAAATTGTTGGCCAAGAGAAGTTGGTATAATGCCATTACCTCAATGCAATTCAATCGTTTGGAGCGATCGATCACAATGCCGAAGCAAAGGTGCGGGCATACGATGAATAAATGAATGAATTAGTCGTGTGGATGTAGGATGGATGTAGAATGTGGATGGCCAAGTGCCCTGATGACTGACAATGACATGCGGGTTTCGGCCATCGAAAGCGGCCAGAAGGTGCTTTCCTAAGTGGCCAACAGAAGGGCAAGTCACAGCTCGTTAGAGCACACACGAGTGGCCTGAAACACTGAAACAGATGTGGCAAAGTAAGGAGATTCTTGGGACGGTCACTGATTAACATTCCCTTTTGAGCTACCTACAATGTTTTGAAACTTGTGGTATTGCACAAAGAAAAAAAACTTCACAGAAGAAGTACAAAAATAATATGTACATCGTTTCCGGGCTGTTTGTTCCATTGAGGTATTAAAAATATAAATTCCTTGTAATTTAACGAAATCTTTTTAATTGCAAAGATTTTTGCTATAAAGTTTTTTATATTTCAGACCACAATGCTACAAAGTTTTATTTATGTTGGTAGTATAAAGTTTTTTACAAAAATACGTAATACATACTATACTATTTACATTATTAAAAATATTTGTTTTCTCATTTAATCTAAACCATTTAAATGCATTGCTACTTTGTGGTACGCTACGGCTATATGATGTCTCAAATACATTATTAGTTCTATAGTTTTAAGACAACAATGCGACAGAGTTTAATTTATTCTGGTCGTAAAAAGTTTTTTCCAAAACTACATAATTACCTAATATGGTTTTGACTTTTCCATTTGTGGTAGGCTATTGATATTAAGGTGTCTCATATGTAACAAAAAACTCATGTTTTTGGGACAACAAAACAGACTTTAATTTTTTTTGGTAGTAACAAGCCATTTACAAAATAAACAAATAAACAAAATTACTCAGTTTATTTCTCCGTGTGCATCCATAATTAAGCAGTGATATTTAAAGTCTTCTTGGGACCAGCATGCTGCAAAAATAGCAGCGAGCAAGTGCTCAGTGGGCGAAAGGTAAAAACCTTAGATCTTGTGCGAACCGAAGACCTTACGTTCCATGCCTGGCTGCTTGCGAGATGTCAACAGCAGGAAATGTGACCTTAGTGCTTCCTGTTTATGTTGCAAAAGTCTTTCTTGGCAACCCCTTCGTTCCCAGAAGGGGAAAGCTTCGCCAGAAGCTTCTTGATGCTCCAACTCGTTGCAATTTCCATTTCTTTTGTTGCAAATAGAACAAGGAGCTGAGAGATTGGACAGTAGGAATGATATGTGATAAGCATATGTAAATTAGACAAAAACCCATTTGTATAGAGTTCTTTTCTTGAGAGAGAACGTGTGTTTGTGTGACAGGACAAGAAACTCATAACTCAGGAAAAGTGCTCTTTAAGAGCTGTCCACAAAAGTGAACATAAACATAAAGGAATAATGCTGAATCGTAACTTTTCCGCTGTGGCTGGCTGATAACTGTTTCTGATTCCATATTGACAGCCATCAGGCAAACAAAAAGCCAAGAATGCAGAGGAAAACAAAAAAGAAATACGACTTCCACTTATGCTCCATGCTGTGTGCCATTTTTCATGGAGCATGAGCAACAGTTTGTCTGGATATCAGACATGCAGCCCCCAAACAACGCTCCACAATGCTCCTTTTATAATCTTTTAAGGGCCGCTGTCTGTCGCGTCTTTTGTCTATTTGCCATAGCCATAGCCGTTGCCGTTGCCTTTGGCTTTGTTTATTTCTCCTAGCGTGTTGGTCCAAGAACCAAGAGCTAAGACCAAGTCCAAGTCCAAGTCCCTTGCCCCCAAAACAAAGCACTTGAGCTTAAAGACCCATGCCCAACAGCTCAGAAATAGAATAATTGCATTCGATCTATATTGGTGGCGGCTTTAAGCAGCAATACTTCCAATCATTTGTATGTGCTCAGATAGCATTGATTCTCTGCCAATTTACCAGCCCTTCATTCACGAAATTGGCAAAGACACTGAACAGTATTAAAAGGATATTCAAGGGAAATCTTGAATGACTTTAAGTCACTTTTAGAGTGTTCTGTAAAATATTTCGTAAGCTCTGTTCACTCTATATTTGATAACTCATTTATGATAATAGAACTGAGTTTTTTAGGAGCATACCATTTGCATACATTTCCATCTTAATTTAAAATTTAAAAAAATGTAAAAATAGTAAATAGAATAATGTTGGCAGACACTAAACAGCCTTAAAAGAATATTCAATGGTTACATGCAAATAGATTTTAAGATATCTTTGAAGTCTTCTGTAATATATGTAGTGAATTCCAATTACGCTGTTTTAGTGGCATACTTGATTATAACCATATTAAATAATATTATTTTATTTTTGTTTCATTTTATGCTTTAATTTCCAAAAAAAATTAATTGTATTTATCACAAAATACCAAAAGTGCTGTTTAATATCTAATTATTTCAGAACTTATTTGTATTTTGTAAAAATATTGCTTTAAGTAACTAATGCACCGTCATCTGAGTCCCAGAAAATTCGAAAAAAGACAACCAAATAAAACTGACATGTAAGAGATTATCTACTAATGGTTCTTCACTGCACGACATTTTACTAGCATTCGTGTTTTCCCCTCTTTGAAGCACTCATGCGAAGCGACATACTTGCTTTTTGAGATGCATTTAATTTAATTAAACAACCTCCCCAAGGGCTGCATAATTCACACTGACTTTTTGGTAGAATGCATCGGCATAAATAACATTTAAATGCAATCATCATTTATGGCTGAGATTTGCAACGTTTTGCAGCACCACCGACAGATGGCAAGATGCGCTGGATATGGCATTTCCGCAAGGCGCCACACTGCGAATGCGTAATATTTGCCCAGATTTTGCAATGCTATTTTCCAAGTGAAACAAGATGAAGGAGAAAGGAAAGGAAGAAAGTGATATAAACACGAGATATGGTTATGGACCGCTCATGCATAGTATGTGTGTGTGTGTGTGTGTTTGGAAACTTTTGCGAATATGATGGGGCCTCTGGATTTGACCTTGCACTTAGTGTTGCATGAAAATATTACGCACCACCGTTTCAAGTGCATGGGTATGTAAGTACCGATTCTCGAAGCTCTGTACTTGTAATATGAGTTATCGATCCACTAAGCGGCCTTTTTCTATTTTTCCTTTTTATTACGAACTACCACGTGCCTAGATAGCCGATGAATATAGGGTCTTATTATCATTATTTTATCGGACCTTGGGCAGACAGACTTCCCAAAGCAATGAGCATAAATCTTTTGACCCGCTCTAGCGTTTGAATTTATTTAAATATTTCACAAATGAACTTAATGGGCAGGCAAGCAAACTTTTGCCCGACTTAAACTTTGTAACAGGCTGTAAAGTGTTCTCACTTGCTTTATTACAAAAGTTGACAATTTCTGTCAGGCACACATGTGGCTCAACTGCTCAACTTTCCAGCCTTGACGTCACTTATTTGGGTTAAACAAAATGGAATTATTATTATTATTATTATTATTTATATGGAATTATGAGTCTACGCTCTGATGCCTGGGATTTATAAGCCCACGGCAAATGTGGCGTATGCGTAATACATTTAAGTTAAATGCCAGTTACGACCTGATGGAAAATAAATAAGAGGGAAAAGTTTAAGGAACAAGGAAGTTGGGCACTAATTAGTTGCAGCCTCTGCACATTTAATGTTCATTATGTTTTTGCAAATAGTAAAAAATAAAGATAAATTAATATTTTGACTCTGCAGATCTTGGCCCTTTAAATAAATAAATGCTACAAAAAAGTGGGGAGAACTCAACCAATTTTGAAATAACTTATTAATGGAATTATTAATTAAACTTTAGATTCTTTATAAGAAGAAGAAAAACTAGTATTGGATAGACAAATATTCTAAAAAATTATATATATTATAAATTAAATAATATTTTTAATACATTTAATAGTCTAAGTAATTTATTTAACCTATGAATTTTCCCGCTCAAGATATGAGTTAAGCCTTAAAAGTTACTCAAAAAATCTTAAGAAACGCAGGAATTCAGAAGTATTTAATTGAATGTCCGACGAATAAAATGTTTGTGCATTCTTTGGCGAACTAAACTCTGGCAATTAATTTAAATGATACTCAAAAGCAAGGGCCCGCCGACTATATAACCGAAGTTTGTCTTGGCCAAAAGCCGCAGGCCATCGGTTTGAGTTTTGGCCAATGGCATTGGCACGTGCCAGTCTCCTTGAGTCGTCGTCTTTTGGCCCGGCCAAAACTAAGCCACAATGGACAATTACTGTCTCATCTGGGCGGACTCCACTGACTTGGACTCGGAATCTGGCAGTGGCAGCTGGCAAAGAAATTAATTAGCTGCCCAACTTAACCGAAATCGAAAAGTTCAGGTCTCCGTACAAAGGAATTGGTTAAATTCTGGTATCGGAATAGGGATTCATATTCGCCAACGACTCTTGACATTGAGATGCCGTGATGGGCATGTCTGCTATTTGGATACGCAATTTACGGGCCGCCTTCTGTTTTAGCTAAATGTGTCAACAATTCGACGACTGGCAATTAAAGCCAGCAGGCGAGTGCATAAATTGAGTCGCATTATGGCCTCTCGGCAGCTGCGAAAATTTTCGCACATGCGGCTAATTGCCTCGAGCTGTTAACCCTCCGAGGCGTCCATAAATTGAAAGTTTTATGCACTGTGTCTCCCATTGGCATGACTGGTTGGCTGTCTATTTTCAACGAAAGGCTTGTGCCACAATTTCCTTGAGGGAAATTAGAAAACTTTTTGCTATCTGGACCGCCATTCGGTGGTTTTTTGTTTGCTACTCTCGGACTGGACTGCGCAAATATTTTCGCAAGCCATCCTTTTGTCCATTGTTTGCAGCAGCGGACTTTCTTCTTTTCTATTTGACTTTTATTTATTGTGGGCCATAAAAAAAAAAACAACAAAAGGCAGCGCCGCGCAAAGTTCAAAAGAATCTAGCATAAAATGCAAAACAATTTTTGTATACATTTGTTTGAGGTTTTTACTTTATGTTTGTGTCTCCTTTCACTGTTGCTTGTTTTTTTATTCCGTTTTCCTCGCTAAAAATTCAAATTTAATGCTCACAACACTTTTTACGACTTGGCCGCATTTGTACAAACAATGTTTGTTGTCTCATTTCCACTTTAATGTTTATTTGTTTATTTGCTTGTTGACAACATGCGAGCGCATACACGAACATTTCCCAGGTTTTCCTTGGTCTTAGGTTAAGTGCTCCCAAGTCGCCAGTTTAGTCTGGCCTGGTTAGATTGCACTTTTGCGGCCACATTGATCATAAAAAATGTTTGATAAATTTATGGCCAAATGAGAAAAGAAAAGTTTGCCCAAAAAATGCAGATGGGAGACAAAGTCTAGAAAAGTTGTAAGTATATTTCTGCATAACTTCAATTAATTGCTAAAGTTTTGTAAGCCAACGGCTACGATTTATTTGGCCAAATAGTTTTTAATGGATATTGACTACGCTGTGAGTTATTTTTGTTTTTTTGACATCAATGAAAGATATGATTATTATTAATTACAATTCATTGTAATAAATATAACTTATTTACTTTTAATAAAAATCAGTTTCTTCTTAAAATAGGGTTCTCTTATTTTAAGTTTGAAATCTAAATATTTGCTTTATAGAAAAATTATTTTTAAAATACTGTTGGCAGTATTGATATATTTAAAAATAATTAAAAACATTTTTTTTTTTAGATATTTATGTTATAATATAAATATCTAAAATTACAGCATGTGAAAAAGTTTCTGACTCATATTTCATTTTTAACTGAAAAAGTCCACTTAACTCATTTTAAAGGAATTTAAATTCCCATTGAACATCCTTTTCTAATCTTTTGGGAATCGTTTTCTTTGTTCTTTATCCACTTATTACTGGGCCCACCTACATCAATCAAATGGTACACACCCAAAAGATTACGCTGAATACAATTTGCAGGACATTAGGCACAATGTCCTCATGGATGTGGCGGCCATTATGCTAATCAGATAAACCTTTTTAGGCCATAAATGAAATATAAGTTTGGCTAACGAACAGATCCACAGAAACCAAATGCGTATGAAATGACCAAAAGTTCACTGACCAGCGGCAAGTCAACTTACACAAATTTAAAAACGTTTGAAACCGATATTTTGGGTAATATTCACTTCACCGCAATCAGCCGAAAGTAATTATGATTTTTCATATTAGCGGCACATATCAGCACATATTTTCCGACGTTTTTTGGGGGATTTGCGTTAACCGTGAAAACTCCGAGAAATACGTGCGTGCGGCACCGCTTTGGAAAATCAACTGAAGAACTGTGAAAAACTCGAGCGCCAGCTGCTCGCGAATTTTCCGAGCTCTCGGAAAAGCAACGGTCGGTTTTTCCTGCGCGCCTGTCGAAAGTGTTGCCAGCTTTCTGGCGTCGACGCCGGCAGCGACAGCTGATCGGAAAAGCCAGGGAAACCCAGGGGAAAATGCCTTCCACCAGAAGCAACTGGTGGAGCTGGCCGGAAAGCAGAAATCAATTGGCATTCAGAATCCACAGGCGGAAACGGCTGCTCTGGACTTGTTGAAGTTGCAGCCTCTGTGCATAACAGAGAGCCGGAAAAACAAAACACAGAGAGAGGAAAAACAATTTGCTTTTTCTGCTTTGCAGAAGTTCTTGTCTTTACTTTATTTCATTGTGGATCCCATTCGATTTGTTTTTTATGAATGAAAAAGTTTCCTATTCGACTTTCAGCGCGCCAAAAATGTATTTATGCCAATTCTTTTTTGCTGGCACAAATTTTGGAACATCAGCGCTAGTCCATATGTCAGATAACCCTTTTTTTGGGGCCCCTGGGCGTATGGGTAATAAATCATCAAATGAAATGATAAACTACGCCGCCCCCTCAATTTTCTCACTTTTCCCCAACTACAACGGACTTTTAATAGACCGGGCTGCGAATGTGTTTAAAATCCCCTCCGAGTGCTCGTAAAACGTTCGTTTATCTTTTTTTTCCGGGACCGGTATTTATTTACTTTTTATTCTATTTTGCGCATTTCCCAACTGCTTCATGTTAGATTTATGTCCGGATCTATTTGGTGAAATTTATGTTTGCATTTCAATTTACTTCCTCCAAGCCTCACTGACTGTTTCTCGTTTTTTAACAGCATATGTTGATTAACGTCAGCTATTTATGACATGGTTAGCCTTGCTTTTTTGTGGGATTTTCCTTAATAGAATTGGCTGTAAATTAAAGCCATGTGAAAAAGGGATATAAAACTGCAGATTTAAATGGAATTTAATTTTATATAATAAAAAAACTATATCTTTAATTTGTTGTAGAAATATTCATTAAACAATTCGATTAAAAGCAATTAAAATTAAATCTACAAGTTATCCTTTTATTAAACACATTTGGCATTGGATATCTTCCATTTTCCATTTGTCAAAGTTAATAAAATTATGACGTTGTAAAGAATAATCTTAGCTGGGATTTTAAATTTTGTCAGGACATTTTTTGGGCTTTCCTTAATATATTCCTGCCATGTTTGGCTTCAATTTGAAAAGATTTCTGATTGACGAGGCCCCGAGGGGCGGCATTAACATCCCGCCGAAAGGAAAACGCAGATTTCCCTTTTCCAAATCATCCTTCTATTTATGTCACATTTCGAACAGGACTCTGACGGTCTCAGCTCAAAAGAGGAGCGGGCCAAAGGCGAGGATCTCAATTATAAGGGTCTAAGTGCCGTTAAAACCAAATCAATAATTTTCATTTTATTTTGCCATCGTGCATGGCATGAAGAATGCGGAGCGTTGACAATTTCGAATGCCTTTATGGGGGGGAGATCCATCAGATATGCCAGCTTGAGCCCAGAATCACACACCTCTCCTTCTACTTTTCTTGGCACTCACATATCCGCATTGCCATGAATTTCAAAATGACATTCAATAAGCGTTCAAGATGTTCAATTATTTTTCAATTGCATCGATTTGCGTGCATCCAACAAAAGAAATTCGATTAAACTTGAGGCCTAAAAAGGGAAACACACACAGAAAAATTAACTTTTTCTTCAAACTTACTTTAAAATATAGATAGATTTATTAATTAAAAACATATTAAATATTCTTTCCCGGAATGTAATACAAAATTAATTAATTAATGTCTTATGGAAATAGAGTTACGTATATTATGAAAATAATTTTACGTTTCACTATTAAAAAAAAATATATAAAAATATAATTATAAAATTCGAGGTCATGGTTAATTATAAATTTCTTTAGCCACCATTTAGTAATTTATGAAATTATTAAATCATATTGTGTTATATTTTTATATATTTATTAGAAGTTGTAGCTAAAGTTAATTTTCAAGCTTTCTTTCTTTTTGCCCATTTCATTTTATATTTTATAAACTTAGCCACGACTACAATATGCTTGCATGAAAAAATGTATAAAATTTTATTAATTTAAAAATATCTCAATTTATTTTCATTTTTCCACGTGTCCTTTCTTGTTAATTTTTTCTGCTAGCACGTGACCCATTCGAGATAAGCCTGGTCGGAAGTCGTTTGGCACCCATTTTCAGCCTGTGTTTCGGCCATTTTCCACTACCCTGTCAGTAAGACACACATGCCAGGGGCGTGTCTCTAAACCAGTTAGCTACTTTGCATTAAAGCTCGCCCCCTGGAGGAGCGTCGTTGAGTGGCCCAACTATATCCGATAGCACTCAGACGTCGCCTGTCCAGTCCGCACAGTCACTTGTTCTCTTATTGGAAATTTGGCTGGAGATACGTTGGCATGTTAGCGGGAAATGGATGGGTGGCGAAGGCTCAAGGAAAGTCGGGGAAAAGTGGGGATTTTGGGAGAAGTGGGCAGCAGGAAATGCTGACTTGACAGGCACGGAACCCGAAAAGCTTCCGCATCCATGGCATCCATGGCCCAACCACAAGCATCGACTTCGTTGCGGGCAGCTTTTGAAGACCCCTCGGCGATAATCCCCTCAATCTCTATCCACATGGAAATGCGAAAACGCCACGAGACGTGCGAAACTCATACAGCTAGAGAAATGCAAATTCAAGACTGTTGTTATATTATTTTACACCTAAAATTCATGTCTATTAACTATTATATAATTTTTTTTGAATATAGATAAATATATTTGAATACTTATTAAAATATGCATAAAGTATTCTTGCATGATATGTTATAAAAAATTTATGTTTTTAATTTTAAAGAAATTTTTTAAAATATTATACCGTATTCTATTATATTATTGGTTGTTTAAAATTTAACCAATAATAGTTACTTAAAATTTATGTATATTTTTATATATATATAAAGAAATGAAATGGTATACAAAATTTGTATTTTTAATTTTAGAGTAATTTGGTAAATTGTTATACCATATTCTATTATATTATTGGATATTAAAAATGTATTTAATGTTTTATTAGTTTATTTACAGCATTTACTAAACGGGGCATATCTAGTACATCAAACTTAAAAGTTTTATAACAAAGTGCAATTATAGCTCACAGAAAAGTAGTGCCTTAGTTTTTTAATTTTTATAAAAAATAAATTAAAATTTCAAAACACTTTCCATTAATACTTTGCAGGTTTTTCTGTTATCCCTTACAGCATGTATATCAAATTTTAAACTTTACATATTTAAGCAATGTTTTTCAGTGAACATTTAAGCCATCACCTTGGGCAACACGAACTATCTGCTCGAAATACTTTAAAGTCTCCCATCGATGACACAGCTGCCGGCGGCGGAAGTTGTTGATATTTTGTTAACAGATTTATTTGCGCAACGTGTTCACGCTTTCATTTGCAATTTTCCACTAGAGCTTCGGCTCTCGTTCGACATTTCGTTCGCATTTCGATTAAGCGGCGAAGTGGTGCCTTTGGATGTTTTGTCCAATTCAGGCGCTGGCATACTATACAAAAGAAATCGAGGCATTCGAGGGAAGCTGAGGCTGCCATTCCCCTGTCAAACCCATTTCAAGAGGGCGCCAAACAGTAGTTTGGATCCCTGGGATCCTTTGGGGGCCGGAGGTCCTTTGTGCTCGAGGCGGTGGTGGCGTTTTGACAGACCCTAGTCACTCAGCTAGTTTGGGCGGCAAGGCGGCGTTGAAAAGGAACTCGGCTCTGTCAATCTCGTGTGGCTTGAAGTTGATTTATCCAGGGCTTTGGCTTTAAAGTGGCTTTAGACATCTCAGGAATGTCCGCAAAAGCCAATGAAAATTTTATTCAGGCAAGCTTAGCATGCGCTGCCTAAATAAGTGTAGTACGAAAATTTAAAGGACTTTAAGGACTTTCCATTTGGCTGCACTCCTTTTGAAAGTACAGGAAAAATTTATATACATAATTTTATAATGTCACATTCCGTTTGCCAGGAGATGGGAAAACCTGTGCAGCGGAAAATCGTTTGTCATTCTTGTCGGGCCTGATGCTTTCGTTCCTGACGTTTCTTTAACTGCCTTTTGCAACATTCGGTTATGTGTTTTTGACACAGAAAGCATCAAAATTGTTTGTCTGTCTGCGAGCTTCGGTTATCTTTGCTTTTGGCTTTTTCCAGCAAATATATTTATTATGTTTGTCACATCAAAGGGCATAATTTGTGATGCCCCTTGGGAAAGGTTTTTCATTCATTGAACTTGGCGTAAAGCGAATGAGTTTTGAAGTTCTTCAAATGCAAGCTTAAACTGTCATCTTCACATCAACAAAATTATAAGCCAGACCTTTGGGAGTTTGAACTCGAAAATAATCTCCCACTTCAGACACAATTAGGCAAATTTCCTTCTTTTTTTTTGGGTAAACTCAACCCTTTTACTTATTGTTTTCCGTTTTTTTGATTGTCTAAACAAATTTAGTACTCTAAAAATGTACAAAAAATATTATGAAATATAATACCCTTTTACTTTGCCAACAGACCAATTAGTTGAACGTTTTTATTTGTCAACCCCAAACTTATTTTGCTTTTTGTATGATATGTCCGCTTTGTTTTGGTTTATAATTTGGCCTTTGCTTTTCATTTTGCTCATGATATATAAACCTTTTTCCGTACAACTCTTTTTTGGACAATTCGCCCACGCTTTAGCATTTGTAAATCAAGGGGCAGGAGACAAGTTTATCGAGCCTTTTGTTCGGTGGCAGCTGCTCCCACTCCCACCAAAATCGCGAGGGATTGAAGTTTGTTCGAGTGACTTTTATTCCGTTTGGTTGGTTTGGTATTTTGTATTTTTGGAGCACACTTGTGTGGCACTGGCACATTTATTGGGGGCCAGGGCCAGCATGCGTTGCAGCGTGATCCACTCCAGACTGCGAGTGGGCGTAATTAACACGAAGCCACGAAGCCTTAACGCAGCGCCCCCGGGGGATCAAAGGTCGCAGCCGAAGCCCATAGACAAGGGCTGTGAATCTGCTGATTAATTGAAATTATATATCGCTTGTCGGCTGTTCTTCCCCGACGGAATCGAAACTCGAAATCGAAATCAGAATCGGAAGCCAACGCAAAGGACGTCGTGCAATTTATCAGGCATCTTCCAATTAACACTTCTTCGGGCAATTTCCACACTCACCAACTTCTCCAGGTGGCGAAATTGGTTTCCACTTCGCCAGGGAAAAGTCCGAAGAGATATGGAAACGACACTGCAATCAGGGCAAGTGGAGTACTTTAACAAAAAGCCATCCAATTAGCTTAATTTATGTCTCTGTTTTTCTCAATATATATAAATGAAGGGGAAGGAATTATTGTCACAGAAAAGGGTCAGGTGAAATTATGGAAGAGAAAAGGAAAACATATAAAAAAAATGTATTGCCTAGAAATCAGCTACAATTAATAATATGATTTTACAACGAATTCAATGATTCTATGAAGCTTTAGTTCTTTATTGCACAATTTATGTTTATTGTTGATAAAAACATTATATGTTGTCCAATATATAAAATGGCAGAGAAGGAATTATTTTCACAAAAAAGGTCATAAATCAGACTCATTAAATTATTTGATACATGAATATAGGAAACTTTATTTATTTTTTAATTATTTTTATTGTAGATATAAATATAATTATTAAAATAAATATACAACTAAGTTAAGTTATATTTAAAACGCCAATAGCCTTAAATGCCATTTTTAATACCTTAATACATTTCAGTGGCACACCATCTAATAAAAACAGCAAAAATTTACTCCTCTCGTTCTGTACGAAAGTGAAATGTTTATTTGCTAAGCTTAGATAACAACAAGGGCGACCAGAGTCGTTAGTTTATGTACAAAACACCAATACCAGATACGAACTTCACTCGCCCATCCGAAAAAAGACACCATCTGATTCTGGGCTTTTGCCAATCTAACTGCAATGGCTAATTTCAGTTTCAGTTGCAGTTTCAGTTTCAGTTTTTTTCGGGCTATATACTGGACTTGATGGTGATGAAAGTGGGTGGGAAAAAGGCGGCTAACTGAGCTACCAGCAGCCCTGCATGAGACCCAACTGCTGGATGGCCCCGCAGCCAACGCGATTCTGCATGTAATCGGGGAAATTGCTCTGCAGCACTCGCATCGTGTTCCGCTTGTAATCGGGCACCGCATGGGTCACCAGCTGGCAGGTCTGACTGCGGTAAACCGGCTTAAAGTTGGCCTCGGCGAACGTGGAGTTGGTGTCCCAACGGTAGACCTCCGCATCGCCCTCGTTGCGGAAGAAAATCGCCGAGCCGTTGTCCGTGCCAATGATGACCATGCGACTGGGCTTCTTGCCAAGATCTACAATTAGAATTTTTGTGAATTTAAATTAATAAATAAATTGTAACTCATTAAAATTATGAACATATTCCCCCGTTAAGCTTTTTTACACTTTTTAAACTGACTAAATAATTTTTGTCAAAGCACTTTCAGGTCTTATAAATCACAATTTTATAAAATTCGAAGAGTAAAAAAGTCATTTGTTTTTTAAAAAAATTTTTGAAAATCTTAAATACTTGAAATGCATTTTCTGGATGATTTTTTTAGAATGCAAATAAATGTGAAGATATGTGAACCTTTTCAATTTTGTATGGTGTTTTTAGACTAACGATTTTGTTTTGAAGAAAACTATTAACAAAAACACTGAAACAATGAGTATTGTTTAAAAATTAAAAATTAATACGCGTGACTTTGTTTTCTCTTTTTAAAAAAGTAGTTTTTCAAGAATTGCGGGGATGTGTTTCTCTAGTCATAAACAAGTAAACCAGACTCACCCAGAATGCGTCCATCGGCCACTCCACTGCGCAGATACTCCGATTTGAGGGAGAAGAGCTTGCTGGTGCTCAGATAGGTGAAGTACAGCTCCGTGGAGCCGCAGTCCCGGCGGATGAGGGCTATGTAGAGGACATCCCTCGAGCGACAGCCTGCGGTGACGGCCTTGGGCAGGACCACCCTGAATCCCCGATCCGCCTGCAGGTTGTACACTATAATGGCTCGATTGGCGGCATCGCTGACGTAGACAAAGCAACCGCCATCCGGGGCATAGTCCACCACCAGGTATTGCAGACGAGAACTGCTGGAAGTGAGGCCCTCCAGGGAGACTGTTTTCAACACCTTGCCGGTCTTCACCGACATGGCCACCACTTTGGGCGGACACTTGCGCACCGGGGTCTCCAGAGTGTTCACAATGCCCGTGTCCAGGACCCAGAGCACCTCGTTCTGATCCACCACCAGATCCACCACCGACTGCAGCGCTTTGCAGTTGCCCTCCTCCTGGAGATCCCAGCAGGGATAGGGCTTGAAGGTGGTGGCACAGGTGCCCGGTTTCACATTGGTCTTGACCAAAGTGGCCGGAACTCCCTTCCTGTAACGTGGCAATGCCAAATAGATGGTATCCCCAATAAGTTGGGCCCTCGTGGCAATCACATTCTTGGGTATAAACTTTCCGGAACTCTTGAACAGCGACTTGGTGCTGGCGCAGGGAAACTCAAACTGACCACCCGTCCACTGTATGGGCTGCGAATCGGAGTAGGCGCGATCCGGAGTCCACAGTCCGTACTTTGTGCCCTGCGAATGGGCCAATTCCGCCAGCCACAGTCCAAGGATCAGGGCCACCAAATGCAGTCTCATCGTGGAAGCAATTGTTAATAGTCTGGCGACGACGACGTGCACGTTATACTCCAACAATACAGCACAAATTGGCCAAGTGGCGTGCTTATATAACCCAACCAAAACCAAAACCCATCGAATCTGACCAGAAGCACTGGCAACGTGCCTCGCCGCCAATTCTCAATTTTCAAACTCACTTTTTTGCCAGTCAAAGAACCTTGACCAAAGTTTACCAACAAAAAAGGTGGTACGAAAACTATATCAATTATGGCTCGAATAATAATTGAATTGCATGTTGAACTTGTGTAATTTGATCTGAACTCTATTGGTTTTCTACCTTTGCATTGCATAACTGTAAAGCAATATTTATAAAATACGTGTACTTCAAAAATTAAGAAGGGTGTTAGAAAAACTATTTATGCCCTTTTCGCTACCAATTTATTATAATTCGAAATATATTAAAATAAAATTAAATTTAAAAAAAATTAAATAAAATGAAAAAAAATCAAAGAAAAAATGTTCTTTAATATATTCCTAATTATAATAAAGAGAGCATTTTTCGATAAAATTTACAGAGACGAACAATATAAATACACTTTATTTTGAGGTCTTAATTTATAAAAACATTAAAAGTTTTTAAATACAAGTATATTTGAAGAAATATTAAAAAAATTATATGTATATTGTAAAATATTATATAATGTAAAATTAAATATAAATTATATTCCGATTTTATTTCGCATTATAGGATTTTATTATTTTAAGTTGCATTTCATATAAACTTAATTTATAAAATCATTTTTAATTTGTATATAATATTCCATAAATATTATACCACTTTTTTTTTCAGTTTTCGCATTTTCCCGGACAGAAGCCACACTTATTTTGCCAAGAAGCTAAAGGGCCAAGGAAACAGGACACTTTTCCGCCTTCCTCGTCTCAATTAACAATAGAAATTACGAACGTCACTGCAATTAGTGCAATCAATTGAGTACGGAACTCCTACAAGTGTCTGCAGATTGGCAGTGATATTTTTAGCTAATTAATTGACTGTGATTAAATAACCTCAGACTGTGATTTCGCAAGCCACATATATATAGTAACTTGGTTCATAGAAAGTGATGGGAAGAGTGAAAGATTCCCTACACATCCTTGGGATTCTCCTGCTGAATTAACCAGCCATTTACATCACTGTAATGGCCCTTGAATAGGTTAAAGCGCTCGAGACATGGGCAGACAACCCGGAATCGCCCCAAACCAAAACAAACGTGTGTGGCATGTTAAATTGTCAGCCGAAAAGCCCGCATTCCGGGTGGCTTTTCCCCCTTTTTACCCCCCACTTAGTGATTTATTCGAGACATAGAGCAAAAAAAACTGATGACAAGCATTTCCGGGCTACTCATCTGACATAATTTATGTAAACACTTACCTCCAGCCAAAAAAAAAAAGTTTGGGGGAAAGATAAGAGACACCCGGGCGACTGTCTGACTGACCCCCATTAGCCGGAAAATTCACCCTGCCTCGGGAAAAGCATGCCTATATCTTGCCGCAGCCCATTTTCCACACATTACATTGACAGTTCATTTTATTGCCCGTTTAACGAGGCGTATGCGTCATGAGCAAAACGAGCTTTACATGTGCGACTTCTTTAAAACGCGCTCTTACTCTTTCCCAAAAGCAAGCAAAGTGTACCTTTTTATTTATATAAAGAGTATGTGTGCCAATAAAAACCCGATTGAAAACGCAAATGAGCCAATAATTTGTCCCGCAGCAGCAGAAAAAAGAATTGTCTGTGGTCACGTTTGATTCGCTTTGCTAAATGGGCCGACTGGGGTTTCTGCTTTTCATTTTTTGCTGAGAAAAGCGATTTTCTTTTAGAATTTCACATAAATTAAAAACAAAACTTATTTCAAACTTATTTGCATAAGCTGGATACCAGAGATGGTAAAAACTTAATAAATACCATAGATAAAATTATTTATTACCTACCAAGTTAAAATAAAACTTAAATCAACAATTATAAAATACATTTTACAATTGTAAAAAATATGTAAAACAAGTTCCTTAAAAATGTATTACATAGACGCTTATTACGACACACTTTGTAAACATTATAATTAAAACCCAACCAAGCCCCACAAGCTTTAGTCAGAGATTTCAGCCCCCAAACCAATATTGTTACAACAAACAAGTTCATTAAAAATTCATTATATATGTTTGCTTATAACCAGACATTCAGTAAACCTTTTAATTTTACAAAACCTTTTATTACAACCCAACCAAAACCCACAAGTTTAAGTCAAAGTTTTCAGCCAGCAAACCAAACATGCAGTCGTAGTCATATTAATCAAAAAACATTTAATAAAGAGGCTTACAGTGGCAGTACAGGGTATTAAAAAGTCATCAGCCGGCTAATCAAGTTAATCTCCCCATACATTTAGTTGCTCGCCTAATTTATGTGCTTTGCTTTCACTTTGCTGGCTTTCTTTCGTCGGCCAAGTTTTGTTTACGTCTGCTTAAAGTTGTCCACTCTCTTTCGTGGCTCTTAACCTTTTGAACAGCGCAAATGGTTCGATGAATTGCCATAATTTAATTTCTTTATCCAGTGGCTCAGCTCGGTTTAATTGTTTTGCAAAAATTAAATTCAGTTGGCTGGTTGGTTTCATTTCTGACTTGCCGACAAATTGCCCTCAGCAACTTGCTACGTGTTCATCGGTCTCCATATTGAATATTCAATTTTTTTATCGCAAAATGCAATCATTGAACATTTATAAATTCCCTACTTGTACGCATCTTTCAACAAAAAGGAATAAATATTTTTTTTGTTTGGGGTATGGGAACTTTAATTGTTGACTGAAACTACAAAAACGGAAATGCATTAAGTTAAATTGTATTTTATATTATTTTTTTGACTTACCCGTTTTTTTTTTATTTAATAAAACTTAAAAAAGTATACTAACACAAATAAAAACTTGATTTTAAAAACAAATATTGAGTTTTTATTAATTAGTTCGTCAATGCACGTAATTTAATTGAAACAATTTAACAAAAGAAATTTTTGTTAGCCCAAGCCCATTATAAATTATAATTTTTAAACGATCAGTTATTAAGCTCGATGACAATTTTAATTTAAAAAATATTATAATATCATTTGCAAGCATTACAACCAAAGGAGCCTAAATTTAAATAGTGTAAGAGTAATTAGTTTAAAAATAATGTTTATGTATATTATTTGTATCTTTGCTTTGATAAAAAATATTATTTAGAGCACGAATACGCTAAGACTTGTGCCCCGTTGAATTTCCATTTTGATATTTTTGTTTTATTTATATTGAAGCACATAAATATTTATCTACAGCTCAGTTGGTGCCGATTCCATTGACTGACAATGCCGCCCACGCATATATCACATCAGCCTGCTTTTGGGCATGTGTGTGCTATTTAAATTGGGGGATTACGATCAGAGGGGGAAACTCAATTTATTAAAATGGATTTGGCCAAAATTCAATCTGCATGTAAGTTGCCATAATAGACACTCCGGGGTCGGGATGAATCAATCGCAGCCATGCGAAAGCCAAGTGCGACCCCCAACAAGAGAAAAGGGTTAACTCGGGCTTATGAAAATGTTGACCAGCCTGTGGTCATTTCATTTTTACTTTAAGCAGATTAAACTTTTTGCGATTTAATGGAAGCCGAGAGTGCGAGGGCTGGCCATAATTCGATGCACGTGCTGCTGCTCCGACTCCGAAAAAAAAAAACGGTCGGAGGACAAACAAAGGACCTTCTGGACACCGAATCCACCATCCGCCCACACAAATGTGTCAACGCATTTTTTATTTGTTATTATTCGATGCGTGGGTTCTTTACGAGGTCATTGTCCATTTGTCTGGCGGGCACACCTTTAATGTAAGCCCCCCGCAAACTGACTTAATCCACTGAGCGGGCTAAGAAGACAATAAAAACAAATATGGGGGAAAAAATAGAGTTCCAGGGGGCACCCGGATTTGAACCGGGGACCTCTCGATCTGCAGTCGAATGCTCTACCCCTGAGCTATACCCCCGACTTGATTCCACTCGATTTGGAGTGCCTTTTAAGAGCCAATGACAAAGATAAAATTGCACATTCGCATTTATCTTAAAATAGAAGTGAAATCAATTTAAGACAGATTGTTAATGAAACTCTTCTGTGTGATTCACTCCGATGGTGGGGCTTTTTATTGATTCTCCGTTTGACTTGCAATCTTATCAGCGCACGGGGCACCCCTTTCCCCACAACTTTCTCCTTTCCCCCTGGCAAAAAACTGATAGCTGCAGGCGGGCTGGCAAATGGCAGATGTTTTTGTCAGCCCCGAAATAGCTGCTAGCACGAACCAAGTAACTGGAAACTTTTTTTCCCTCGGTCACAGATACAGGTCACAGACGTCAGCATTGATATTGATAGCGAACTTTTGGGCCACTTTGACAGCGGCAACTGTTTCGCCTGTTGACCCCTGAACTTTGCCTGCCAAAGGGTGAAAACTTGCGTTTCGCTCCGGTTGCACAAATGATCGGTGGTTGAGAGAAACAATTTCCACATTTAACCCATTTATTTCAAGGAGGTGAAAGTTGATTGTGAAGAGTTAGCAAGAAGCGTTCAGATAAATAAAATAGAGTATATTAATATATTATTTTTATTTTATTTTTATTTTTAAAATCTTTTGGCTCTTTGCTATAAACAAAACTTTTGGAATTGTAAATATTTATTTATTAACATTTATTTAATTTATTTTAATATTTTTAGCGTTAAATTAATCTTAACCGGAATAAATGGTTTATCAAATACAGCTTTTTTTGGCCTAGCCCATCTATTAGTACATTAATAAAAGTTAAATAAAAAGGAACAAATTTAACAAATCAAATTACATTTTAATGGAAAAATGTAGAAAATCAAATAAAATTTAAAAATTAAGTAGTAAGTAATATTAAATTTAAAATGCGGACTGGCCTATTTTTTAAGCACAGCAAATCTGGTATAAGCTTAAGAACAAATATTATTTTGCTTTTTATTTAAACTTAAAAAGAAACAAGAAGTAAAGCATTGCTAATCTATTAAATGTACCTTATATAGAAAACATTTTATATTTAACTCATCTCAAAATGCACACTGTGAGGGGGTTAAATGTGAAACTGTTTTCCGTGCGGGCTTCCGCATTGCTTAGAAACCGAGAGAAGCAGTTGGGCTTAGAGGTCTGGTCGATTTCCGGCGTAGGCCAGACGTGCTGGCTGGTAACCATTCCACTCTGCTCCAGACAGACACTTGTTTCCCCCTCCCCGTGTTTTACCATCTAACGACCTTGCTGCAACACGCTCCAACTTGGATGGCTGCAAAAATCATCGGCTCTTATATATAAATGCAAGTTGGGCTGGCGCTCAGACAGTTTTATTATTCTGGCCAAACGTGGCTCTCCAAGTGCTGAATCTATACAATATATATACATAGTTGTGGCTGAGTTACCCCGAAGGAAACCAGTGAAAATGTCGCAGCTGCCATTGCTGCTGCTTATAGTTTATGCATCCGTGGTTTTGGGAGCATACAGTTCGTCCACCGATGAAGCTGGTTCGGCAGATGCCTCCAACTCAATTGGGGGAACCAAGTGCGACAAGAATCCGCTAAGTGAACTAACCTTTCAGCTGAGTGGAAGCAGTCTCCACTGGCCCTGTGAGTCCACCAAGAATATATACGTCCAGTCGGGCAGATATGTGCCCAGAAATGTGATTGTAACCCGGGCTCAACTGCAGCGGGATTCGGCCTTTGTGGCCTTGCCAAGGTATAAGCAGGGGGTGCCCTTCACCCTCGGCAAGGTCAACCTGAAGAAGGGCGAGTGCCTGACCAAGATAGCTCCATATCCTTGCTGGGCCATCCAGGAGGAGGGCAACTGCCAGGCCCTTCAGTCCGTCGTCGACATTGCCGTCGATCCGAATGTGAGTGCAATTAACGCCTGTACAGTCGTTCACTTATTTTTTGTAGCCACAGTCAAGTTGTCTTATCCAAACTGCAATTTCTGCCTTTAATTACGGATTGCTATTTCTTTTTTTGGGCTGCCACTTTGTGGCACTTTCCTTTAATGGTTTTTAAATGCTTTTTTCATATTTTTATCGTGGGCGGTGGAAAGGGTAACAGAGGTACTCAAGGGTTATTAAAGACTTTTTATAAAACATATTATCATCCTTTTAAGCCTGTCCAAGTATTGCTTAGTACATATTTAGATATTAGGCATTTGATAAATTTGAAAAAAAAAAATATTTTTATTTGGCAACATTTTCAAAATCATCGTCAGATATATATTTTTTAAAAACAAGTCAAAAACAATTCCGCATAAAAATAAAAAACAAATATTTTACTGCCTAAAATGGGTTTTTCTTCTTTTTATTTATTATGAAAGGTCGAAAAATTTATATAAGCAATTAAATTTAATATTTTTAACTTCTTTGAAGTATTGCTTGTACATATAAATATACATGGTATTTGATAAATTATAAAAAAATATATTTTTTATTACAACAAGTAATTGTAACATATCCAATTTCATTATTATATATTATAAATAATATCAGGGACTATTATATGTTTAATGTGATTGATAAATTAAAAAATATATATATATATCATTGGCTAGAAAACGTTATTATAAAAATGATAATATAATTCCAAGGTATTTTTTTTCGATTAACCCTTCAGTGCAGTCTTTTTAACTGCCCATCCTTGTTGGCGACCAAAAATTGCTTTTTTAATCAAATAAACGGGGCGACAAAAACAAAGAGTTTTAAATGAAATTCATGCCTGGCAATTGGTGCCGGCACAACTGAAGAGACTGTATAAACGGATAAACGGGGTGAAAAAGTGTATATGTAAATGGAATATTATAAAAGGGCAAGAGCTGCAGCTGAAAAATGCCATGTAAATGCAGTGAAAGGTTCTCAGAAATAATTTGTTTGTCACATGCGATGTCATCAAGTTTTGTGTATTTCAATTGCAGTTTACAACTATGAAACTTAAATGGTTGTCAATTTAAATATTAAATGTCCTTTGCAGATGTAAGTGAGATCTTAAAAGCCAATGATAAAGATATAACAAAATATTTACATGTTTACATACTGAAAACAATATCTTACATACTTGCGATCCGCGCAGCATTACTGCAAGTTAAAAATTTCCTTCAATTATTATTGCCCTCAATTCGTTCTCATTAAAAATGCCATTCTCGTTTAGCTGCATTTATGCAAATCATTTCTTTTATTTACACAAAAGTCGACATAGCAATAGCAATAACAATCACCAGCAGCAAACAAATAACGCAACTGTATTTATTTATTTGCGCAATTTTCCATTCAGCGCTTTTTGCTGATATCCATTTTATTGCTACGAGTGTGGAATTTTCAATTAACAGCCAGGGCAAATAAAAACATTAAAAGCAATGAATATAGACCGCCAATTGATAGCAATTAATAATTGTTTTTCTTCGTGTTGTAGGGACTTTTGTGGGCCTTGGACGTGGGCATTGTTAACACCTTGGAGCAGCCTATCAGGAGGTGCAGTCCCAAGATCGTGGCCATAAACACGGCCAACAACAAGGTGGTCAAGAGCATCGACCTGAGTGACCTGGTCACCTCCGAGAGCCGCCTGCAGTTTATTGTCGTCGACTACTCCAAGGACAATAAGCCATTCGTGTGAGTTATAGCACTTATTTTCATTTGTATGCCTTTAGGAATTTAAAGTGTCTCGCGGAGAAGGGTATAATGAACAAACACTCTTTTATTACATTTTTATACATATAAATTAAAGTACAATTTTTTGGCATTTAGTCTCTGTAGCTCATTAAAATTTCTGTTCGCATCAATTATGTATTTAAAAAACTTTTTAATATATGCTCGAAGCCATAAATAATCCCACAATATATTTACAAAAATTCCTTAACAAATAAATACATATGTATTCATATACAAAATATAATTCGGGCATGACAACTCAAATTCAATTACAAACTTAGCATCTATAATTACCAATAATAATCAATAAAACAAAAAAACACCACATCTTAATTAGAAGTTCTAAGAAGTGTGGCTGTAATCTCTTACTGCAACCAATTACAAACGAATTACCCAATTGGAAATATTATATCTTATCAAATTTTGCCTTATTTCCAATAATAGTTATGTGGCTGATGCCGGAGCCCGCAGTATCCTGGTGTACGACATCACCGGCAACAAGTCGTACCGCATTGTCCTGCCGAAGGCCACCGCTCCCACCAGCGATGTCCTGTACGTGGCCCTCACCTCGAAGCCCGATGGCACCTCAACCCTGTTTTTCAGCTACCTCAGCTCACCGCGACTGTACTCCATAAAGGGCGAGTACCTGCGAGTGGGTCAGGGGGCAGGTTCCATCATCGATGTGGGTCCCAAGCCCTATGGGAAACAGGCTGTGCTCCTGGGAGCCGACGGAGGCACCTCCCTCTTCTTCCGCTACAAGGGCGAGAATGATATTTACCTGTGGGACTCGGAGACCTGCTTCAAGGCCGCCAATCTGCAGGAGGTGCAGCGCGGTGGCGACTGCCGCCTCTCCACCCAGGTCCTGCCGGGACACAAGCGATTCATGTGGGCGCTGGAGAGCAACTTCCACGACTTCATCTCGGATCGAACGGGCTGCAATGGAGCCTCGATCGTCCTGCATCCCGTGGTCAGGGAGTGCGATGACTAGGGATCGCAGCTCTTCATTAGCTCTAAGATTCGCATTGAATTGTTTTCGTTATTGGGTCAAAGTAAAATTTGGTGATTGCTTAAAATGTTGTCATGGGAAATTATTTACAATTGCATTGATGGCATAACAATAGGATATAAATATATATATAAATATATTTTTATTTATTTATCAAACTTTTAAACAGGGTAAGTATCATATACTTATTGATACCTATTTTTAACTACTTGACTTATTCAGGTACTCTTACTCTTAAAATGATACACAGAGTCTTGGGCTATTATATTTAACTGCATACACGTTGTAAGGTGTATGGCAATTTATTATTTATTATTTTATCTATCTTCTGAAAAGGTTCCTATATTCAGTAAACAGAAAGACAATTGAACCAGCATTAGGGCTTCAAAATATATTTATGTTTATATTTATATAATTCATCATATTACTCTTCTTGGCACACCGAAATATCTGCGTTAAAGTAGTGTCCCTTGGGACAATCAAACACCCTCAGTTCCTGTTCGATGCATACGCAGTACTCATTCTTATCGGTGCTATTGGGGCAGGCAAGAACCTCGAAGTCCTTGCACTGATAGATCCTTTCAGACACACAGGTCATGATTCTGGTATCGAAGTGGAAACCTGAGGGACAAATAATAACCTGCTGTTCTCCCTCGACGCATTTGCAGTATTGAATCTCCGAATTTGGGAATGGACATTCGTATCTGGTCTTGTCAACGCATTTGCTAGGCTCCTCGACTTCCGATCCCATATTCTTGAAACCACTGGCAGGAGCACAACTGTAGCCGTTGAAGAGGTAACCATCGCGGCACTTCATCATCAGTGGATACAGAGAGCTGGCGGTGTCATCGGTGTCACCGATGCAGACGTAGAAGTACCGATTGTCCGCCGCCCAGCCACCGACTTGTCCGGACCGAGTGCAGGTGAACTGCTCCTCCGTGCACTGCTCACTTTCCCGGGGAAGGACGCAGGACTCGCCGAGAGTGGAGTAGCCAGCTTCATTGGAGCAGAGATGAGGGGTGTCCACACCCGAATCGCTGCACTCGTGATATCTCCTGCAGTCGTAGGGATCGGGGAAGAGGCCCTCCTGCTGGCAGTGGAAAGGACCTCTTTTCGGCACCCTGCACTGCGACTGCCAGGTGCATCCGAAGGTTCCCTCATCGCTGCAGAAGAAATTGTGCTCCGACTGGCAGCCGAGCATCGAAATCGTGTTCCAGTTTCCACTGGCTTCGCGGATGCAGTAGCCCAAAGTGGTGCAGTTCAGGCAAACAAAGCCGGCCAGGCGCACATCCTGGCAGGGATTATCATCAGCTTTAGCCGATCCAATCGCCACAGCAAGCAAGAGAAGGTATACCGAGAGTAAAGAACTCATCTCGAAGACTGTTTGTTCTTTCAACTGGGAGACTTTCTTTTATAGCAGTACCCAATCAGCCAGATAAAATGTTTTGGCTTAATTGAATAGATAAGCTCTTAGAAACATAGTATCTATTTGGTAATGTACCCAATTTCAAGTAAAATACCTATAGGTATGGCTAAATCTATATGATATTTTTCAACTTGAAGATTTATTATTTTTGCAATAAACAAGTGACACATTGATAATTTAGATAATTGAATTTTTTTAAGCTAAAATTATATAATTATATATATTTAAAAAATCAACAGTAATCTTATTTTTGATTTTGTATATACCTTTTTTTCATGTTTATAAAATTACTTTACTGAGAACAAAATAAAATAGTAAGTATTAATATCAAACTTAAAAATGGATAAAAATAAAAGCGAAAACTATTTAATTTGATTAATTACTTTGTTTTTAAAAGTAAGGAAATGTTATTTTTTAAGTAGTTTGTTGTTGTACATTTGAATTACTTTATGGTTTCAATCAATCAAAGCCAAACATTTAGATACAAATTAGTGCCTTCGTTTGGATTTCTAAAAAAAAATATTTTTTTTAAGAGCATAAATACAGCGTTGTTATAAATATAAAATTCCAACGATTTTATTTCAACGATTTAGAACAAAGATTAACAAGTTCCTGAAACGCACCCAAAAGAAGTAAGACTAAAGATGGTTCCTCCCAAGCATCTGGAATACTGAATATCACTGCCTCTAGCGCGGCAATGATAATATCCAGAACAGTCAGTGGGGTCCCCAAATAAACCATATCTCTGACACTTTTCAGAAGACGGCTCCAAATCGGGTAGGTCACCAGAACCAGACTTCAAGCAAAGTTTGTGCTCGGTATTGAAGGTATATCCATTTGGGCAACTATTTTGATGGAATTTACCATCTATGCAGAGGCAAAAGACGTCGGTGGAAGTTAAATTGGGACATGCAAATGGTTCATATTCCTCCTGGCACTCCACAGTTCCAATTCTGCAAATCAAGCTATTGGCATTGAAGTAGGTTCCTTCGGGACATTTCTTTATCTGTAGATAGTTATTCTTGCAAAGGCAATACTCATCCACAGCTGTAGTTATCGGACATTTGCCGATTTCGTAATTGGTACAGTTAGTGAGGTCTGTAGAAACGCAAGTTTTGATTGTTTCATTGAAGTAGTAATCATCTGGACAGGATTTTCCACTATCTTCCAATCGATACTGCTGCAGACTTGCACTTCCCAATTGATATGACAGCAAAACCAACAGAAAAACAAACAGTAGAAATATTTCCATTTTGAAAATGTTTGAAATGGACCTGTTCAACCGCTTCTTTTATAGGTGCAGATTGCAATGCTGGAAAAATGTTTCATCATAATTAAAAGATAAACTTCACTGAAGACCAAGAATAAATTCAATCTAATGAAATTCTAAGAGCTTGTTGGAGCACTTAACAAGAAAGAACAAAGACAATTAGGACTTCTGCATGGCTTTATTTTCTGCAAAATTTTTTAATTAAAGTTATATGAAGCTTTCAACATCACTTTTAGGTTTTTAGGCAATGTTTTTGATCTTCAACAAAAGTGTATCCAATTAAGCACTCATTTTGGCGTAATTTTCCACCTATGCAGAGGCAAAAAACCCGATTTGACGTTGTATCTGGACATTTAAATGGCTTATAATCCTCATCCTCCTGGCACTCCACTGTTCCAATTTTACAAGCCAACTGATTGCCATCGAAGTAGGAACCTTCGGGACATTTCCAGATCTGAAGGTACTTGTCCTTACAAAGGCAATACTCATTCACAGCTGCAGATATTGGACACTTTCCGATTTGGTGGTTCTCACAGTTTGTGGGGCTCACAGAAACGCAGGTTTTAATTTTCTCACTGAAATAGTAGCCATCTGGACAATCCAATCCTGTGACAAAATTTATTGGAAGGAGAACAACAAGCACACCGAGCAGTAAAAATGATTCCATGATGAAAATTGTTTAAATAAAGCAGTTCGGCACTTTCTTATATAGGACCTGATAATCAGGCCGAGAATGTTTCAACTTAATTAGTAGATTAAAAATATATATTCCACAAGCTAATAACCTTTTTGAAGAAACTGTTACTGCTGAACAAATTAAATGCTTGAAAAGAAACACGCTTGTAAATAAACATTAAAAATATCAGATTTTATAAAATAAAAAAAAACAAAAATTTGGTTTTGCAATTAGTTAGTACCTTTGTACATTGTGATTACTTTATAATTTAGTCAATCAACACATGTAGATAAGAAATTATTGCCTTCGTGTTTTTTTTTTTAAATAAATATGATTTTTAACTACCCAACAAATCTAAAAAAACATGTCGAACTGTTATGTTGTTTAAGTTGTTCCTTTTAAAATACATTTTAAAAATTCACTAAAATGTATAATTAAAACCATTTTTCCATAATTCAAAAAATTTTATTGCTCAATGCAAAAGTTTTAAAAAAACATGTCATTTAGTTTACTGTTGATGTTTATTCTGCGAATATAGTTTTTTTTATAAATTATATTTTATAAAATCAGTAAAATGTATCATCAGCAATATTTTTTCCCTATTTTATAATCAAAGTAATTATAAAATTGTTTTTCCTGATATATAATTATAATAATTATATAATCTTATTTCCAAATATATATGTGATTAGTTTGTCGTTCACTTGACATTTTATTTAGGGATAAGCTTTCCCTTTTGAAGAAAGCAATAAAAATACAATAAAGTGTGTGCTTTAGCAAGTTCCCATGACACAGGAGGACATTTCCGGGCGGAAGTGTGTGCCCTCAGGACAATCCATATGCCGCAGGCTGCCATTTAGGGCTGAACAGTAGTAGTACTTCCGGCAATCGTTGCCGTCGGCTATCAAACCCACGTGCTGACAGGTGCTGGGCATTACGGAGAAGTCCGAGTCATTGGGGTCCTCGATGCTGACCGATGGATCATCGGTGTTGGGCGGCAGGACATTCGATCCACTGCGGCAGACATAGTCCACAAAGGACTCGCCATCATTGCACCTGTGCAGCGAGGGATAGATGACGATGGTATCATTCAGGTTCTGATTAACCGTCGACTTGCAGACGTAGAAAATATTCGGATTCGTGGGCCAGGGGGCCACGTGTCCGGCGCTTGGGCAGTAGTATTGTCGCTGCAGGCAAACCGAGTCACTCAGGGTCAAAGTGCACTGACCCGTTCTCGCATCGAAGGCCTTGTCGTTGCCACAATCCACGGCAGCCGCCACCAAAGTGGCACCCACAAAATAGCACATGTGGTACTTCTGGCAATCGTATGGATCCGGAAAAATGCCCTGCGAGGTGCACTGGAAATTGCCCTCGATGCCAAAAGGATGACAAGGTCCCGTCTCGTTGGTGCAGCTCCCCAGCCTCGCATTACAATAGTATCCATTGGCCACGTCGCAGGACTCCACGGGGATGTTCACCCAGCCATTTGAGTGGCGCACACAGGTGGCCAGAAGTTCGCAGGATTCGCAGATGGGCCCTGGACTCTGGCGACCTTCGCAGGAATTCGTCTCCCGCGGCTGTATACGCCGAGTGGTCACAGTGGCTCCCAATAAAAGAGCCACCAAGTTGAGCAGCAGCTACGGGAGAGGAATTTTCATAAAAAAACTATTTAAAATGTTAAAAAAATCATATGAGAAATCTATTACAGAAATCGAATTTATTATATATTTTTTGTTACTTCTTTTATAAATTATGAGTCAACAATGTCGTTACTAATTGTATTTATTAGTTAAGGAAAACAATATTCTGATGAGAAAAATACAGTAATTTTTTTGTAAGCCTTTTTATTATTACAATCCCACTATTTTTAACGGAGAATATTTGGTCATCTTAAGTTAGATTTTATAGCAATCCAAATGTAATATTAATAAAATAAGTAATAATTAATAAATAAAATAAAAAATTTAATACGAAATATTAGTTATATCTCTTTCATGCAAATGTTTATTTGCTATTAAAAATTGATTGGAATAATAAAGTATTCAATGACAATAACAAAAAGCCTTTAGCTTATCCCTTTCTTAAATACATTAACACATACCAGGCTTACTAGTAGTTTCTCCAAAAACATGATGACGTAATCGCTTCCGTTTTTTTTATTTTCTTAGTTAGTTTAGGTCCAACTCCCACGAGAATCTTCAATTGTCTGATTGCAAGCTCCTCTGGTGACAGCAATAAAAGCCCCAAAATAGCAGACTTTAGATAGCGTTTTATATCTTTTTGTTGTTTGTTTGCCTATCAACTTTCGAAAGTCAATGGGAGTTGGGCAAAGTAACAATCTCTGCGACGATTCTAATTACAACAACTAGATTGGAATGCCGCAATGATGAGTAAGTAAACCATTTTGACAAAAAGCACTAAACCTATCTGGATCTGAGTAAAGTGGGTGTTTAATGAGTAAACACATGGGGAATTGCCTAGTGAAAATATTTAGAGCACTTTTAAGTGATTTTGGATCAATATTTGGCCTTATTTTCTTTCAATAAAGGTGTTAGGAATGGCAAACAAAACGAAATCGTTGGAATTTAAGGTTTTTTAAAGAAAGGCAGATTTAAATTTTGTCTCTATTTTATTAATTTTTTGAATAGAATCAGAATTCTCGAAAGCGAATCGAATCATTCTCCATTTTTTAATTATAACTTTTTTTTGGATAGTATTTCCTATTTGTGATTTCTATCGAATGCTATAGTATCTATAGTATTCAATTCTAATAAGAAAATTCTATAAGATTGAACTGTAATGGATTGTGTCACCGCTAACTGTTTATTCAAGTTGTGAACCAAAGTCTCTGCAGAATTAAAATGTTTTCTCATACTCTTAAGAATTGTTTAAATTATAATAAAAGTCGAACAATAAAAATTGTTTTTGCGACATCATTAAAGATTTTAATTGTTAAACATGTTTGAAATTAACAACATTTTTGAACTTAGCGGGCAAAGTGGATTTTTTAGTGCTAAATCAGTGTTGGTCGTAAGCATTTGAGTTACTTTCCAATTTCCCCACCTGGTAACACCAAGCCAAAGGAGCAATCCCTTCCCACGCACAGAAAAAGGACAAAGGATGAGCAAGATACCAGGGTGCAATAATCTGGAGTTCGTCCGCGAGGAGGACTACGTGGAGTACTACATATTCCCCAAGATCCCCGAGAACATGAAAGACGAGGCGATTGTGCGCAAACTAATGCTCCAGGTGCGCACCGAAATCTCGGCCATCGTGAAGGAAAAATCCATGGAACGGAGCTATCTGTGGCACAAGGATGAGTTCCAGCTGCAAATCCGGATGGGCAGTGCCGACGAGCGGCTGCTGAATGAGGAAACCAATCCGGAAGAGGAGGAGGAACTGGGTATGATGCACTCTAGAGAAGAGATGTTCTATAAATAGTCTGTGTTTTTGCAAACCTAATGCATTCCATGCCCCGCCCAGGTGACCTCCCGCCCCATTTCCACGGCGTAACCCACTATGGTGACAACATCAGCGACGAGTGGTTCGTTGTGTATTTGCTCACGGAAATCACACGTGCTCGCGGGGATTGCATTGCCCGTGTCAGCGATTCTGATGGGGAATTCCTTTTAATAGAGGCGGCGGATTCCCTGCCCGACTGGGCTTCTCCGGAGACCTGTGAGCAAAGGGTCTACCTAGTAGGTGGCTGCCTGCAGCTGCTGCAGAACTCCTCGGGCCAGGAAAAGCCACTCACCATGGCCACTGCTATACAGCGTATACGCTTGAATCCCACTTTATATCGCTGCTCGCGGGAGATCCAATCCAGCATTGATGCGCGGCTTAAGGAGTACCAGATTGCCCAGCCGCATTTCTCCATACATCGACAGGTGCTGGAACTCCCGCACAGTGCTGCCCAGTTGCTGAAGCAGCGTCCCAGGCTGCTCTCCTCGGCGGTGAGGGCCTTGTGCGATCGGGATTCCCTAGATGTCAAAGCATTGCGCACAATGCGCTACTTTCCACCGGAGGCCAGGCGCCTGCGCACCAATGTTCGGTTTACTCGCTGTCTCTATGCCATGTTGTCGCACCAGCAGTATCTCCCCGATAAAAGACTCGGTTGGAACCTAACTGATCCCGTACTCGAACCAGAGCGTTACAAGGAACAACTGCTAGGTGTAAAGCTGGCCAGCGGCCTGGAAATCTTAGCCACACAGGCCAAGCGAGTGGAGGGTCAAAAGCTGGAGGAGATGCCCGCCTGGCGCGCCTATCTGCGCAGTCTGCAGGCCAAGGGTTACTTCCGCAAGAACGTCGAGGGCAGTGCCGAGTACCAGGAGCTGCTCAACAAGGCCAAGGACTATTTTCGTGGCAACCAAGAGCGTTTTCGCACAGCCTCGCAGGCTGGAGCTGAAATCCTCGACCTGTTGCTCCATCCAGCGGAGTCGGCTTCAGAGGAGCTGCGCGATGAGCAGAACAACCTGCAGCCCAGCGACTCGGATGAGTGGCTGAACATCAGTGCCGAGGATCTGGACTCCATGCTGCAGGATCGCTATGGACCCAAGAAGCTCTACAAGCCGAATGGCCAAATGAATGCCGAGGAGTTCACCAAGCAGCTGTCCGAGTTTCTTGACAGACAGTCCAATTACGAGGGCATTGAGCATCGTGGCTTGGAGGAGCAGGAACTGCTGGACTCGGACGATGATGAGCCGCCGCCACAGGCCAGAACTTCCCCAGGTGGTTTGGGTGGCGGTAAGGTCAAGAAGAATCCCTCCATGCGCAAGGCCTGCCAGCGCAATTCGCTCATTCAAAACGAGGAACCTGACAGCACTCATGTGCGGAACTTCCTGGACTTTGTCATACCCGAGGACAACTGGGATTCCACTTCGGAAATGAGCGACTATGCGGATGAAGACGACATGGAGAGGAATCTGAATGCGCTCTCGGGGGGAGGCAGTGTTTTCCCCCTCGACCGACAGATACAGTCGTATATGGAACAGATGGACAGGGAGTTGGCCCAAACCAGCGTGGGCAAATCGTTTCATGGCAAGAAGAAGACTCCTCCGCAGGCGGACGAAGAGGATTTCGATGACATCGAGGACTTTGAGCCCATCAACATCAATGTAAACACCCTACGCAACATGATGGACAGCTATCAATCGCAGATTGGCGGCGCCGGACCCGTTTCCAATCTATTTAGCGCCATGGGCGTAGGCATGTCGGCAGCTGGCGAAGATCAGGAGCAAAAGGACATCTCCGAGTCGGCCGTTTAAACGGAATTTACAGGGTTTAGTCTGTAGTCTATAAGTCAAATTAAATAAACATAAATGTGAATAATTTTGAGTGTAATATGAAGAGTGTTTGCTTATTTTGCTAACTAATCCTTGGATGCAGGCACAAAGTTTCCATAGTCGCGTCTGACCTTCATGGGTGGCTCATTGTTGGGTGGGTCACTGCGTGGGTTATGATCATGGGACCGCTTTTGTCCACCAAATCCGGGACCGGATTCTCTGCCTCCTTCATAGCGATCCCGATCCCGACGCTCTCTGGGATCGTATCTGTTGTGGCGGCGATTGTCTGTGGATAGAAGTGGGTTAGCAAGCTATATTTAGATATGCAGCTCCCTGGGGACTCACCCCTGAATCCTCTGTCCTGGTTATTGTGGTAACCAGCTCCTCCTCGTCGCTGCCAACCTCGATCGCCGCCTCCCCTGCGATGACCATTGTATCGATTGTACGGGTGGTGGCCACCTCCTCCTCCGCCGCCCGCAAAACCGCCACCACTGCCACCACCTCCTCCTCCGCCCATCCAATTCTCCACAATTGGCGGTTCCGGCAAAGGTTTGCTGCAGTGCGCCATAAACTCGGGATCGTCGTCTGTGAAGCGACCCGCAAACTCCTGTTCACATGACTCCAGGAAGTTGACGTCCCTGTCGACCAGGCGGTTAATTTTTCTGTTCGGATCCACCATTATTCTGAGAATTTCAATATTAATTTCTTTTCCCCGCTGTGTTTTTCATATGTTCAACGCTGGGTGCGCCCAACAGCACTTTTGATAGTCACTAAGCACAGCTGTGAGTGCGTTCAGCAACGTTATTGCAGTGATTTTCGTCAAGTCACAAAAAATCACTATATTATTATTGGTGATCACTTATTTTTTTTCGCAAAGATGTTATAACGTTAAAAGGCTAAGTTTTGTTCGGTGTTCTGCATAAAATAACTTTAAATAAACTCAGCCAACAATATGTATTATATTGGTTTGTTTATATACAAGGTTAGGATCAAAAACTTGTTCCAAACTTATATTTAAAATCTTAAAGTTGTATTTGGACCTGAACGAAGGTAAATAAAGTAAGTAGAATTGATCAGAACCAAAGTCAAACAAAATTACGAATCAGGTGAGAAAATAGACTGCATAGAAAGGCATTAAATAAATAATATCTTATATCTCATTTGCTGTTGCTCTTAAGGCTATAAATTGTTAGTTAACTTTAGAATTTATTAGATTTTTTTTAATAAATCAATAACTTACAAAAGACTGAAGACACTGATAGTACAAATTAATGAACATAAATTTGGCACAATAAAACTTTATAACTATATTTTTCGTAATAAAATCTTTTCTCACTTGCCAAAATATGTACATAATAAAATCGGCACGTCTTTAATTAATTTATATTAAAGCAAGCTCAATGTAAATTTAAAACAAAAGTATTTTACACCAATAGCTTATTGTCCAGCAGTCAGTTTAAATTCAACTATTGAGTATGTTTAAAAAAATTTTTTGGAATAAAATATTTAATTTATTTCATAAACAATCATTTAATCCAAACCCTGCTGAACGCGCCCATGTCAGCACTGTTACTTCAAGATTTTTAAGCTCGCCGCAGTGCGGTCACACTGGTCGAAACGCAAGTGCGGGGGTCGAGTTTTCCTTTCCGCGGAAAAATGCCATTGATTAGCCAGTCGAAGAAATCCCGATGCATTGCCCGCCAGCAGTAGATCGCAGAACATGTCCCCGCCTCGTTGCCACTGGAATATCACGGATTACAACCCACAGAGGAGCCACAGCAGAGAATCCGGTGGAGGAGGACGAAGAGCGCCACCACTGAAGATTCCAACATTAGACATGGAGCAATCGGTGTCCACCCGCTGGCTGCGACGCTATCGCGCCTTTTTCCTCATCCTGCTGCTCATCGTGGCCATCCAGCTGTTCCTGGCCTACAAATCCCTGGACATTGTGGGCGGCGGATCCGGCTCCGGATTCGATGCGGCTGAGGTGTCCACCAGACCACCGCAGGCTCAAGCTCTGGAGGGGAGTAAGCCGGCACCGGGCCGGACCAAGCTGACAACCCAGCAACTAGGCTTCCAGCCGGAATGCGACATCCTGGCCAGGGAGGCCATTTCCGCCCTGCAGCGCGCCAAAACGAAAGACTGCCGAGAACATATCGCCCGAATAGCCTGCTCCATTCAAGCTGGAATCTTCTATGCCACCCAGCTACGGAGCAGCTGTCCGGCGGGCAATCACACGGCCAACGTGTCCCTGGGCTGCTACAAGGACGAGAAGGATCGCCGGCTCCTGGCCGGCTACTACAGCAGCTCCAAGACCTCCAATTCTCCCGCCAAATGTGTGGAGTTGTGCCTGCAGAGTGGCTATCCCTATGCAGGTGTCCAATACGGACGCGAGTGCTTCTGCGGCTTTGATACTCCTCCCAGCGCCGCCAAACTCCCGGATTCCAGCTGCAACACCAAGTGCCTGGGCAATGCCAAGGAGATCTGTGGTGGCTTCTACGCCATGAACATCTACGAGACCGGCATAGCCAGTGAGTTTTGTGCTTTTATTTTAGTATAGTTCGTAAATGTTGTTTACCCATAATATAACTATTTGCTTGCGGTAGGTGATATTCAGCTAAGTAATCTTCCAGATTATGAGAGCAAAATCAACTGGATATTGTGTATGTGAAACTTATGTCTTCTTTTACATAGTTATCTGTACTTTTCCTGTTTTATTATTAGGCCACGTCGGTATTAAAGATAATTTACTCACTTATTGTTCTAAGATTATATCAGCTTCATAGTGAGCACGTAAAGCCAGTATATATATTAAAATCCTTGTCTTCTGTTGCAGAGTTCACTGCCCAGCTGGCGGCCACCACTCCTCCGGATGAAACGAAGCGCGTGCGGATCGCATTTCTGCTGACACTCAATGGAAGAGCGCTGCGTCAGGTGCATCGACTGCTGAAGGCGCTCTATGCGCCGGAGCACGTCTACTACATCCATGTGGACGAGGTGGGTCAACGGCCGGAACTCGGCAATTAAAGCGTGCTCAATTAATTGCGCTAATTTGCACAATTTAACACACTGACGACTAGAATAGTTGGCCACTGAAATTGATTTGTTTATGGTATGGCTTACAGCTGTATCTGAAAAGCCTTGAACTACATACATAGTTACTGGTTATTTAAAGTGTCTTGTTGAATACATAAAAGTGCACAATCAGCGGTGCATTTAATTTACATTGTATACTAATTGCTTTGCCCACATAAAAATGACTAAAACTTAGTGTCGCAAGATCTGGTTTATTAAAATATCTACACTGGCGGTTTGTCGGTTATTTTGGTTTCGTTTTTGCATTGATTAAATTACATTACATTAAATATAGTATTATAAACTTAATTCGAAACTAGTATCAATTTAATTAATTTAAAAAAGGTTAGCAAAAGCTGATTAGATAGTTCCTTAAGATGTCGTTTAATGCTAATAACAAATGTAAATACTAAAATGTAATTAAATTGTCCTTGTTTTCTCGTTCAGCGCCAAGATTACCTGTACCGGAAGCTGCTGGAGCTGGAGTCGAAGTTCCCCAATATCCGACTAGCTCGCAAGCGGTTCTCTACGATATGGGGAGGAGCCTCCCTGCTGACCATGTTGCTGCAGTGCATGGAGGATCTGCTGCAATCCAATTGGCACTGGGACTTTGTGATCAACCTGAGTGAAAGCGATTTTCCCGTGAAGACGCTGGACAAGTTGGTGGATTTCCTAAGCGCCAATCCGGGCAGGAATTTCGTCAAGGGCCATGGCCGAGAGACGCAGAAGTTCATCCAGAAGCAGGGATTGGACAAGACATTTGTGGAGTGCGACACGCACATGTGGAGGATAGGAGATCGCAAGTTGCCAGCGGGAATTCAAGTGGACGGAGGCAGTGACTGGGTGGCGCTATCGCGACCTTTTGTGTCCTACGTCACGCATCCCAAGCAGGAGGATGAGCTGCTGCAGGCTCTTCTGAAGCTCTTCCGGCACACCCTTCTGCCAGCGGAGTCCTTTTTCCACACTGTGCTGCGGAATACCCAGCACTGTACCAGCTATGTGGACAACAATCTGCATGTGACCAACTGGAAACGGAAGCAGGGCTGCAAGTGCCAGTATAAACATGTGGTGGACTGGTGCGGCTGCAGTCCGAATGACTTCAAGCCGGAGGATTGGACCAGGCTGCAGGCCACGGAACAGAAGTCACTCTTCTTTGCCCGCAAGTTTGAGCCGGTTATTAACCAGGCAGTGCTGCTGCAGCTGGAGGAATGGCTCTACGGGCCGTACACTAGTGAATACGCCAATCTGCATGGCTACTGGCAGTCCCTGTATCACCACGAGGATGTGCATGGACTAGGAGACGATTTGGCCAGGAGCATAGGTGACAGCGTAATGCGTCTATCTGCCCGTCAGGCAAAATTGGATCCCATGGAGCTGATAGAACTCACGCACTACCTTCACCGGGATCAGTACAAGGGCTTCCTGGTGCGCTACAGAGCGAGAGGATCATCGGGGAAACCACTCCACCTGGAGACGCGAGTGCGTCCGGTGCAGCAGGGAAAGTTGGCGAGAAATGCCCGCTTCAGCAGGAGATTGCGCAACTTTGAGGTCTCCACGGACTTTGATCAAAAAGAGCAGGTGGCCCGCAACTTTGGAAAGCTGTTGGGTCCCCAAAGTGAATTGCTACTGAGCTACACACTGCAGGGATCTGCAGATTCCGGAGCAGCTTCGCATTCCTACAACCTGACTCTGCTGTGGATCGATCCGCTGGGTCGCCTGCAGGATTTCAATGAACTGCATGTGGAAGACACCACCAGCGATGTGATAAACCATTCGAAAACCCTGCTCAAACATCCAATTACACCTGGGATCTGGACAGCCAAATTGATAGGACGCAACTCTATTTATGCACAGCTCAAGTTCCTCATATCACCAGTTGCCTACTACAGAGGCTTTCCCTTGGAGAAATCATCAGAAGCAGAAAAGCTGAACGCCGGATTGGCAGTGGCTTTGCCCGAGGATTTTGAGATGCCCGTCGAGTGGCAACAATATCTGCACACCGACGACGAGCAGTTCACCATGAGGGAGGAATCCCTGGCACATGGAAGACTGCTGGGACAGGAGCTGCACAGTTGGATAGACCGACTAGTGGGGCAATTCTTTCAGCTGCGCGAGAGTTGCGTGGTGGAAGCAGCGGACAGCACAGAAGTTTCCCTGCCACTCTGCAGCGATTCCGCGTGGAGCTCACTGGCTGCCGATCCCAAGAGCGATGTGGATGCCCTGCTCAAGTGAGCCCATTGCCATGCATCAGCCACCTCAGTTTTGTTATTAATTCTATAGTGTATATACTCGCCAGGATTTTGGATACCGATCCACTAAATAACCCTTTTTTTGACAGCTCCTTTTACTACTCAATGTTTTTTCGTATAGATTGTTGTGATAAATGTGAACTTTTAAGCGCCATCTTGACCGGATGCGGATCACCGCCGCTCCATTTACGATTTGATTTGTTTCAATAACTAGAGCATAGCATTTTTGAAGTAGTTAAGTAGGTTAGGCTTGAACTTGAACGCCTTGTAAATACAAATACGCAACGCAATGGACACCAAAAGATCGCAGATTGCAGCCAAATATCGTGGAGGTAATCCAGCGTTAGCTCTGTACATAACGTTAGCTAGACGCAATTCCTTAACTAAGTCATAAGCTAGGGCACCACCACCACCACCAGATAGCAATTGGAATCAGTTGTATATTCACAGAGTTTCTTCGATTTTTTGATTCACATATCAAGTTATCCAAAATAAATGAGCAATTCTACATGTGTACTAAAGTGTGGTCGTTTCAAAGATTCATTCAGCTTGCTCCTTGTTTTTTTTCGGAGATAAAACACACCCCTTGGCGCAACTTTGGGGTCGGAATTCCAGGTATTTGATGTATTTAGTAGGTTAGACTTAAGTAGACTTAAAGCCAAGGCTATTTGTACTGCCGTTCGCTGCTGGCGGGCAGCCTAGATGCACAGATCCTCGTCCGGATCCTCCTCATCGAAGTCGTCGTCGGCATCGGGCGTGTATATAATGTTGCCCTCGGACGGCTCGCTGGTGCTGGAATATTGGAGACCATGTTTTGTTAGTACGAAGAATAAAAAAAAAATAATTTTAGATCATCTACTCACCGTTCATATGGCAGGGTGAGTGCATTGCGGGCCACCACCTCATCCTCGTCCAGCTCGATTTTGAAGGTGCTGCTTGCGGGCTCTGGAGTCTGTTGCTCCACCTCTGGTGAAGGCTGTTTGCTAGGGTGAAACACTAGCTGGAAGTCCTCCGTCGATTGGGGTCACCTGGAACTGGGTTTTGGTGACCTGACAGGCGAAACGCCGGTTGGACACCCCGCCACCTGGTTTCCGTGATATGAGGGAGAGCTGCTTGTCCGTCTCCAGGCGAAGGACCAACTCGGCCAGGTACTCGCAGCCGGCCAGGATGTAGGCGGCATGGGGATGCTGCAGGTGCTGCGGGGAGGCCCAAAGGAATACCCGACGCACATGCTCCGAGCGACGCAGACGATTCAGGAAGCCAAAGATAAAGGCGGGCGACTGGTAGCACAGCAGATCGGCCAAAGTAGGCAGGATGACATTGAAGCCTTGGGAGAAGGAGGATTTGGAGCTCGGAGAACCCGGATCTGCTTCTCCCGCCAGAGGAGTGGTGTTGTTATTGTTGTTGTTGCCGTTGGAGCACTCGGTGATAAGAGCCTCGAAGGTGGCCACGTGCTTCAGAGTGACCCCCGTGGGCAGGGTCTTGATGGTTTCCGCACCCTGTCCCTGTTCGTGCAGCAAACTACCGATGAACTTGGGGGCAATGCGCTCCCGATTTAGCTCATCTATAATTGGTTGGCGAGGGGAATTACTTGGCAGGCAAGTGGGGGTGGTATCCAAGACTCACCTATTACGAGGACCACTTTTTGTTTGGTCACCAGCAGGTTGGAGAGCATTTTGCCAGCATTTATTGTGTGATATATTTGATTATTTCAAAATTGTGCTTTTTTTGATGAAGCTGCGCTGCTAAGTGCTGTTAATCAAAAGGCGTTAGGCCATTTTCACAACTGTAAAGAGGGTCTCACTGGCTTAGTTGGTGCTTGGCAGGGCTGGACACTAATTCTTTCTCTTGATTTAACAAATATAAATATTTTTCAATTATTTAAAAAACTTATAATATGTAATAAAACAGCTTCTATTTTCATTATATAATAAGTCTTAAGCTATTTTTAATTTTAGCCGGTTTTGCTCATGTGCAGCCCTGATTATCCCGCTTTTTCCAAATGAGTAAACAGACATAAACAAAGCAAAATAGCGGTTAAGCAGATCCAGTTTCATTTTAAGTCCCTTCGATAGAGAAAGTTTGACCTTGCCCTTGCCAAGTTTAAGTAGATTAAATATCAATGAACCTGCCGCTCAGTGTTACAAGTTAATAATATAATGCTGACGTAGTTAAAATCACACAGCATTCAGTTCTTTTATGTGTTGCCAAATTATCTCTTTGTGTTTGTGCAGGTTTTTGTTCTTGTCTTTCCCATTTAAAAGTGTGCATATTGGAAGTATTCCAAATTAAAATTAAGAATTGGATTGTAAACTAAAATCGAATCTGTAAGTTCATCTCTTTGTTTTTAAGCCACGTCTTTTAGAGTAGTTAACAAATAAATAGAACTTTTGGTGGCGGCTTTTCATTAATATCCAACAAGTGGTTTTTAATGTAGTGGTGTGCCTGTGTGTGTTGGAAAGTTTGTTTCCATGCTTCTTTACGGTTTTACCATTCTGAGCTTCCAATGAAAAGCTCATGGAAATGCCAAATGGAAGGGCCAAGAAAGAGAGGGAGGGGATGGGAATTTAGGGCTTTTGACGCCCACACAGCCTTTGCAGAATTTTCACGGCTTTTCCTTTTTTGCTCCATATGGAAGGCACAGCTTCTTGCATTTTAAATAGTTTGTTCAACAAGTAAAGTATGATACGCACATACCAGTTGAAAATAAAGCGAAAATTGTGAAAAACCCAAGAGTGATTGCTTTAAAGTCTCCTTATTGGGTGAAAAAGATAAGCTAAAGCGGTATTCATAATAATACAATCATTATCTGAGAAGCGTGAAGCATCAATTAAGTATACGCCATGTTGTTCTCACTGGGTGAGTCGAAATGCACATACAGTAAAACTTTGTTACGATGAACATTCCTGATTATAAGTCTCTGTATCTTGGAAATACCTACACTGTTTTACAGTTTAAAGTTCTTTCTAGATTATAAATACAATGTATATTTGAGTAAATGTTGTTGTCCAAAAGTATAAAGAATAAAAGGATACAGGATAACTTCCATTTTAAGCACTTTTAAAAACATAAATACATTTTAATACATTTTTGCTAGGTTCAATACCAAATATTTTCTTTTAAATTTTAGTTTGACTTATAGGATACCAACTGCATAACCGCATTATTATGCATAGAACATTAAAGTCAAAGTCTCAATTGAAATGCGGCTCATTGAAATAAGTTCGAATAGACCAGAGGCATGCAAAATGCATAACAAAAAGAGTAATGAATGCACCCCCTTCCCAACCAGAAACAAACCACCTGGTGTGGCATACTAACCAGCATTTCTTGGCACCCGCCTTACCCCACTGGAATTCGAATCCGACTCGGAATCGGCATCAAAAATCAAACAATTATCCATGGCGAAGTGAACAATATGTGCGATTATCGCATGCGAGAAATTCGTGTGGGCAAAAAAGCTTTTTCTATAACCACTGCCGGGCGGCGGCTGGAAAACTTTAAATTCAGTTGCGCATTGCAAGTCGAGGTGTTCGGTTCTTTTTGGTGACTATTGTGTCGTGTTAGCCAGTGTAGTTGGTAGCTAGTGTAGTGTTGTGTCCTAGGGCAATTAACGCTGGCCAAGTATATTGCATGTGTGATTTTGTGGTGAACTATTGATTAATCGGTGTGCACAGACAATGTCGAAGGATACGGACGTGGAGCAACAGGCGACGAAGCCGGAAAGTGGAGTCGTCCAGGTGGCAGCAGCCATTCCGGAGGAGTCCCCCACCACGGTGTCCACCACAACGACGGTGATCACCGTCTCCAATGGGGAAAAGCCAGTGGAGTTGACAATAGCAACAACGGCAACACCTGTGGCACCTGCAACAGCAGAACAAGTGCAACCTGCAACAACCATTGCTGGCATTGAATTGGCCACACCGACAGCAACAGCAACAGCAACATCACCAACATTAACCACAACAGGTAGACAGTAGTGAATGGCATTGGATTTTGGCTTCAAGTTTGATTAGTGCCAAGTAAAACCAACAACCTGCCACCACTTGAGTGTTTGGTGTTTGGTTTTAGTAAAAGTTTAAGCAAAAGCCAAAGCAAAACGCACAGCAAGAGTAGCTCCCCGCTTTTCACCATCGACTCACTCACGATCGGCAACTAGCTGAATTTCACTTTAGTTTTTGCAGCCTTTATTTATTTTACTTTTGCTGTCTTCGATTTTACACGCTTTTCCAAAGCAGTCAGTTTTACTTTCGGCGCGCCTCTAGTCTGCACGAGTATCTATAGATCGTTTCTTTCAAATTTTGCGCACGATCTGCTGCAACGCTTTGCTGGCTAGCTCGTCTCTGGCACGCCCACTTAACCCTAATAATTAATAATAATTAACAATCATAATCACAACTAATATATACATATAAGCCAATTAATTTCACTCGCCCAGCGTCGAACCCAGAGTCCAAAAAAATAAAAAATGGAGAGCAGTCGAATTCATTGAACAACTTGGGGGGACGCGTGGCCACTGCCATTTACCAGCATTTATAATTACGACTTGGCTGGCAGCTACAAATGTCTCTGGCCCACTTATCAGTCAATTTACAGGCTAACACTTTGCAGTCTGGCTTATTTGCAGTTTGCTCGAGTTGAAATCGTTCAAATTAAAACATCATTTGCATACCAAACTTCAATTAGGGCAACAGCTAGCGAACCCTTATCGAGTGCATCTGCACCCAAGTTTGGGAGCAGAACTGCATTTGAAAAAATCTCTTTTTTAAAGGTTTGAGATGTATTTATCTTGTCCATATGCTATGATTTGACCATATGGAACTGTAGAATTTATATTTCTCCCTATGCTTTTATATATGGAAAATTATTCAGCTAACACAATGTATTTTTTATTTTCGAAAACTAATTTTGTTAGGTCTTCAACCAGTTTATTAATGTTTTGTTTGGCAAAATCAGAGTTTAAAGTCAACTATTACTATCATTCACTAAACTTAATTTGAAATAATCAAATGTATGTACATTAACTTTCACTAGTTGAATGAAAATAATTTTTAATTTATTTAATGTGTCTTGCTACAACATCAAAACAGAAGGTACATGTACGATGCTATTTAAAGCGCTTTCAGTATCAGATGGTGAGACTATCTGGAGAACCGTCTGATAAAATTGTTACGCCTGCCAGACAGATAAAGTGTAAACGGAAGAACTCTGCGCTGGCGAAAATTAATGCTGGGTAAACAAACGTAGATGTTTACCCATGAATTAGGCAAATTAGGCCTAATGGGTGTGTCCGAGTGGCGGGGAAAAGGCTTAGCTTTTCCCATAAATTGATATGCAGACGATATGATGAGATCTTGTTTACATGCTGTATCGTATTGCTGGCGACAAAGGAACTGTTTGTTTTTCGTAGCCTATGCAGCTGCCATTATTCCGGATCAGATGTTCGTCTATTAAAAAATGGGCTACAAGTTTTGTAAACTTCTGGCTGTTCTTATGTTATCAGCAAGTGTTTTTTTTTTTAATCTTTGGGCACAGACGACAGGTGGAAAACGTAATTGAAGAGTGTTTATTACAAGTAGCCATAAACTAAGAGTTTGGAACATATGTATATGTGTATATATATCCCCAATATCTCTACCCTTGAATGAGTTCAGCGATTAGATCGCTAAAAATGCGTGCCATGCGTAATGGTTTCTATTTTTAACTCATCCCAACCGCTTTTGTTGGCACTTGCAGGCAGCGGCAAAGCCAACATGGATCCGGCGCTGATCAACTTCAAGGTTCTGTATGTGCTGACCCAGCTGTGCGGCCTGACGATGATCGTCCTGGTGGGCACCTGGATTGGCCAGCACTTTGGCGGACTCGGCGGCAGCTCCAATCCCAAGCTGGAGTTCAACTGGCATCCGCTGTTCATGACCATTGGGTTTATCTATCTGTATGGCAACTGTGAGTAGAGGCGGCGGAAAAGGTGCCACTAATCCACTCCCATTGCATAGCTTAACTTATGTTTTTTGTTTTCGGTTATCCCACAGCTATACTGATCTATCGCGGTTTCCGCACCACGCGCAAGAAGACACTGAAGCTCACCCACGCTGGCATCCATATGGCTGCCTTTATTCTGACGGTGATTGCCTTGAAGACCGTCTTCGATTCGCACAATTTGGCCAGTCCGCCCATTCCCAATCTGTATTCGCTGCACTCTTGGCTGGGCTTGTCGGCGGTCATTGTCTTCTCGCTGCAATATGTGGCCGGATTTGTGGCCTTTTTGGCGCCGGGACTGAGGGAGAACTACAGGATCGCCTTGATGCCGCTGCACATCTACTTCGGACTGTTCGGCTTCGTTCTGGCCATCGCCAGTGCCCTGATGGGACTCACCGAGAAGGCCATCTTTGCCATGTAAGTGTAGGGTAGCATTAAGGTAGCTAGACTCGATAATCAAAGCAATTGTACTTAGCACAAATCCCCCGTATTCCACGCTGCCCACTGCTGGTGTGCTGGCCAATGTGATTGGCGTACTGTATGTGGTCTTTGGCGCTCTGGTTGTCTACCTGGCCACCGAACCCGCCTACAAACGAAAGCCCATTCCCGAGGACACGGCTCTGCTGAGCTCCAGCTCCGGCAATGAGTAAGGACCCCCAAAATCAGCTGCAATGCTTACTTAAGCTCAAAGAAAACTGTGCACAAAACCAAACGAAACCGATGACCTGATCACACGGATGGTGCTTTTGTTGTTGACGATGCCTGTATTATCTGTAGCAAGTACATAACTTAATGACTATGTATAATTCCGGACTATCCACATACGTATATATGGTCCACTGGGGTCAGCGTGTGCTCAAATCGTAACGTATTTAACCTCATGAAGAACATTTGCTTTGAACTGTACGAATACATCTCTATCTATGTGTGTGTTACATGTATGCTTAAATAAATATATATTAATACAGGAGGCTGCTCTCCTCCTCCTCCACTTCGTCCAGATCCTCTCCAGCCTCCTCCTCGAACTCATCCTCCGACGTGGAAGCCACATAGTTCGGCGCAAATGTTAGTGGCACAGTTTCGATGGTCATACCCTTTGAGCTCATCATGCTCATGCTCAGTTGGTCGTGATCGTGGAAGGACATATCCTTGTTTAGTTCCACCAGATAGGTGGGCACCTTGCCCACTCCCTTGACCTCCGTGTGACCCCGGTAATTGCAGCGGATGTTGAACTGTCGCAGCACCTTGGCAGTGTGCCTCGTCACCTGGATATTGTGCGGCAGTCCAGTGGAGGTCATCCGAGAGGCCATATTGACGGTGTGACCCCAGATGTCGTAGTGCGGCTTCGAGAGTCCAACCACGCCGGCCATCACGGGTCCATGGGAGATGCCTGATTATCCAGGAAAGGATTAAGGATAACAAAGATATTTAACTTGGCAAATCAAAGTTCAACCCACCTATCTTTAAGCTGCCGTCGAAAAACGAATTATACTTGGAAAACACGTGGTTGTAGCGAATATCTTGCATGATGCGCAGTAGATCCAAAGCGAATTCGGTCATCACCAGGACGGCGGCATCTTGCACTTGGGCATATGGCTGGCTGACGGTATCTCCGCTAATTTCATCATCTTCGGTGCTTCCAAAATGAACAGTCAGCACTAGAAACAAATAATACAATGATAAGTAACTAAAGATCACTCAAGGGGTTACCCCTCAGAGCAAATTGATTGCCATTCAAAGCTGAACAATTTTGATTTGGATCAATTTGATGTATGCTATAACAAATTGGAAACCTCGAAAAAATCAGTAAACATTTCAGTTTTTTTATAAAAACTTTAGGAAATAATGGTTTAGTATTGGAATGTTACACCTCATTGCATTCGTCATAAAATTTCCAACAAACTGGCATTCACAGCTCAAAAATTTTGTTTTGGGTCAATTTTCGTAAAAAATGATGATGGTACCCCTTATAAAAAATGCTAAAATCGGCGATCTCCAAAAAACGAGTTTAAATTGCAGTTTTTTGATCGAAACCTTAATTAATAATGGTTTAATGTTGGAATGCCATACCTTGTTGAATTCGTCATAAAATTTCCAACAAACTGGCATTCACAGCTCAAAAATTTTGTTTTGGGTCAATTTTCGTAAAAAATGATGATGGTACCCCTTATAAAAAATGCTAAAATCAGCGATCTCCAAAAAACGAGTTTAAATTGCAGTTTTTTGATCGAAACCTTAATTAATAATGGTTAATGTTGGAATGCCATACCTTGTTGAATTCGTCATAAAATTTCCAACAAACTGGCATTCACAGCTCAAAAATTTTGTTTTGGGTCAATTTTCGTAAAAAATGATGATGGTACCCCTTATAAAAAATGCTAAAATCAGCGATCTCCAAAAAACGAGTTTAAATTGCAGTTTTTTGATCGAAACTATAATTTATAATGGTTCAATGTTGGAATGCCATACCTTGTTGAATTCGTCATAAAATTTCCAACAAACTGGCATTCCCAGCTCAAAAATTTTGTTTTGGGTCAATTTTCGTAAAAAATGATGATGGTACCCCTTATAAAAAATGCTAAAATCAGCGATCTCCAAAAAACGAGTTTAAATTGCAGTTTTTTGATCGAAACCTTAATTAATAATGGTTTAATGTTGGAATGCCATACCTTGTTGAATTCGTCATAAAATTTCCAACAAACTGGCATTCACAGCTCAAAAATTTTGTTTTGGGTCAATTTTCGTAAAAAATGATGATGGTACCCCTTATAAAAAATGCTAAAATCAGCGATCTCCAAAAAACGAGTTTAAATTGCAGTTTTTTGATCGAAACCTTAATTAATAATGGTTTAATGTTGGAATGCCATACCTTGTTGAATTCGTCATAAAATTTCCAACAAACTGGCATTCACAGCTCAAAAATTTTGTTTTGGGTCAATTTTCGTAAAAAATGATGATGGTACCCCTTATAAAAAATGCTAAAATCAGCGATCTCCAAAAAACGAGTTTAAATTGCAGTTTTTTGATCGAAACCTTAATTAATAATGGTTTAATGTTGGAATGCCATACCTTGTTGAATTCGTCATAAAATTTCCAACAAACTGGCATTCACAGCTCAAAAATTTTGTTTTGGGTCAATTTTCGTAAACAATTTTTTATAAAAAATGCTAAAATCAGCGATCTCCAAAAAACGAGATTAAATTGCAGTTTTTTGATCGAAACTATAATTTATAATGGTTCAATGTTGGAATGCCATACCTTGTTGAATTCGTCATAAAATTTCCAACAAACTGGCATTCACAGCTCAAAAATTTTGGGTTGGTAGTAAAAAAATGGGAAACTTGGGCAAAAAAGTTTTTTGATAAAAACTCTAAAAAACAACTGAATGCGAAAGTTTCATGTCTCTAGCTAATAGACTAAGCTATGAAAATGTATGGAAACAGACGGACTTGTCTTCTTATATTGACTTGTCTTGTTTTGTTTATCAAGAATATATATACTTTTTGGGGTCAAAAAAGGGATCTGCAAAATCATAAAACAATTTGGAATATCTCAAATGTGGGTAACTGCTTAAGATTTTAAAAGCAAAGCTATATTCAAACAGATAATCACCGCTGGATCTGCGTCTCACTTCCGATTCTGTTTCGGGCTGCGGCACTGGAATGTCGATCGAGAAGTCGGTGTAGTGGTCGGCCTCGAGGCCACAGGCCACCATGTAGGTCCAGCCCATCACCTTGATCTTCTCGACCTTGTACCTCAGTTGGTAGCTGACCAGGAGGTCGTCGAAGCAGCAGATGATCTCGTGCAGGATGCGCAGACCCGCTGTGCCCGCACTGAAGTTCTCGATGGAGGCGAACATCACGGCCACCTTGGCGAAGTTTTCGGAGTAGAGCTGATCGGTGGGTCGCCGCACCCTGAACACCTCGGCCACGTGGAAGGGCAGGATGTTGGCCATGATGATCTTGATGGAGCGCAGCTTGTGCTCCGTCTGCGTGTGTGTGTCCTCGTAGCAGACGCGCATGCTGAAGCGGATGGATAAGTGGATGGATTGTAGCACACCTCGCTCACCCACAAGTAGGCCACCTTCTTCAGGTAGTTGATGTGACGCTCCCGGATAACCAAAACGATAAGGAACGCCACCAGGTACCATGTGTGCGCGTAGTCCGCCTTCAGGCCCAGATCTGTGCTCTCCGACCTCTCGAAGGCGAACCCGTAGTAGAAGTGAACCGTGCCCAAGTGGAGGCCAAGTATGAGTAGGCCCACCATCGTCTTGATTATCAGCGGACAGCCCATGATGACGAACAACAGGCTGAGCACGATAACCACACAGTATGTCACCGTCTGAAAGAGCCATTAATATAAACTTTTAAAACGGTTGCTTCACAAAACCCAACCTACCCAGGGTGAAAAGCATTCCGCATAGGACATTTCGTTATACAAGTGGGCTTCAATGATCTCCAGCTCCAGTTTGGCCACATCACAGGAAAACTATTAAGAACATGTAAGAAAGAACATGTGCTATTTTTTTAATTAAAAAAATCAATCATTTTAAATCGGTTTACAAAATATGATAAACACTAAATTGATAGCTTTAATTAATCTATACATTTCGTACAAGATTATTTTATTTTTTAATAATTATTTTTGAGCAACATAATTAAAATCAACAAATATGGATTATTTTCTATCAAAACAACATAAATAAATTACCTTTTCTCCAGCACAAAAATACAAAATAAAAAAAAAATTATAAAAATTTTTTTGTTTAAAAAAATTATCTATAATGTTATTATGATTTTCATTAGAACTTTTAACATATATAAATAAGATATTTATAAATATATTTATTTTTTTACATTTTAAGACTTTCCACACAGGAACTTAGTTTTATTTTGGACAAAAAACTAATAAAACCATCAATATCTTGTTTTAGTTTTTTTTTTTTCTTAAAGAGTATTCTTAAAATAAAAAAGAATCCATATATTTTGTTATAATTACGGTTCCTTGTTTAGTGTCATAGAAAATACGCACCACTGCCAGCGATGACATTACGTAGAGGAGGAGCAGCACCACAACCACCACAGGAACCCTAACGAAAAGCGTTTCCTCGATGTGTTCGGAGATCCTTAAAAACCAGCGGCTGAGGAAGCACGAGGGCTGCGACATGGGCGTCAGTTGCCTACGCTGCAGACTGAGTTTCTTGTAGCCGGCCAGGAAACACAAGATGAACAGGGCGAGAAGGACTCCCAGCATGACAAAGAGGTCAAGGTATTTTGCTCTTTATGAGTGAGAAGATAAAACTAAGAATTACCTTTTTCTATCAACAAACAGAAACCTACGTTCCGATCCAGTTCATGCCGAGGATAGCCAGTCCAGCAAAGAACACCCACAACATGGTGTACTTCATCATCAGATCGGGAAGATTGTGAAAGTCCCACTCCCGCCGCCAGCTGCGAAATACACCCAGAATGAAGTAGATGCGGGCATTGAACATGTGCTCCTCGCTGAAGGTCCGCTTCTCGATGAACCTCTCCCTGCGGCACTCGCTGAAACCGGAGCCCAGTGCCGTGTGCTCCACCTCCCTCATCATCTGGCGCTGCGCCTTGATCTGGATCTCCTCGTAGTAGCCGCCGTGGCTCAAGTGGCAGGAATTTATCGAGGCGTTGCTAATCTCGTTGTCCAGTTCTCCGGGCTCCTCGGGATCGGCTATGCGACTGCTGACCAGATAGGTGCGGATACCCGCTTCCTGCAGTACCACATCATTCTTGGCCTCCTGGGTGCCCTCAATGAACACATAGTGGCCGTCCAGCATGTTTAGAGTCCTCTGGGAGACATGGACCATGCCCGGCACTCCAGATGTCTCCAGCCGATTGGTGATATCCACATCCTTGGACCAGATGTCGAACTGCCACTTGGCGTGCCCGATGATGCCAGCGAGCACCTCGCCCGAGTGCACACCAATCCGCAGATTGATCGCCAGATCGCGACGATTGCTCAAATCCTGCGTGATGTGGATCATGTCCAGCGCTTGGTCCACGCAGCAGGCAGCGTGGGCGGGAAAATAGTTGGGAATGCCCGCCACACAGTTGTAGGCATCGCCCAGGAACTTGATCCGCATCGCACGATTGCGATCGGCAGCCAGGTCAAAGTTCACGAACAGGTCGTGCAGGATCTCCACAAGTTGCGGCGCCTCCAAAGTCGTTGTCAAATGCGTGTAGTTGACCATGTCGGCCACCAAGATGGACACCTCCGGGTAAGGCTCCAAAAATAGTTTCCTATATAAATATCAAAATTATTTCATGTAGGACTTACGAATACATCTTAAAGTTATATAACTTTCTTACTTTCAAATTACAACATTTTTTTGTTTCTTTTTATAAAATTTTAGTTTAGTTTAATTTAGTGTTATTAAATTTAATCTGTTTTCATATTTGGTTTTCAAGGATACAAATAGCTTTAGTTTTGGATACTGCAAAACAAAATCAGAGAAATAACATTTATTTAGCAGTTCTTAGTTCACAAATTTATTTTTTAAGACAAAAATTAATCAAATTTATTAGTAGTATTATTATTTTTGTTATTTACTTTTAGATAATTATTGATGAACTGCAGCTGGGGGTAACCCCTTGAAAGTTTTAAAGTTACGAATTACCATTATTTAATCATAAAGAGGCTCACGCACCTTGTGCTGGACCCATGATGAGTGATATGTTGGTTTTGATCCTCGATGCGGCTGCAGATTTCCTCCTGCAGGGTGCGTACCATTCTGCGTGGTAGGATTGACTCTAGTAGAGCATTCTCCTTTTTTAATACCGTCTAGGCAACCCAAAATAGTCACAGGATATTAATAATACAAACACTTGGAAAGAATTTAGCTACCTGATAGACAATGCTTTGGTACACCAACTGGTAGCGACTTAGAATTGCGCGTCTTAGGTCGTACTCCCGAATCAGGGTGAAGTAAGAATATATCAGGTTCAAGATGAATAGGTAAATCGCATAGGAGCCGAGCAGGGCGGCCGAAACCTTATCGTTGAGGAATTGCATGGTTAAAACGTAGCCAAAGTACACGAGGGAAACGGCCAGGCCCAGGATATAAACGCAGTAGCCTTTGAAGAATGCGATGGGTAAGTTCATGTAGACACAGACCAGCACCACATGATCGTAGCAGGGCACTATGGGGTAAGTGGAGCCATGGTGTACAGCTCCCAATAGGTCAGAGAGGATGTCTGCGATTAAGGGACACATACGTTTAGCAAGACAGTACAAACTCTCACCAAAAGAGCCCACCCATTAGAACTAGCGAAAATGCCATTACCCAGGAAATAACCGCATTGAAGAGGAACCCAACGTTATCCTGCATGCTGCCAAGCATAATAAATGGAGTGAAGAACATAATCACCAAATAGGGCAGCAATGATACCAATACTACATTCTGTAAAATAAAAAGAAAGAAACAATTGTACAAGGAGTCTTATTACCCGGTATGTCCGATAAGCCCACCTTAACTATGGAGAGCAAGAGTATCACATGAATGATCATTAAGAGCTCAATTGTCCAAATAAAGCGACCCACATTCGATAGCATTAATAGCTCCCAAACTCGAGAGCAGGCCATATTCAGGCGCAGACTGTGGCATTTCGTCTGAGTTTGGAAAAATGGCGATATGTACAGCTCCCAGCAAGTAAACTATATAGAATAAGTCGGCATTCACCTTCAAGTGGCGCCATTCCAGATCCTTAATCATGCTTAGCGAGCGGTAGGCCACCACGTCCTCTTGATAATAAGGATTTTCCATTTCAGCGTTGGGTATAAGCTCAGGGTAAGCAATTTCTGATTCAGACTGGTGAGGCAAAGGACAGTGTTTTTATATCAACAAGTACACAAAAAGGTAAACAAGAAATAAAAATTCAAAAAATTTTGGCCATCCTTTTATAGAAATATATATATATATATATATATATATATATATATATATATATATATAAGCACTTTTCGTAATTTTGCATTTAAGTTTAAATTACCTGAAGGCTTTCAGTTTTAATAAAAAGCTTGGAAAATAACATAAATTTAATTATTTTTTTTATTATATTCTAGGTCTCACTGCCAGATAAATCTGTTACATTGTCATGGTTCTGCTGATGTTACATTTTTTGGTCCTGATGAAAAATACTCCAGAAAATAAATGGTACCTTACATGACTGAATTATGCTTGTAAAAAGTCTTATGTTAATTTTATTTGACAGCGCCTAATTTTTGGGGTAATACTAATAGTTTTACATTTTATTTTTTTAATTTGTAGCATACTCTTAGGCTGTATATTATATTGAGCATACTTTTGGGGGTGTAAATTATATTGTAACATAACATACTTTTGGGCAGCAGATACAACTACAAAAACGATTACAACAACAACAAAAACAATTACAACAACAACAAAAACAATTACAACAACAACAAAAACAATTACAACAACAACAAAAACAATTACAACAACAACAAAAACTATTACAACAACAACAAAAACAATTACAACAACAACAAAAACAATTACAACAACAACAAAAACTATTACAACAACAACAAAACAATACAAAAATAATAAAGCCTAAAAGTATGCTATGCAGAAGTAGGAGCGGCATCCCAAAAGTATGTTATGCAAGAAACAAAACTTACAGCCTGAAAGTATGCTACAAATAAATAAAGTTTTCAGTTCAGAGTCTTTATTTACTTAAGTCAATCAACTGTTTGTTTATGTTTGAGCACATTTAATGGTCATTTTTTTTTAGTTCTTGAGCACATTTAATTTTAAAATGGATTTAAGTTAAAAACTACCACATATTTAACCATTAAATGTGCACAAGTTAAATCTATGCTATGTACATGGATGCCTTAGGTCTAATCTCTGGTAAATTCAGCTAGTCTTCTTTTTTTGCCGTGTTCGGGCGATGCGGCAGGAATTGGTAATCGCTGTCGGTGCCGATGATGTAGGTGGGTATATTGCCGCGCCCCTTGACGAAGGTCATGCCCCGATAGTTGCACTGGATGTTGAACTCGCGCAACTTAAGGGCGGTGTTCTCGGTGACCTGTATTTTCCCGGGCACTCCGGTGGAGTCCATGCGGGAGGCCATATTCACGGGATTGCCCCAGATGTCGTAGTGCGGCTTCGAAATGCCTACCACGCCGGCCATGGCCCTGCCATGCGAAATGCCAATCCTCAGCATGCCATAGTCGGTGCTGCCCTCGTACTCTGTCTGCATGTTCTCCGTATTGAAACGCCTCATGGTCCTCATCAGATCCAGGGCAAACTCGGCCATCACCCGCACCACCTCGTTGCTACTGCTCCCATTCGGGGTGGCACTGATCCGTGGTCCCGCACTCGTAACCACATTGCCCTCGTACTGACCGCGCTCCAAGTCGAGATCCAGGGCTATGTTGCTCCCATTTCCGTACGGCACCCGCTGCACTCCGTCTGTGTTTGAGCTGCGGGCTCCATCGTAGCGACTCCTCCGTCCATTCGGCATCAGGGACAAGTTGTGGAACTTCATCTGGGGGGCATTCACCTGCTCCGAACGGGAAACGTCCAGACCACAGGCCGCCATGTACGTCCAGTTGGCCACCTTGATCTTCTCCACGCGCAGGCTCTGCGAGTACTTGTTCAGCTGAGGAAGGGAATAAATGTTTAAATTTGTTAGTTAGTATAAAACTATCCACTAAAATAATCAACGCACAGCCAAATTCAATTAAATAACATTATTTGAGTTCAGCTTCGTTTAAATCTAATGACAGTGATCCCGTTAATAATAAATGTTACATTTTAAGTCTTTACAAAAATTAATGGATTTTACATGCTCTTTTAAAACATGCGTTTAAATAAAACCTGTTTTATGAAGTGTCTTTAAAACCAGAAAATACCTTTACTTATGACAGTAATATTTATTTGAAGCATTACTTTCGCATTACAGTTTGTTGGTTTTATTGATTCCCTTCAAGTACCATTTATCTCGAAGACTATCAATGAAAGTTACATGACCCTTATTTACAGGTATTTTAAGTTTTAGGTTAAAATACCTTTACTAATTACAGTATAATTAATTTGTAGTACCTATGACTAAAATGTATTTAACAGTATTACTGCTAATGAAAACCCAGTACCATTTATCTTGAAAGACTAGAGAAATATTCTCTATTATCTAATTGAACTCACACTTTGGATATACGACGCACTTCTTTTGATAAGATTGCAATACCAAGTTACGAAGTTACTAAATTTAGGCATATTCTGTTTGGGGATCCACCCGATCTGTTGACAGACTACTCACTATTCACTACTCACTACTCACTCCTCACTACTCACCACATCGTCAAAGTCGCAGATAATCTCGTTGAGCACTCGCAGTCCGATCTTGTCGGTGTCGAAGTTTTTGATCGAGGCAAACATTACGGCCACATTGTCGTACTCCTCGTAGTAGAGTTCATTCTGCAGTTGGTTGGACAGATAAAAATCGGCTAAATAAGATAATTAAATGGATTATTTTGGGTGAGCAAATTATGTATGTACAGATAAAACCTACCAACGTGCGTGGGCAAAATATTGGTGAGTAGTACTTTAATGGTGTCATTGGTGATCAAGGCATCTTCCTGCTTTTTCAGTAGTTGTCTTTTCCAGCTGTTAAATTAAATAATTTGTATGTTTATTTATTATAAGGTAGAGAGCTATAGCAATTACTTGTAATCCACTTTGGCAATAAACTCCGTTTGGCGCTCCATCAGATGAAAAATGCCCAATGTGATCAGCATCAGCAGCGTGTGCGAGTACTTGGCATTAAAGTTGACATTTGTGGATGGACTGAGGGCGTATATAAAGTTGAATTCAAAGATCACCAGCCCTGAATAGGCTATCATTATCAAGGCGGAGAAACAGGATTTGACAATAAAAGGTATCCGGGTGAACAAAAACGAGATGCCAATAATCAGGGTCATGCAATTGGTTAGGATCTGCAAATAAATCAGACAATGTAAATTGTAAACTACAATACGTTTTAAGGGACTTTCCCACCCAAGGATGGAAGCACTGCACCCGCTCCTCGAAACCTGGCTCCAGATCCGCATAATCATCGTCATTGCTGCAGCCCAGCACTTGCATTATGGCCACGGCAATGTAGGAGAAAATGATGAGGAAGTATATCACTATCCGGATGACCACGTTCCGCTGCATCTCATCTGAGAGGCGGAAGAGGAGCCCACTGAGCCTGCCATTTGGGGAGGACACATCCGCATCCGACATGTACATGATCCAGAGTTTCTTGTACCACGAAATGATCAGCAGCATGGTGAGCAGGACTATCGTGGTGCCATCTATGTACCAGTAGTGATACCGCGCACTGAAAGTTAACTCTTCAAGTGATTATCTTTTTTTTTTGGGGGGGTGCTATCTACTTACTCCTTGCTCAGCAGCTGGATGGTCAGCAGACCCATGTAGATCACCCAGGACAAGGCAATGCTGTACTTGAGCATCACATCCGGCTCCTGCATGTACTGGAACTCCCAGTTGCGGATGCGAAAGAACAGGCAGCAGGAGCTTATGTTGCGCCGGAAGGTCTCCTCCTCAATTTCATCCTGGGTTAGGCGAGTGCTTCTTCGGAACACTTTAGTTAGTCTGAAAGAAATATTAAGGATAAAAAAGGATAACCTTGATCAAGAAAACGTAGTAGATTCAAAATCAATTTAAGGCTGTACCTATGTGTTGACCATGAAAATGCTATTCCAATTGTACATCGTGTACTTTATATGTATTAAATTCCATACAAAACCTATCCATTTTAATTCTCATATTTTGCCTATTAAATTAAACAGTTTCATATTAAATCACTTAATTTAAAATACATTGCATTTAATATTATGATTGTATATTCAATTTAAATAAGCACACAAACAACAAATATGTATTTGTACTATAACATTTCGTTCCCTAATAAGAAGTACTCACTGTATCCTCCCGATGGGCATCTTGTCCAGCTCGCGGCACATCTCGAGCTTGGCCTGGTTGCGCACCTGGTTGTACTGGTGCAGCGTGGAGCTGTGCATGAAGTTGGCCTTGCTGGCCTCGCTCAGCTTCTTGGCCTGCTGCTCCCTCATCCGGCGACGTGGGTCGTGCATGGGGGCCTACAACTTTCGGTTCGATGTAATGGTGCTGGAGCGGAGGATCGCGTCCTCTGACCGTCAAATACTCACGCGCAGCGACTTGATGAGGAAGGTGCGAATGCCGTGCTTCTGCAGCACCACATCCTCTCGAGCCTTCTCGGTGCCGTCCTCATAGAAGTACTCGCCATCCAGCAGAGATAGCGTCTTCTGGCTGACATGCACTCGTCCAGTGGCTCCTGTGGCCTCCAGTCTATTCGCGATATCCACATCCTTGGACCAAATGTCAAACTGCCATTTGGCTGCTCCAATTACTCCGGACAGAACGTCGCCGGAATGGACACCTATTCGCATGTCGATGTTCAAGTGTCGCTTCTCTCTGGCGATATAAACGAAATAATGCTTGAATTAATATCAGTTTTTTTTTTTACATTTTATCTTTATTTATCTTTTAATGTGATTCATACCTAAAGTTTCTACTTAGCTCCCATTTCCAACTAAATTTCATTATGACCTTGTTAAACTTAAAAGTTCGTCGTAATTTTAGGTAGTAATTGAAGGTTGGGTTTATCTTAGGCAGAGCTATAAAGTATTCTTTTGAATTTATTTGTCTTATCAAAGTTAAAGTAGGAAATATAACTATGACCTCACTTTTATAAGCAAAACGTTATTTCTAGTAAAATGATCAGATGCAAAACATGAAAGAATGAACTATAATTATATAATTGCTTATTTCAAAGAAACAATTTCTTTTAGTATCATCAATATCTATCGCTATCAATACTCACTTTTGTAAGGAAAACCTTATGGTTTAATGCTAAAACCTTTTGTGATTACATTTTTAAAAATAAAATATGATTTCATAATTTTTTATACTTAATTGGAATTCGTTTAATTCCATTAGGTTAGATTTCATAAAGCGACTTTATAAATGTTATCAATAAATTCTTTTATTAGCAAAACCTTTTTTCTATATTTAAATGATAAATTTGAAAATGTGACTTTAATTGATGGAATTTTTGTATTTCCATTAAGTTACTTTTGATTAAACAACTCTATAATTTTATCAGTAACTACTTTTATTACACAAACATTTTTTCTATAGTTAAATACTATCTACGAAAATGTGATTTGCACACCCTCTCTGTACTGATACAAACAATTGGCATTCTTTTAATTCCATTAAGTTAGATTTGATTAAACGGCGCTCTAATCACTATCAATAATCACGGCGTTCATCCGGCCACATAAAATGCGACTAATCAGCAGTGATTAATCACAGCCTGGCTAATGACTTTTATTAGTTGTAAGGGAGAGGACGAATGCACTCACCTAACGTCGCGAATGTCCTTGATCATCCGCAGACCCAGATCCACGCAGCACTTGGCATGATCCGCATTCGGATTGGCCAGTCCAGCCACGCAGTAGTAGCAATCGCCCAGGAACTTGATCCTCAGCACATTGTACTCCTCGCTGGCGATGTCGAATCGCACGAAGAGATCGTGCAGAGCCTCCACCAGTTTCTTCACATCCAGCGTGGTGGTCAGGTGGGTGTAGTTCACCACATCTGCGTAGAGCACGGTGACGTCCTCGTGTGGTTCAATGAAGAGGGTGCTGCAAAAGGGTTATGGGAAGTTGAAGATGATAATAAAGCCCTTTATGAAAAAGTTCCTGGCCCACTTTAATTAATTACACGGGCACAAATAAAAAAGTCAGTAAGAGTAAACGAAATAATATAAAATAATACAAAAACAAATGTTTAAACTCCGAGAATCTAAATTCATTTTTTACATAGTTTTAACATTTGAAAAATAAAATTAAATTAATTTTTAAAATACAACTTTAAATTCAAAAGTCAGATATTGATTTTTATTATTCAATTTTTTATGAGTTCTGATATTTTGTTGTGTTTGTTATCTTTAAGCCACTTATGTTTTATTATTTTTGAATTGGATTATATGTATTTTTCCAGCTGACTTGTATATTCTCTTATTTAATTAATTTATAAATTGAATTTTAATGTTTGCTTTGATCCAAAGTTTGGCTTCCAAACTCACCCATGATCCGGCTGTCGCCACCGCTTGAGCGTCTGGCTGTCGGCACTCCTGCGCAGATCCACCTGCGACTGCTGCTGGTGCTGCTGCTTGGACCGCTCGATGCGGTTCTTCACATCCTCCTGCAGCCGATCTGCGATCTGGGCGGGCAGGATGCTCAGCAAAAGACTCCGCTCCTGATCCCTGGCATACCGCAGCAGCAGATTCTCCTCCACGTACTGCCTGCGATCCAGAAAAGTGGTTCGCAGCGCAATGTCCCTCATGAGGCGAAAGAAAATGCCCAGGAGATTGACACAACTCAAGTAGATAGCCTCGTTCAGGATGCTGTGCATTTGATTGTCATCCTTGGCGGTGATCACAAAACTATAGTTGATTATGTAGCAACAGGTGACCGCTGAGCCGAGGACAAATGGCTGCAGCAGATACGGCACCGGCATGAACATATATATGGCATACAGCGTATACGCATCGTAGATCGGATTCAGGATGTCATTGTGGCTCGTGGCATGGTAGACATTCAGCCCAATGTCCATCAGGACCATCACACAAACGGCCAGCCACGAGGTGGCATACACAATCCAGCCGTGCTTGCTCACCAACTCACTGCGGAAATTCAGGGACAGCACTATCCAAATGACCAGGCCGGAGCACATGTAGGCCACCATGTCCACGTACACGTACTTGATCTCCGGCGTGGTCAGCAGCAGCAGTGTGTGGATCAGGGTCACGGCCACGTGGATCAGGATGAACAGCGACAGGTAACCCACTCGCAATCGACCCATGTACAGGTCGTACGACTCCTCCAGCTCCAAATTGCGACATTTTCTCTGCGGGATTAACATTGTTAAGGGGTAAGTCGATATCACTATGGACTGATGTAATTGTAGTATATGAGTCTTATTTAATAAACCTTTTGAAATTTCCTTATACAGCAGAAAATGACTTTCTGCCTTAAAAGTTCAAATACTTTGTATTTATTTAGTCGAATGTTCAAACATTTTTTGTTACAAAATTTGGAGTTATTTATATTGAAGGGCAATCGTCTCGACTTTTTTACTTTGTTAAGATGTGGTTTGGTTTGACATTAAATAAAAAGTTTAAATACTTTGCTTAAACGGGACGAATGAGAAAATTTTAAAAAGTGCATTTATTTAGATAAATGTTTAATCAGTTTTAGTTACTGAATTATCAGAAGGCACGACTTTTTAAAAATATACTTATATAATATAGCTCAGATTACTGATTATTTTATTTCACTTGAAAATGTATATTATATATATTTCTTAAAGCCAAGATTCTTCTAAGAGTCGAAGAGCAAACATTTCTGCTATAGAAAGATTAATTTTATTTATCCGTGTGATTTAGGTTTATTAGAGGTGGGTTCTATTCGGTTTGGTTAATAGGTAAGTTAAGCCTTGAATGCATTTTCGCCTTGAGTTAAAGTATTTTAAAATCGCAAAAGCTAAATATATATACATATATACATAGATCCATGAAGTGCCCTTCTCTCATACTAAGATTAAGTTTATTGTTAACGTTGTACTAACAAGTACAACATTAATAGGAATATGAACAGAAAGTGATTTTCTTATCGACTGGGTGCTTGGAAAAAAAAAACACTTAGTAATACCTACAAACAAATGTACGTCAAATTTGTATATTCAGTTACTTGTTTCTTGACAAAAACAGAGGAATTACAATTTAACAGGTTCAGTATAAATATAAAGATAGTAGTTATAAAAAAGTTATTTCCTAATACAGTGTTATATGATTTGTAGTTTACAGGAATTTTGCATTCGGTTGCAAATTGGTCAACAGAGATTTTAGTGTCGACTTGTAAAGATTGGCGCTGCATATAAAGATAAAGTGTTGCCCGAATAAAAGTTTCCACACCAATTATTCTTTATAGACAAAGACTAACCCAAAAGGGCGATGCACTCACCACAAGATATGACCATTCCCAGTTCTTCTCGTTTTGCACGGTTTGGGCCTGTTCGCTGGTCCTGGCCAAACTAATGGGATTGGTGCGGTTGTACTCGATGGCCGAGTCGAAGTAGGAATCCATTATGGAGCCGGGTCGGGGATTGGATCGCAATCGGAATCGGAATCGGAATCGGAATCGGAATCAGAGCACTTCCAGCGGTATCATTTTCGGTGGCAGCTATCCACAATATTCAGAGGCTGTCTGGTGAAAAGCATATCACTTATTATCTGATCAAACAATTAGCCACTAGCTATCTAAACAGCAACAAAATCCCCACTTGGCATTCGAATCAGTCAATTGACGGGCCATTCTTATCGGAGTCACAAAAAAATGTAGTGAGAGGGTGTGGATTTTGGTGCTGTGAGTTGTGAGCTGTGCGCTGTGCCATTGCGATGCCATTTGTATGGCTGCAAAAACAGCAGCTAATTTAGCAATTTGTGTAATGTTCTGGTGATAGTGTGCTAATGGTCTGTAAATCACACTCACCCGCACACTCGCCTTCACACTCCAAATCGTTTCAGACGGAGTCCGTTTGCATTATCAGTTGCAATTTAAACGGAAAAGGATCACGGCTGTATATGGCAGTGTAATTTATTTACGGGCTTTGCACTTGAGCACCGTGCGATTTTGCACTTCACTTTCACGTTGGGTAATAAATACGATAATAATTAATCAAAAATTAACACCACTTAAGCGCGTACCGCTTCAACAAGCCAATACACGGCGGACAGGTATCACAAATTACTCTTTTTTTCTTCTACCGCGATAAGCACTCGGCCCGATTCCTCATAAGCATTCCGTCCGTTCGAGTGAAGTGGTGATATATATACTCGGTGGGTATCGGAGATCCACAAACACGACCGATGCCAACGAATTGCTGCGACCAACTGAGGGACCAGCACACCTGTTCATTTGTTATTGTTGATGGCTGAGTGCTGAGAGTTGAGTATGAGGTATGAGGTGTAAGGTGTAAGGTGTAAGGTGTGAGTACGAAGTGAAGAGTTCGCTTATCGGCGTGAAAAGTGTTTGGCGGCACTGGCGCCTGATTGATGACACCGCTGCGTTGGGTGACATGTATGAGGAAAAATGATTAAATACATTGTTTAAGTAATTATTAATACATTAAAACTACATTGGTTTATGTTTTACAATAAAGTTTAGTTTTGGTTTGCTTATACATTTAAATTTCAATTTGAATTAATGGCGCCCCAGCAAAGGCGCTCTCTGGCGGAATAAGTTAGGAAGTAGACATTGCCAGCCCTGGTTTTTTGTTTCGGTAAGCACAAATTTAATTTAATGCCAGTAGTTTGCTTTTCAATACAGTAATTGTAATAGTTGTTAAAAGTTTGTCGCTTAAAACACAAAGTGTACTGATTCTTCATTTAACCCACGAAAAATATTGCAAATAAGTAAATTTCTTAGAAAACTAATTTGCCGTTAAATAAAATGTGATCATTTGTAGGCATTCTGTAAGCCACATTTAATAGCCAATCTGGCAGCACTATTTGAATGTACGAATTGTGTGTTTTATATTAAACATCATAGTTTTTAAGAGTGTTTAAACGTTTGCCACAACAAAGCAACAGCTTCGGGTTCTTCAATATGCATAACAAAAGGTTTTACTCATTTTACACATGCAAAATAACGCTAATAATTGAATTTAACTTCAAACTTATTTCCCGCCTTTAGAAATGAGACCACTTGTAGGCTGTTCAGAAATACCACATGTTATAAATCAATATTCTGGTATTCTGGTCACCTAAGGCTACGGCCACACTACGTGCAAGCTGTTTATTTTCTCGAGTCGGAAAATTGCTCACATTTTCTGTCTCATTTAGTATATAAAATAGCCGGATAAAAGGGGAAAATAAGCTGAGCAGCCATGTCGGCCTTCACGGAGACGGCTCTCCTCAAGAAACTGGCCGAATTGAACAGCAGCCAGCAGAGCATCCAGACCTTATCCTTGTGGCTGATTCACCATCGCAAGCATAGTGCGGCGATTGTGAAAACCTGGCAAAGGGAATTGGAAAATGGTGGGTAGTCCTGGCTCTCTACATATATTCTACCCAATAGTTTGAATATATAATCCATTGAACAGTTGCCGAGCCCAAGAAACTAACCTTCATGTACCTGGCCAACGATGTGATCCAGAACAGCAAGAAGAAGGGTCCGGAATATGGCAAGGAGTTCAACCAGGTGCTGGGCAAGGTCTTCGGCCACATCGGTGAGAAATGTGCCTCGGATAAGCTACTGGGCAGCCTGGGCAGGATCTTAAACATTTGGCTAGAGCGCGGCGTCTACGATCCCAAGGCCATTGCGGATTGGAGGTCACGATTGCACCGGGAAACCACTACCACCAATGGCAAATCCAATGGCGGCGGCGGCGGTGGAGCCAGTGAAAAGTCGGAAAAGCCAGAAAAGGCGGAAAAAGAGCATGGCCACAAGGAGAAATCGGAACGCCGGGAGAAGCGCAAGCACGAGGATCGTCACTCCAAGTCGAAGCGTTCCAGGCAGCATGCTCAACCGAGTACAGGCAGCAGCAGCACCGGCACCAGCAGTAGCTCCGCCACCAACAGCGCTCCTCCGCCCGAGGAAGTCGTAGTTGTAGAGCCGGAAAATGGCCATACACCACCGTATTTGCCTCTGGGCGAACCCCCCGAACCCGAGGAGCTCATCAAGGCCCTGACCAGCATCGAGAACTCCGCCTCCAGCGATGCAGTGGTGCGCGAGAGGATCGCCAAGCTGCCGCAGGAAATATCCGAGATCAGCTGCATCAGCAAGCTGGAGGACAAGGACAAGGCCAAGGCTCTGGCCGTGCAGGTGGGAACCAAAACTTGGACTACACATGGGTGCAGTCGAGATATGAGCACTTAAGAAAGAAACCTAAAGCTTACTATAGCAAAATCGGGCATTAAGGCTCATTATTTCATCTACCAAAACAAAATCTATATTGTGAATTTGATTATTAACTATCTTTACAAACACCTTTTTCAGGTCAACGAAGCTGTGGATCTGCTCAATGATTACAACGCTCGACTGGCGGCGGAAATGGAGGAGCGCACCAAGTTGGCCACCATGCTGCGGGATTTTCAAGTGGAGCAAAAGGAACTTCTCTCCCAGGCCGAGCTACGTCTCGATGTACGTTCCACAACATGGTTTAAGCCCTGCATGCTTTTTGGGGGTTGTTAAATAAGGATATGGGTGCTTGTCCCTCACAGAACTGATTAAATTAAGACAACCTTAATATTTTGAGGCGGTAACCGCCAAAAGTGCTTAAAACGCTTTCAAATTGTAAAGAAAACTAGTAATAGAGAAATCTATGGTTAGATTGTTATTTACCCAAAGCTATTATTTTGAGCATGTTAGCTGCAAACCCCATTAAAAGTATGAACAATCCGTACTAAATCAAAAGAATTGAAGCTGTTTAAAATGTTGTGTTGATAGATAGCTATTTTATGGTCTTTCAATTGTATATTTGTATTTAATTTGTATTAAAAAACCCTGAATTCAGTCCCCCTTTTATTACTCACGAACTTGCAACATCATCGCCTAATTCTCTGTGTCTTTGCAGGAACACAAGAAGAAGCTGGCCAAGATGTTGGGCCTGCAGAAGGAGATCCACGATCACCTGTCCAACCTGCCCGACCTGACGCAATTGCCGGATGTGACCGGCGGACTGGCGCCCCTGCCCTCCGCCGGCGATCTCTTCAACGCCCTGCATTAATAGCAATCCTGATACTGATTCGGAGCCACTTAAAGTCGTGTTTAGAGTTTATACATACTTATACCTTATATTTGCAATTGTTCCCCTATTGGCCAACACTGATTGTAATCCAAAACACACACACACACCCACTAATGACGTTTCAATAATAGCAGCTAATTGCCAGCAACTTACATTTTTTGTTGGCTTGACAACTTAGTTCATCACGTAGTTGGCGGTGCCCTGCCACTTTTCGATGAAGGATATAATGTCGGCGATGCCGCTGCCAGGAGACATCTTTAAGGCCACCGAAAACTTGCTCCAGACATCGCGATTCACTTGGTTGCTGGATGATTGAAAGGTCACCGGTTGACGACCCCTCACTGGAAATCCACTCAGCATGCAGGCCAGATCATTGGCCCCCAAACTGGATTCGTACAAGCCACGATCATCGGTGGGCAACTGCTGGTCCACCTGCTGATCCATGCTCACGGCCAGCACCCATTCACGCACTTCCTCATGCAAACTGGGGTCATTCTTCAGGTGAATGTCCTCGGGCAGGGGCACGGAGCTGGGAAAATCGGTGCTAGCCAGATCGGAATGATCGACCAACTGACCGGAACCCTCCTCAATGGCCTCGCACACGTCCAGATAGTGGTTGAGCATCACAAAGGCCTCGGATTCGCGGCCTGCCTGGCGCAGATCCATCCCGGCTTCGTAGAAACCCTTGTCCACGGGTAGCACATCGGTGTGGCGCAGCAGGGCCAGGGACAATCGCAGAGCCACGGGCTGCAGGGCCTGCACCTCCTTGCAAGCTGCTCTGGTGGCATAGTAGTGGGCTATCAAGAGGAACTGCTCCATGCTGACGGTAAACTGCGAATGCGACTGCTCTGGCATGGCCTTCAGAGATTGCAGTAGGCGGTAGAGGAAGTCCCTCAACTGACGCCACAGGGAACCACCCTCCGTTTGATCCTCCCGCAAGGCCAGACAATCCAAGGCTATCCTGGTGTAGATATTGAAGTGGGCTTCGATGGGCGGCGCTCCATAGCTCAGGTAGAGACCCAGGGCAGTGGAGCAGTTGCCCTCGCGGATCAGCTGAGCTGCATAGACAGCCACATACTTTTGCAGCAGGCCAGGATTCAGTTGCTTGGCCTTCTCCAGGCAGCGCTGCCATTGACCCTGCTCCGCCAGCAGATCGAGAGCAGATACCACATCTATGTCGGCCAGCTGCTCGATATTCCCCTCGTGCCGCAGGCTGGCCTTCTGCTGCTGCTCCACATAGGCCAACAGCTGCAGGTCCGCATCGATCTCCTTGGCCAGCCGGCGGGCCTTGCTCCACTGCTCCGTCTTGATGAACACATCCACCGCCTGCTTGGGCAGATCGGCAGCCAGATAAAGCTGGGCTGCCGGCCCGATCTGCTTGATGGCCAGCAGACGGGGTCCCAGCGCGTGGGCCAACTCCTGGGCATCCGCACCCTCCAGGAACTGATTGCAGATCTCGGCTGCCCGCAGCAGGGCTCGCTCCAAGGTGGCTGCATCCTCGGCATTGCCGGAATCGATTTGCATCAGGCACTCGGCTGCCTTGCGGAACTGCTCCTTCTTGGCAAACTCGGCTGCCTTCTGCAGGTAGCCCCGGGATATGGAGGCGGCATCTTCACCCTGGGTGCCCTGAGCTTGGACCTGACCCCTCTGAAGTTGGGCCTGCAAGCGCCTGAGGTCGTTCAAGGCAGCCGGATAGTGCTCCTCGGCAATGCGCAGGGCATCTTCGTAGAGGGACTCCTGTTTGTAGTGCTCCACTATCAGATCCGGACGATGGGCCCTTAGGAGGAGAGCCTCATAGTCCTTGTAGTTGCGGGTCTCCAAGGCAGCTGCTGCCTGTCCGATGAGCACCTCACCCACGGCATCCGGCAGATGAGATTCAGCCACATTGAGGGCCGCCTGCCAATCGCCTGCATGCTGGTACATCAGTATGGCCTCCTTGGGTTTGTTGGCCTTCAGGAACTCAGCCTCTGCTGCCTCGAATTTACCCTCATCCTCCAGGGACATGGCTATTTTCAGGTGCACCTCATCGGTAGGTCTGCCCGCAAAGCGGCACAGTTCCATGGCGAACTCAAACTGCCCCGAATCGCAGGCAAAACCCACTGCCGTATCCAGGAGGCCCAGTTTGCTGAGCAGCCGCACGGCACTTTCGGTGGGCATGGACTTGGCCCACATGTAGGCCACCTGCTGGCTGGCTCCCTCGGTTCCCTTCTGCTTGGCCACCCGGTAGCCATCCTCCCAGCGTCCCGACGAGCAGTACATGTGCACGGCGGACTTCCAATCGCCCGAGGCCACGAAGTGCAGCTCCGCATTCTTCAGTTTACCCCGCGATTCCAGTTGTCTGGCCAAGTGCAGATGGGTGCTGTCCAGCAAATCCTTGTGATGACGCTCCACTAGACGTATCATGGAGTCGTACAGTTCCCGGCGCTTGTACATGGCTATGGCCAGATCGGGTTCATTGACGGCTATCAGTACCTTCTCGGCATCCCTGTACTTGCCCTGCTCCTCCAGCGTTCCAGCCAGTTGGACAAAGAGCTCCCGGAGTTGCTCCGCCTTTAGGTACTTCTCTCCTATGACATAGGCCCGCTCCCATTTGCCATGACGATTGAGCAGTTCGATGGCATCCTTGTGCAGATGGGCCCGCACCAGCATGTCCTCTGCTCCATCCAGATCCCCGGCAAAGGCCAAATGCTTGGCCAGATCCAGGGCATAGCGTTGTATGAGCTCCGGTTCGTCGAGGACCTTGGCTATCTGGACTGCCTTGCGCCATTGCTTGGCACCCACGGCTGCTTCCAAGGCTTTCTGCGTGGCTCCCGCCTCGATGTAGTGATTGATGGAGGCATCCAGCTGCTTGCGAGCCACCAACCAGTCGCCCCACTCCTCCTCCAAGGCGGTCACCTCCTGGGGGGCCACAATGCGTCCCAGTTCCAGGGCCCTGGCATAGGCTCCTCCCTTGCGGTAGAGGGCTAGAGCGGCTTCCGGACGCGACAATCGATGGGCTATGTCGCCGGCCAGTTCGTAGAGTTCGGAGCGAACTAGTCCCTCGGTGACCTGCAGCATCACTTGCTCGTCCTGGAGGATGTGCGGTGTCTTGAGCGCCAAGCGGGCTGCTCTGGCTGGCTTGTGGGCCTTGAGGAACAGGGACATGGCCTGCTGGAGATCCCCTTGCTCCTCCAGCACCTGACCGGCCTTCTCCTGCTGCTCGCTGCTCAGCAGGTAGTCCATGTGCTGCTGTTTCAGGCTAGAGATTCCATTGTAGCCACGTCTCTCCGCCAGAGCCACTGCCTCGTCCCACATTCCCAGCTGTTGGTACATCCTTAGAGCTGCCTCAATGTCTCCCTGCTCCAAGTAAATCCTCTCTGCAGTTCGTAAGTCCGATCCCAGCAAAGCCATTTTGGCCCTTACTTCGGGACAGAGCATGCCGGGTGAACCGGAGGACTCCTCGAACTCATCCGCCTGCCGGATCATCTCGGCCAGATAGTACGCCTTGGATACATTGCCCAAGGCGGCATAGCATCTCTGCGCCACTCGAAGGTTTCCATCTTCCAGGGAAATCAGGGCCAGGTTGTGCCACATGGCTTTGGCAGCGGGCTTGTCACCCAGGGTTTCCAAGAAATGAACAGCCCTTCCGAAATCGCTGTCATTCACTGCCGTGCCGAACTCCACGAGGCCCTCGTCCAACTGGTAATTGTGCTCACTAGGTCCATCCTGAGATCGAACCACTGTGCGACCCTGTGGGGATTAGCAAGTATGTATAACAAAATATAAAATATAAATAACCATATTTGTATACAGTTGGGATCAACATAATAGAACATATTGGACACAAAAAAAGTTGATTTAATTAAAGTTATTCACAGAAAATAACGATTGTAAATCATTTTAAATAAATTTTTGAAAATCAAAATCTTTCATCTTGATATTACATACGTTTTAAGAGCTTATCAATTTTACAAATTTCAAATTACCAAAAAAAAAATAAATGGTTAATCTTACTTTGTTATAAATAGTTTAAAGTAATTTACTTATTTGAAACGAACTTATTTGAAATGAGCATTAAGATGGAAATAGAATTGCTTTTAATAGGTACTTTTTTAAAAATAAAAAATATATATTTTATTGATAAATAATAATACACGATATTATGCAATATTATACAAAATATATTTGTAAATATTATTTTCGATAAGTTTAACTTTTTAAAAATTGTACTTTTTTCCATTTCGTTTTTTCATAAGCTAAAATCTACTAATATTTTGACCGCAACTGTATAGGACATTACTTACATTCTCGCGCAGCACCTCGATGGCTTCACCGCGAACACTTTGCATGGTGACGTGCTCCGGAAGATCGATGTTGTACCAAATGGCCAAATTGGAGTTGCTCTGGGCCACCACCACATCGCTTTGCGGCACCCACTGGACGAAGGATATGTTGCTGAGCAGGGTCTGCTTTTTGCCCGTGTAGTTATCCACCAGAATCAATCGCAGCTTCTTGTCCCGAAATAGGAGTTTATGGGCAGTCTCGCTCAACTCCAGCCAATCGATCTTGGTTTCATGGTTTATCTGGCCACTGGTCATCCGACTGACCAGATCCACCACACAAATGGTTTTGGCGTCCAGGAGAAAGGCCAATTTTTTGTTTTCCCTGGCATTGCCACGCTCATTCAGACGCACTGAGATGACGTGCGGATTCACGAATTCCGTGCGAACCGAGCCCAGGATAGAGTTAATCGCCGTATTCCACCAAACTCAGTTCGCCCACGTTGAAAACCAGGCATACAGTGGGGTTCTCAAAGTAGAATCGCTCATGGTGTACCGGAGGCGGTCCAGGGAACTTCGCTGCTCAAATTGCGGGTCAGGTCACACAGGATCAGGGACTCCTCGGTGCGGGCCACCAGGTAGTTATCCCTGCCCATGATCCTCACATCATCGATCTCCAGGCCCAGCTGCGACTCAATGGTGAGCTGTTGCGAGGGTTCCGTCAGAGATCTCACTAGCAGTTGACTGGGCGCCACGAAGATCAGCTCGAACTTGTCCTGCCACACGGTGCGTCGAAGTACGGACTCGAAGAGCAGCACTGCCCCACTCACCGATCCCAAGGCCAGTCGGGCTCCATCCCTGCGCCAGAGGAGGCAGCTCAGGGTGTACAGGCAGGCCACCTCCTTGCTGGCACTCTCGCTCCAAGCTCCCTGACGCGGACTCCACGCGAAGATGCGAATCCGGTCGAAGCTGCCGAAGGCCACCGCCTGTCCATTTGGACTACAGGCTGCCACTGTGAACTCCCGTTCGCCTTCGGTTCGGGAATGATCGAAGGTACGCAGCTGGCGACCCTGGTAAGGCAAACATTTAATAAGGCTTTATGTGTTACTCCATCCTATTCTAAAGAATTCGCGTTTTTTATCCTTAATTTGTATACCATTTACAGCCTTAAGCTAGAACTAAGCTCAAAGAGTAGCGATTTGGTTAGAAACTATTACATTACGTCCAATATTCAAACAGTTTAGGGAAATATTCATTGTCATACGCAAATTCTTTCAATGGAAAGAGAGGTGTTTTATAAACTTACTTTTGGTAGCTCTAATCTTAACAAATCCCCAAGAGATTTTGATAGATTTTAAAACATACCATGCTATCGTAGAAGACAATCCTCTGATCACAGCCACCGACGCAAAATCCACCCTGTGGCCAGGCCAGTGCAAAAGGTGGAACGGGATGCTGCACCACTCTGCCAAGTGGTTCCGTGGCCTCATCCGTCATGAAATAGCGTATAATGGTGCCATCATTGTGGCCACTCAGAAAACCAGTTCCCTTGGTATTTGCTGCGAGGGAAATGCAAATGCTATCACCGCCATAGAGACTTTGCGATTTATTGCTTTTGCTGTGAAGGGCGCGAACCTTGCCATCCTCGAGTCCTTAAAGGGTTAAGTAATTAGTAAAAATATTTTTTATATTTAATAACATGATTTACCTGCAATAATAGACCCCGAAGTGAGCCAAATCAGTGCAGTCACAGCACTGGCCTGTGGAAACTTGTTACATATCACCTTCTTGTCGTTCCAGGATTCCCCTAGTTTGTATACATAAACGATGCTATCACTCTGACCCACCGCCAGTTTGGTAGAATCCGGACTAAAGGCCAATCCCCGAATGACATAGGAGTTTTTTTCCGTTCAATGGATTAGCTGGCTTGGTACTGAACTTATCACGCCTTTCTCCTGCATCATCGTACAGTAGAATATGACGATCCGCTGTGGCGATTGCAAGTTTTTGCTGATTGGGAGACCAGGCTAGTCCTGCAATTCGCTGGATTTGCTCCTGCAAGAAGAAAAACACATTTAAGTATATTAGTTTAATTCTTATTTTGTAAACATGACGAACATTTTAATCTTAACACGAAAAAGTACCCGAAAATGGTTAATTAACAAATTTCACAACTGTTGCAATGATAAATTTGGTGAAAATTCTTTTTGGGAAATGCAGAGCTTATTATTAAACAATTATTTAAAATTAAAGCATTAGCATATTATTTTTTTGAACTTGATTAATTTTTGTATAATTTGTATGCCCAAAAACTCTTGAAACTAGAATGTACCACAAAGTAAAAAAAAATGATTTATGAAATTCAGAGCTAAACAGCTTTAAAATTTTCACTTTTCCACTTGCTTTCTGTTTACCTGACCCTCCAGCAAAGTTCGCAGGTATTTCAACTGCATTTTCTTAAGGATATCCTATAGGTTCTTATATTTTTCCCTTAAATTAATTTTCCGATTAGAAATTTGTTAATTTTCCGACGCAGTTTTTCCCGTTGTTGTGGTCCGCGTGTCAGTTGTTGTGGCAACAGGGAGCCAGGCAACCACCCACTGCCTCCCAATGCCACCCACTTCCACCCCTTTGTGGTGTCCGCTGTGTGTTGTTGTGTTGTCTATTTTCTTGGCGCTTCCGCTTTGCGCTGCCATTCTAAATAAATGGCCTTTGTTTTGAGATGCAGCAGGTGCCGGATGGGCCAGGATGTGGATCTGTAGGCGTGGGTGGTGGCTAGTGGGTGGTGGTGGGTGGTGATGGCTGCTCCGGGGGTTGGGTGGGCGTACCACCCACAAAGCTGTTGCTTTCTCTGCAGACAGCGCTGCCCGCTGTGAGTTGTCCTAGTCCTTTCATTAGAGAGAGAAAGAGAGAGAGAGAGAGAGAGAGAGAGAGAGAGAGAGAGAGAGTGGAGAGTGTCCTTGTGCGCATGTCCTGCGAAGGGAGCGATTGGCAGGTGAGAGGCCAATTCATACAGGTGTGCTGTGAGAGCGGGAGCGCATGACCTTGGGGGTGGGTTTGGGGGGAGGTTTTTCCAAATAGGTATAAATCAGCCCTCTATCGGTTTACAGAGCCACTTAGATTTTAACAAAATATAACAGTTTTATGGGAAATGTGGTTCGCCATAAGGCAAAAGTCAACCAACGTTTCGTTATGAACGAAATTGTTTTTGAGTAGTTCTTATCACTACAAGTAATGGCGATAACGCCTAACGTTTTGAGTTTATAGGACTTTTTCTGAAATAAATGTTGTATAATAATAATATTAACAATAATAATATTTTTCCCATAATTTTCTATAATATTTATATTCTAACTAATTTTGTTTAAATCTGCTTACAGAACTAACTGGATCGTACTGCTTTGTTTACGACTTACACTTCTTGTTCATACTGCTTATGTATCCTGCGTTTATATCTTGTTGCGTTGTAAACTGCTTGATCATTCTGCTTGTTTTATATTTTGCACCCCGTTCTGAAGGAAACTTTTCGGAGTGCTGGGTAAGCTTTCACCATTATTTCCCCTGGACGATTCTCAGCAAAGCTATTTCTCTCTTTGTTCTTAAAATCTCTCTCTCTCTCTCTCTCTCTCTTTTGAATCTCTCGTATTTTGGACTTTCGGCAGGTCGTGAATTTCTCGGCTGTTTGGGCAACATCGTTTGCCTTGGCCAAGTCAAAAGGACGAACGGCGGCAGCTGGATAAGGCGGCTGCTGATTATTTTATTCAATGGCGGAGGCCAAGTCAGCGCAGCGCCAACGTGGCTAATGTATGGCCCAACGCATTGTGGCAGGTCAAAGCGGGCAATTCAGACTGGTTCCGGTTTTTGGCCCTCTCGTCCCTTTGCTCCTTTTCGGCCATTCCTTTGGCCTTTTTGCCGAGCAGAGCCATAGAGCCACTCTGCTTTGTGCCAGTATGCCGCCCCTGCTTGCCTGGGCATCCCTTTAATGAGTTTCATTAATTAAAGCTACTTTGTTGGCACTGCTTGTTCCTTACGCTCTGTGATCTATGTGTGAGTGGAAAGGGAGTATGTGACTGTATGGGTGTGTGTGTGTGTGTGTGAGTGTGCATGAGTAAACATGCAACATGAATTTTGTCATTGACTTTTAATGGGTTTATGACAAAAGCACTGCCGCCTCCGCTCACCGAATAAAAACCCCCCTGGAAACGTTGCTAATGTGCAGGGCGTTCTCAGATGTGCTCCTATATAAGAAAATATATATATATAGGACATACATGCGTGAGTGTGGGTAAAAGAGTTGTTAAAGCGGACGTCTGCCGGAAGCTCTTGTGGGTGCCATTTTGGTTCATGTTCCATGCGACGCACGCCATTTTTATCTCGCTTCCCTTTGCCCTGGCTTAAACCATTCGCATTCGGCAGACTTTTGTCTCTAAAACTTGGCTACTTCCTTTGACTTTGCTTCCCTGCCCTGTCATTTTGCTTCCACGATTCCACGTTGGTTATCCCTTTTTTTTTCCCCTTTCCCTTTGATATTGCTCCTGTGGCCAAGGCCGGTGGCATTTTGGCTGGCGCTGCATTTTTAGCCAACATCCACTTCCGTTTGACGGCGGCGTCTTTTGCTTTTGCCGGGCTTTTGCCCCGGCTTAATTTGTCGACTTACAATTTTTATCTCTCGAGCAGCCGAGCTGTGCTCAAGATGCTATCAATTAGGAATTTGCCACGAGGAATAAAGCTCCTGGATTTCTTTAAAACCATTTAACACCTCTAGTGTTTAATAATGAGATTACTCAAAAAATTATAATTTCTTTTAAGAAGCTTAATTGCACTCTATAACAAACCGATTCCTTATAATACAATATAACATTTAATTTAAGCGAAAGAATTGCTGTTTAAAAAGCAAGCTATAAGCAACGAATTATTATAGTATATATTTGAATAGTATCAATGATGTTATCTTTATAAATTGAAAAGTGATACCTACATTTATATTTTCATGTAAAAAGAAAACTGATTATCCATAAACGAAATAACCTTTTTTTGCAAGAAAGTACTCAATTATAATTTAAATCAAAACAAATTAAGGTGTGTATGACACCACTTATAATACATACGAGCAAAGAACATTGTCTTTAAGGTCTGAAAGTTATCAAATATATTTTTTTGTTTATTAAATTAATTTAAAAAAAGCTAATAAATATAAAAATGTTAAAGACGAATCAAACATTACTTTCTGTTCATTATTCTTTTCGTATAACTTCTTTCTCTCATTTTAAAATAAAAGGACCTCAATTTACCTTTAAAGTTCTCAACAAAATTAGTTCAAATTTAATGTGATTCTGAACACTCCTGACCAAAATGGATTAAGACAACTTTGGCAGCCGCAAGAGCTGCGCTAATTCTGCTTTAAGGCAACAATCTGGCTAAAACTCTCCTAGCCGCAACTCAAATCTGGGCATTAGTGGCTCGCGTACTTTTTCGCAGCGCCAGGCGAAAGCGAAAACTGAAACTTTTCCTTCAACTTTGGGTCACACAGAACGAGAGAACGAGTACCCAGTCAACCCCAGTCAACCCCACTATAACTGCAACCCAGTCTTCCAGGGATTTCCCAGACCGTGTGCGTATAAAGTGCAACTGCAACACACTCGAAAAGTGCGGCAGGAAGTGCGCGAAATAATAGAACAACTGAACAGCAGAACAGCGTCAGCCGAGTGCAACTTCGAGTGGGCTGAAGCTAAAGCGGTAAGTGCTGTGCATAATGAATAACATTTTCAAATTAGTTTCCGGTCAGCGGAGATTTTTACGCAGCTTGTCAAGCGCATGAAAAAGAAAGTCCGAGGGGGTGCTTTCACCGTAAACCAAACGAATGCCTCTGTTAAAACCAAGAAACTCTGCCAAAAGCGCAATTCGGGAGAATTTAATGATGAATTCATGCCACAAAATGCCACCAGTTGGTGAATTTTTAAATTATTTACTCCTGGAATATAGCTTCCTTAAAATATTAAATTAATAATGTAGCCTAAATAATGTATCCTATAGAAAATGCCATTTAAGAGTTACTTTAAAGAAAAGGTTCTTGAATGGTATTTTATATTTTATGAAATTGCATTTTAGTGCATGACATTTGATATACAGTAATTTGCCTTAAATTTACCATTACCATAGTTCAAATAGATAACACACCCTAAGTAAAATATTGAAACTCCAATCTATTTCCATGAAATGCCATATAAACGTAGAGAGAAAGACCCTTTGTTCCGGCTGAAATTATAGTCCCCCGTCATGATATAATTATATGCTGCTAACGTGCAATCAAAGCGATTGCCATAACAATAATAGCAGCGACAGGAGGAGGTAAATGAGGAGCCTAGGTCAATCATTTAACAAGCCCCCATGGAGAGTGTTGTATTAGAATGTGGAATGGAAGGAAGGAAGGAAGGTGGCTCGGTGTAAGCAAGCAGAACGTAAAAATACAAAAAGGAGAGGCATAATAATGTACATAAATGTCTACATCTGGCCATTATAATGGGGAATAGCAACGGGCCCCTGAGCTGGAAGCATTCTGCCGGCATAATGAAATCAAAACATGCCTTCGCTTTTTTGGCCTTGCCAGTACAGTATGGCAACAATTTGTGTTAAAAATTGGCACAACAATTGTGAAATAATCACCTCAGAGAGCTGGAGAATTGTGTGCTCGTCTAGTTTGCCATAGTTCCACTCCGTTGGCTTTGGCTTCCTGTTCCCAGGCTCCCAGTTATCAAGCTGCAAGCTGCATTCCCCACTGAAAATGGAAACCAAAGCCAGTTAAAAGTATTAAAACTGCACTGACTGCATCCCCAATGCATCTATTCAATCGAAAAATGAAGCAATCGTTTTGATGGCTCACGGGCATCATTTGCGAAGGCCAACACTAACACCACCACCACCATAACCACAAGCACTTTAGCCAAATGAAATGTGGCACAATGAACTTTTGTGGGCCAAGTCCTTTGGCCTTTTTGGCTGCCGGCTAAAGTCATAATTTCCCAGATGCGGAAGATAGATGGCTGGCCAAGCGCAGAGCCAAAGCGTTTGTAGTGGTTCGTATTTTGCCTTATCTCGGGATGAGCTGAAAATTTTCACGACTCACAGTCCAAAACTTTTGCGGCCCAAGCTAAGGCAAAAGTTTTGCCAATTAGGTGATTAGGATATTGCCCCGTGGGATGTCTTCGAGTTATTTTGTTGGCCTGGCAATTAAAGCTGAAAATTAAAACACTCGCAATGCGTTTAGCCCCAGTGACATTTGCAGTCTATTCGATTGGGCCAATAAAATGTCTCGAAATTCATGACCGCATTGTGGCCACCGGCCACTTTTGTTGGACACAAACATGGGCCGAACAATCGGCCAGAAGAAACATAAAACCAAACCAATGCCAGTGTCTGAATGTCGAAGTCCCTTTTAGATTGCCACTGGCAAAAGAACACCCTTTTTTTTGGGAAAGGGATAGGGTGCACAGAAAAAAATAATACTTTTTCGGTGTTTTAATTCGCTTTAATAATATTGTTTTGATTAAAGTTATCTTCCTTTAATCCCCTTTCAATAAGCTTTAATAATTTTGTTTTATATTTCTTATTTTTTCCAATATCTTTAAGGTGACTTCTTCTTACACTTCAGAAACATTTTCAAAACTTAGTCCAATCAAGTTGAAATGCATAATAAATGTATAAATTTATTGCTGACCTCGACATAATATTTCTGAGATTTCATTATTAAATGTATATCTTCTTGGGAAAAAAATCTATTAAAAACTAATTTTTAAAGTAGTCAGTTCTTGATAAATTAGTATTTCCATTTAGTAGACGTGATAGTTTAATTTTTTTTGCAGGTTTCAAATTTTTTTGGAGTAAAAGGTTAAATTTTTTTTGTTGATTTTCCGTAGTAAAATCTAGAATCGACTCCAAAATAAACATGGAAAATTTGTCCTGTGCACATACACGCCATACACGCCATACACGCCATACACGCCATGCATGACTAGTGTTTGTGCGCTTTGCGAGTATTGTTGGACTGGCGTTTCTGCTCTGCTGCTTTCGGCCAAACAGAGAGGGCCAGCCAATATTAGCCAAAAGGCCTGCCAAATAAAAGCGAAACATTTGTACCAAACACACGCCTGTTTCTATATATATATATACATATATGCATGTTATGTGTATGTTTTATGTCGCGATGTCAGCATGAACACTTTACGTTGCATATTTGCCAGGCCACTGAGCATACATATAGTATATATGTAGTACACCCACATCGTGAGATTCGAGTTTCGTTTGCCGTTTTCTTTATGCAAATTAGCCTTCAGTCAGTTGGATTTTTTCCACGTCTTACTGTTGCTTTTTGCATAAATTTTAAATTTCCTTCAGTTTATGCCTCGGCTTCTCGGTTCTTTTGGCTCGTATTTATTTGAAAGCATACTTTTATGGGGCGCTGGCTGTGACAAGTCCTGAAACGTCTGGCCCTGTCTCAGGCTTATTTATGCACTAACATTAAGAATTATTAACTTTGATAACTTATTGCACTACGACCTTGCCGCCGCCGCTCCGATTTCTTTTCATTTTGATTCCGTACATGTGCGGAAATTTTATGTGACACTTGAGAGATTTATGTTTCGGTGGGAGTCCAGCCCCCCCCACCACAAAAGAAAACTGAATGTGGCTGGCAACTTGTGGGCGTGGCCGCATTGTTAAGTTTGAAAAGTGCCGCCGGCGAAAATGCCAAACACGTGCGACCAGCTTGACTCTGCCCTCTAAAATCCTTGAAAATGCTCAACGCTACTGGGCCATATTAATCATACGCACCGTTGGCCAAACACTGCACGAAGGCGTTAATTAATTCCCCGCGCTGTTTATCTGCAATATCCGACATTTAATTCGAGTGTCAGCTCAGCAAACAGCAAACTTGGCAATGAAATGAAATGAAATTAATTTCTAGATTTGTTTGTTTCGTCAACTGTCTGTTCGTTTGCTCCTTTGACATTTATTTGCGAGCGCAACAAAAAAAAAAACCAAAAACATCTTGACGACAGACGACGGGTTGTTAAACAAGTTTACAACAAGGCAGTCCAATTTAAGCCAATTTGCAGACTGAAATTAGTTTTGCGTGCTGGTTATTAATTAATCCCCGGGAACAATCAATCTAAATCGCTTGTCAGCGCATGCCATAAATTAAATGTCCAAGTCCGAGGACCGACGACTGACTGACTATGTTGTAGATTTCCAACAAACGATTTCATTTTGCGGAACGCAAACTTGCAAATGGGATGTCCGCTTTTCAATTAAATACCAATTGACACTGACTGACGGTTGGTCTCAAAATTGTCCGGGTTTTCTCGGGTTAATTAATAAATAATTGTGTTTATGAAAATGTAGCACAGCTAGGTGATAATTATCATGGTTGGTATGGTTGACCAGCCGCATAGCGCTGTAGTAGTAGTCTTCTATTTTCGGTTTTGTGGCGCCACATCACGCATACTCCGCGTGGCCGGTACAAACCATTTCTGTCACAAGCGGAGGCGAGCAATTTGGGCACGCCCCATTGTCAGTGGAGTAGAAGTACGTTTTGATTGATGGTTGGTTATGTCGGTTTGTCCGCTCCTAACCCTCCAATTTCCCACTTTGCCACCCAGAAGGCAAAACTCCCAGCAGCCGCTGCATCATATTGTTTTCCCCTTTCGATTTTTTTTAGGGTTTGACGATCTGCTGCTTTTGTTTTCTGGTTATTTGGCCGAAGGGTCATGAATTCGTGATGCGGTCGCCGGGCCAACAAATTGAAGTGGTTCTGAAACCAGTTTATTGCGGGAAAGCCTTGATGCAGTTGCGGTTTTGCGACTCCCATTTACAAGCTGCCCAGCTGCCCACTCTGATTTGACGGATTCTATTAGGCTTTGAGGTGATTACGGCGCCTTTGTGCCGGTCTGTGCCGGGCTGATTGAAAAGGTCACCAGTGTCAAAGGCCAGAGCTGCAGACACAAAAAGTGCCCGCCTCGTTGTGCACATCAACAATAACACGAATCTCATTAATCATACGTATGCATAATGGTTCGTGTCGTACAAGAATGATCAAAGGGGATGGGTTTAGGACGGGGATGGGATTTCAGCCACTGGCCAACAAGAACCAGGACTAATGTAATGTGCCACAATATGTTACCAACTGCGGACGAAGGCAGGGGAGCGGGGATTTTGGCCAGGTCAAAGGTAGCTGCGGTGTTCTCCCACCTTTCCACTGGTCCACCTACTAGCTAAACATAATCATGTGTCATTGTCGCTGTCACTGTACCAGCCAAGTAACTCCATCTTATGCACTCAAAAATAAACCGTCCTCTATTTTAGACACATTTAATTTTTAATTTAGGTTCAATTTATTTTATAAGAAAAACGAAGGCAGTATTCTTAGTCTTTCCAATTATTTAAAATAACTAATTCCTGAACATTAAATCTTAGAGACCATATATAAGGATTATTAATTTTTTGTAATATTTCATTTGTTGTGTATAAATATATATATATATATATTTCTTTAGAAAAATCCAAATGAAGCCTTAAGAACCCCTATTTTAAATAGGTATTAATTTGAATGAGTGTTTTTATATATTAATTATCTATATTATATTATTATTTTTGTATATTTATAAGATAAAGTTTAAAATTGATTGAATCTTTAGGAGTTTATATATTATTGTATATATTATATAATTATTTTTGTGTGTTTATAAGATAAAGTTTAAAATCGATTGAATGTTTAGAAGTTTTATATCAATATCTATTCTTTTAATTGGTTCAACTTAATGTCAACTTAATTTTAAAGCTAAAGACGTATACAATTCGAGCATATTTTTACTTAAACAGTTTTTTTAACTTTTAACTGACATTAAAAGATGATGTGAGCTGAATTTAAGTGACCGATTTCTTTTTTATTTTTCCAAGTGCATCGCTCACCTTGGCTTGATTTTTGGACAAGCTTTGCTTCTGCTTACATTCAATTTATCCCCGCCCATTGCAGATGCCTAACAACCATATCGTGTTCCCATTCCACGCGTGTGCCGGGATAATTAAAGGGTATGTCAGCTGTGGCCTTTTTGTCCACTTCATCAGGATCAGCAACCAGCTTCCAGCTTCCAGCTCCCTGCATTTTCCACATCTCCCACCAATTAGTTTTGGGTTAGCAAATTTAATTATACTCGTGGCGCACACCTTTTTTTGGGATAGCGCATCGGTCGGATTCATTGGGGCATGAATTATGCGTTTTTAATTGCTGACCCCCAACGGAGGAGCCCGACTTGACCCGACAATTCATCTTGCAAGGGCCGGGACATGACTTCATTAAAAGCCGCTTAGCTCGAGTGGCGAGCACAATTTAAATGCCCTGCATCACCATGAATTCACACTGCAATTGCGGCACGAAATTTCTTCGGGCACTGAGCGAAATCAGCATCTATCACTTAGACACTTTCGATTGGTTGGAAAATGAAATATAAAAATTGAAAAATAGGAAAAACCAGGCAGGCAAACATTGACATTGCCTTGTATTTCGTGCTCGCTGTCGATTTTTGTTTGCCATCTCGCAATGTCAATTTATTTAGACTGAGACTGCATTCGGCGATAGAAATTTAAATGTTCAAATGTCAGGTTTAGCCACTATTTTTCTTTTTTTTTTCCCCCGTTGTTTTCGTTTGTTTGCGGTCTTTTGGGGATTTGCAGGAATCGAATGCAAAGCGCCAGTAAAACAGAGCAAACAACAGCGAGTTAATCTTGCTGGAATCCAGAATAGAGATGCTGAAATATCGCCGTGCAATGGAATTATGTGGATTAGCTTCTGTTTTTTGTGTTGCCAATTTAAATATTTAATGGCTGGGATTTTGAGTTTGGCCAAAATGGAAAAGCATAAATACAATTTAAATGAACCAACCTAATGTTCAATATACCGTTCTGCAGAATGCTTTGCGTATATTATTCATCGGCCAGTTTATCTATTTGCTGCACCAATGCACATTGCTCATACGCCGTGTGTGCGGTCAGGACAAAAAATAACTACTAAAAGCGAAAAGATATACAATGGGCTAATAAAGCAAAATATATTTCCTTGCATACACATAAATAATACCCAAAGTGCTTAAGCATTTTAGAGTAGCAGCAGGCACTTGGGTTTAATAATAACTTTGAGCGGGGTAAGTAGGTGTTTAGTGGCTATTATCATCTCCGGCATGTGTGTGTGTGTGTGTCTGTCTGTTTTGAACTCTTTAGCATCAATATTTTATGTATTATGCCAACATATTATGATTTATGGTGCTGGTGCTGAAATGGCGCTACTCCCACGGGGAAGAGCGCGAAGGCGAAATCATTGTCTTGCCTCGCTTAGAATTCCATATTTCACGCCATGAGCTTCAATTCGCATTCCCGCTTCCTGGGGCGGTGCTGAAATTACGTTTAAAAGTGTTTAAGTGGCGCTCGCGCTAAGTAACAAGTTGAAAAATTGCGCAGCTCGCTCGTAAATTTGCTCGCCAAAGTGAAAAGTAATAATATACAGGCATTATAAATGGCTGTGCGTCCTTGAATCTTCCAGTCAGTCGGATACAGAGTAGTCAGTCAGGTGAGCAGGGGGTTTTTATACGTGGCACTATGGACCGTGGCACAGTCAATGGCCGTCGCCACCACAACTCCTTTTGCTCCTCCTTTTTTTTTATTTTAGACACCACAACACAACATCAAAAGGAGCACACGGAGAAATCTAACCACTAAGCAGAACAGATGCCTAGATTGTTGCTTTCAAAAGGTTTTTAAATTATAACATTTAAATTTAAAGTATTTTGTGTCACAAAGGCTAATTTGAAAATAAATTATAAAGCATTTATACAAATAGAAAATATTTATTTGCCATTTTAAATTTAACGGATTTCATAGATTGTCATCTCCACTATTGTAGTTTGCTTTTATTTTATGTTGTTGTAAAAGTTACTTACATTACATTTTTTTTTTTAAATTTAAAACACATTTAAATTTAAGATAGTTAGTTAAACAAAGATTTATTGCAAATTTCACAAGACACTTATTTTTCTTTTTTGCTTTCTCTGAGCAGAGCAGATGTCTTGAGTGATCCTATCAACTTTTGTGTTTAGTTTGCTTTGACCTGACTTTGAATTAAAAACTAACAAGAAAATACATTTATTTCATTTAATAGACACATTCAAATTTTAAATAGTTCAAATAGTGACACAATTAATTATAAAGCAAAAATAGTAGATATTTTATTGTCTTTGTTATTTTCTTTTCAATCCACCTTTAAATTATTGTTTTCATTCCTGAATGTGGTAAAAAAATTAATTAAATTTATTCACATCTAAACGTAAAGCAGTTTGTGCCTTAAAGATAATTTGGAAATTTGATTATAAAGCAAGGTAAAATGGAAAAAATATTAGTTATCCTTTTGTGTTTTCTTTTCAATTTTTATCCTTAAAAAATCAAAAACCCTGTTTAAATCGAATAATTAACTAGTTTTAAGCTCTCAACATGCTCACTAAATTAATTCAATTGAACAAAAAAAATATTATCTAAATATTAAACTCTTCAACACCTGTAAATTTTATACATTCGTTACAGGATTCTTTTTTTTTTGGTATTTTTTCCATGTGCATATCTATGCGAGAATCAGTGAAGCGAACAAAACAGCAACAAACATGACGACAGCACACGGACACATTTACCCACACATATGCATATGTCCTGCCTTCATATGTGTGTGTCTGTGTGAGCAAAGCATTTCAAAAGTAATTCAAGCAAGAAAAAAGTTGGGTAATTGAAAGTTTGCCCATAAAAATTTGTCGCTCTGCGTTTTGCCCGTTTGAATGAAGGGCAGACCAGAACCAGAACGAAAACCCCCCACTAACTTTTTTCCCTCTTGTATATGGTATATATTTCCACCCACTCCGATAACTGGTAACTTTTCATTATGCATCCCCGCCCCCGCATTTCCCATTTCCCAACGCCCCCGTGAACCACAGTCACATGCTATTATCTGGAGCACTATCGAGGCGCCCAAAACTAGTTGAAGTGCTTGAATTGTTTACGTTGATAACTTTCCTTTTTTTATTGAACTTACCCTAATTTGGGTAGAGCATTTTGGGTTGCAAAAGTTAATAAGAGGAAATGCAACTATAAGTTTTAATTTGCTTTTAAAAATATTGGGAAAGGTAACTAAATTCACATAAATTTATAAAGTTTCTGGGGAATAGAAAGCTTTTATTTTTAAAATTTATCAGAAATGTCTTGTTGGAACACCGGTGTTGAAAACTGTTGGTATTTAGTCAATTATTTTTCTAAATTTATTATAGTCTAAATTAATTTACAAATATTTTTAACACAAAGATAGACAATTGTCTTTTTAATTAAAAGATTTTTTGAGCAGAAGGAAACTTTTAATTTCAAATTTATTAAATTAAGTTTTTGTGAAACCTTAAAATTTTAAGTTAAAAACTAACACATAAAAGGTTTTTAGACATATCTGATATTGTTTAATATTTTAGGGTACAACCCCGGTCTAGTTTAACATATATCCCGTTTATTGGCAAGAAAACATAAAGTTTGACTTTGGCATCAGCCGCTACTTTAACTTTGTTCGAAGGATCGCCATTTTTATGGGGCCGCATAATGAAAACGCAAACGCGATTGCAGTTTAACTGCACTTTCAATGACAACCAGGCTGCTGCCACATCCCCTTCTTAACCCTTCCTAGCTCCTTCCGCCCTCTTTAAACCCTCTTCATCAGACAGGCACTTGAAACAACAGCGAATTTGCGGGCTCTGATAAATGGCAAGCGTGTGCTCAGCTCAGCTGAGTTGTATCTGTACCCGTATCTTTTGTTTCATCATCTGAGTATCTGAGTATCTGTGGCTGCATATTTCTGGCTTCAAAAGACAGGCCACAAAATAAGCGTAAATGATATGGAGACATAAAAGTAACAAATTGCGAACTGAAACAGAAAACCCAAACACCCTTGGTGCACTGAAAAAAGATTTAATAAGCTCTTTTTCACATTCAACACAATTTGTACCTTCTTATAAGAAACTAGTATTTTAAATGTTATATGTATATTTAATTCACTTTGAATTCAAAAGAAACAGTTCTTTTAATTATAAAAGTGTCGTAAATAAATTTCATAAATAATTATTATACTTTTTTTAGGTGTACAATACTGTGATGAGAATCTGTTTCGTGGAGGAACTTAACACCAAAACCACATCCATCCACTTGAATTTGAGCTGTGCTGAAGGTTTTAAACTGGACCATACAATGTAATAAATTAGATTTAGCGAACTTGATGCTAGCTGCCGAGAATGCCGCCAAATATTTAACACCAATCAACATGAGCATGATAAAAACCAACTTTTCGGCAGCAACAAGATGGCAAAAGCCAGGGACTGGGAAAATAAAGTGAGAGACGGAAAAAACTTTGCCCTTTCTAGTGGATTTCGTTTGGCTCATTGTCTCGAGTTTCCCAAGTCGCGTTGCCAAGACGAAAGGTGTCAGCAATGACAAACACTTTTAACTAACCAACTTTTGCCGGCTTGTTGTTGTTTCGCTGGCTCCTCGGTTGTCTGAATGTCTGGTTGTTTGGATGTCTGGTTGTCTGAATGTCTGGCTGATTGTGTTGCCCCGATAGCGGGCGAGAGTTTAACCCATGCAAACAATCTTGCGGGGACATTTGACACGGGCCACCAAAAATACAGTACAAAATTTTCAAGGGCAATAATGGCGTCCTAAATGGGGTTGATTTCAGGGTGGAAATGGACGAACTGCCAGTACCGTTTTTATTATTATGTTGGAAATATCACAGTGCATTAATTATCGAAAGTTAAGATATCTATCTAATATTGTTTATTGTTAAAGAATAGGGTTATATACAGATTAGCCACATATTTTTTATTAACCAAAAGTAAAGGTGTGTATGAAAATTGTTCATTGTGAAAATATCGGAATAATATACGGAATGACCACAAATGACATAAATTTTGTTTTCATTTTAATTTAAATTTGCTAATCTTATTTAATTGTATTAATATCAACGTTATTTTTGCAATAGTATAGTTCATACTTTGTTCATACTTAAATCATTTGTTTAGAAACTTTGTTGTGGGTTTCGAGTCATCTCAAAACCCTGGCCACTGGCGAATTCACCCACCTAATCATCTCAAAGGCAATGACTTCAATCTCATCGCCCGCTGCCAAATGGGAGCCATCAATTTTACAGCAGCTGGGTCGAGAGGTGGAAACAGGTAAATCAATCACACGCATTATGCGATGGCTTTGCGCCGTGAAATATGTTGAAGAATCTGGGACTTAGAGTGAGGGTTTTGGGTTTTGTTTGGGGTTTGGCTTACCATATACTTTTTATGGCTCACATGGTGCTTGGTGTGGCATGGGGGCCTCTGTTGAATTTTATGCCGCTGGCTCTTATTACTTGTAAGTGGGCGAATGGAACGACGTTGCTCATCCGCCCCGTATACACCAGCGGTATTGCAGCCATTTTACGGCCTGCTCTTTCTCTTTATGTATATTTCACGTTATTTGCTTTGGCTTTGTCATTCCAAAGAAATGGGGGAGGAGGGCAAAAAGAAAAGAAAAGAAAAGAAAAAAAAAGAAGCGAGTGCTTAGGCATATTTATTAGAAGGACTCTTCAAGAGCTGCTTGTTAGCCCGAATGAGATGAAGGTAATTGATAGTAACTTCTTGTCAGGTCGAGCATCTTTATAAACGTAAAGGAGTGGAGTTGGGCACATAAATTACTGCTTTTTAATGCCTTATATCGGGATAGATGGCATTCCTTTTATAGGTTAACTCTTTATTTACTTTGGTTTAAATCAACTCGACACAAAGTTATCATAGCCATTCCTACGTACGCGTTACAAAGAAATCTACCAACAAATATTCTGGTTTCGTTTGCTTTTTTTGCTCGCTTGCTGCATTTAAATTCCATTGTTATTGCGACAAATTGGGGCAGCAAACAAATGCTGAAAATAAAGCGGGCTTGTAAGTTTAGTTTTAGGGTTCGCTTTGGTTGTATCCTTTACTATAAGCAAATAACTTTTTTAAATAAGCGATAATGGTTTTTGGATGGCAGATTGTATTTAAAAAAAAATTTTAAATAGTATACCATTCTTTAAGTGTACATACGTTCTGAATTTTTGTATAGAAATCACTTAGATTTTAAAATTATGTTTCTAAAATTAGGCAATTAAAAATTGGTACTTAAGGTATAAATCTCCTTTATAAGTAGTAATAGATTCTTTAAAATATTTGCAAAATTTTCTGATGTATATACATATATATTTTACAATTCTTTTAAGAAATGACTAAATGTTTAAAATTATTTATTAAATTATGCAATGAAAATTGGAACGTTGTCGTTTGAAGTAAGTTGATTGTAATGTCTTTTATAAGTAATTTCAAAAACCTAATGTTTTTGATCAATGCGTTAATTAACAATTCCCAAAAAATAAAACAGCTTAAATTTTACAGGGTATTTTCCACCTGCAAGCGGCTGACAGATTCTGCTGTTTTCTCCTGTGGCCTCCCAATTTTCACCCACCACCCACTACCTCTTAACCCCTCCATCAACCCTTAACCCACTGATGCTACGCAGTCATGGCTTGTAGATTTGAATAATTGTGCAGCAGCGTGTAACGAAAGGGAGTACAGGGGGGTTTTAACAAAAAGTTGCAGAGAGTGTGTTGCATTTTCCCCGCACCCGAACCCGATCCCGTTGTTTTTGCCACTATTGTTTTTGGGCCGCGGAAAACTCTGTACTCTCATACAATAACATTCTTTTTCTCACTTTCCATTCCTCTCTTCTCCGCCCCACAAATGTATGCTACATTTTGTTATTGTTAAATATGTTACGTTTTGAGCTGAAATTTGTTGGGAGGAAAAAATAAAATGTTTGTGTTTTGTTGTTTCTCAAATTAAAAATGATTTAGATGCCAGCAAATTGAGTTCACTTTGGATATAGTTTTGTGTGTTTGCAAGCTTTCGTTTTCATTCTGGCGTGTAATTTAATTGTTTGATATTTGCCCGCACATCCATAGAAATACAAAATCGTATACATTTGTCCTCGTATCGCAGTGTTTCAATCAAGCTTTGCCATTGTTTAGTGTTAACGGAGTCCCCCCGAAACGAAAACACAATTTTATGTTCACTGCAACTGTATTTCTGTTTTAATTTGTTGTCTTTTATCCATAAACTTACATACAGTTGCGGCAGAAATACTAATACGAATACATTAAATACAATAAAATCAAAAATAGTATAATTTTAGTGTAGAAACTTAGTTGTATTTACTTAATTTATTAAGCTTATGTTATTTTACTTTTATTTACTTATGTTTTTGGGACTGCTATTATTTTGTTAGCGACTGAGCAAATACAAATGCGCTTTGTTATTTAGCTTTGTTTGTTTTTTAAATGCCAATTGCTCTTGGCAGTGCAATTAAACATGCCAAAACATGGGCAGCCAACACTAAGCCAAGGAAAAATGCAACAAAATAGTTGTGGTAACAAAAATATAAAAAAATGTTGAGCAATTCTCTGTGGAGATGCTTTAAATGACCTCATAAGAGAAGAAGCAAAAAAAAGAAGAAATTTTCTGAATGTTTGCCCTGAATTCCCGTCCCTTCAGAGATACAAAGAAATACACTTAAGGACCGGAAGTGACAGTATGGAATGCCACAGGAGATGGCAGAAACAGAGAGAAAGTGAGGAAATGAGATGTGAAGAGAGAAGAAAGGGTCACTTAACAAAAGAAACACATACGCCGGCTCAAGTGTTCCCAAAATCTTATTCGTTTCAGGTGAAAAGGGTTAAAGTCAATATGGTTTTAGTCATTTCTAAAGATTTCAAAGTGTGCAAAAATCTTAAGAAATGAATAAAATACCCCCCAATTCGATATGGTTCGGACACTTCACTGGACACTTTCATTTAAAGCCAACTTCGGGTCATAAAATGCTTTCTTCCGCCGCCTTTGTGTGTGTGCTTCCCTTCCCTTTTTTTTATGATTTGTCTGTCCCAGCCATAAAAGATTGCCAAGCAATTGAATCCATTGGCCACGAGCCTGCTGTCCGTCGGCTTCATAATCAAATACATAACTTTATTTATGCTGTCCCATCTCGCCATCCCGCATCCTTTCGCCTGGGCTCCCGCAAAAAGTTTCCACCAAATTTGCTTACATTGGCGAAACAATAAAATTCCATTGTCAGAAAAGGGATGCTCTCGCGTCGGTCCTAGCCGGATGCTATTTCGTTAAGTGCGCGAATGTTGGCGCATAAATAAAAATATAATTGAGCTGCCACCCGCCTCCTTCGATTTCCCCCTACACCAGCACTCTATCCGCTTTCCAAACAGATCAGATCCCTGGCCACAAGGCCTGCGGCAACTGGCTATGATAATGAGGCATTCGATACACTGTCTAAAACATTTGTAACAAACAAACATTTTTTGAAACAAAAACTTTAGTTTTTAAGTGACGTTTTTGAAAGCATTTGGAATGAAAGCTACTGGATGGCCGAAATTAAGTTATAATTTAAAAAATATGATTTTTAAAAATAGTAAATTTTTACATTTTTTTAAATTGAAAATTAGACTTGGTTTTAAAACATTAGAGGTTGCAAAAAAATTTACTTCTTCTTTTTTTTATAACTAAATTATAAATTACTCTCAAAATTGTATTAAACAGTATTAATTTATTGTCTTAAAAACAATTGTAACATATATTTAAAGTTGATATTTTCAAAATTCCAAAGTAATTCCTTTTTTTCATTAATATTTCACCTCCCCAAATTTCTTGAGTACTTTTTTCGCAGTGTTCTATTTCTCCTCTTATATTGATTTTTGGCCCAGTTCAAATAAATTAGCTGTCATTAATTGGGAAATGCGGGCGGTCGATTCACTCAAGCAATGCACAATTTGGACCAAGATTCGATTCGATGCCAAGGCTTAATTGATTAGCTTCGGCTAAGAAGTGGTCCATTTCCCCAGTTCGCCCCACTGTCATTGCATTTAATTGCATTGCCAAAATACGGATTCGGGCAAGATAATTAAATTTAACCATCGCACCTGGACGAACTTTTCTGCAGAGCCAGGCAATCGAGAGTTTGGCTGTTGTGCTGCTGTTGATGCCCCGTATAATTGAATTAATTTCAAATTGCCTAGAACCGTTTTACCTGGACTGGGCTCAAATTCATTTTGTAAAGTAAAAGGCCATTTAAAATGTTAATTGAATTTATTGCAATCTATTCAGCAATTTGGTTTCGCAGCAATTGCAGGCGATGTTCATAATTGGGATAAACAGGATGATCCCATCAAAAATATTGTATGCAATTATGTGGTGTTGCGAGTGGATTTGAATTTTTAAATGGAACTTTATTTTTATTATGGTCACTTAACGCGTCGAGTGCTATCGTTTAATTATTGGAACTCATTTTATGGCATATTATAAGGCTGCTTAATAATTTTAAAATGTAATACTAAATATAATTGAGAGCCAAACAATATTTTCTAAGTATAAACCTATATACTCTATTCACTTCGAGTGATTTTAAAGCTGATTTAAGAAGTTTAGTTTGACATTTGAAATTATATGATTTTTTTCAGGCAAAGTTTGATTTTCCAAAATCAACCATTACTCAAATACAAATAGCTTTTAACTTAGACTATCCAATTAAAGCCCGTATTGGGTTTGCATCATTAGGATAAAGAAAATTTCCATTTTTTGTTCGACAAAATCAACAAAAGGTAACGAGTGAAAACACTCTACTCTCACGACATCAATCACTTCGCCACACACAAAAATGCCATGGCACATAGATCGCAATTAATTTACCCAAGTCAGACCAGCCTCAATTTGGTCTGGCGTCAGCCAGTGGTTGTCCTTCTCCTGTTGCAGCTGCCAGATGCATCTGCATCCGAGTCTTCTGCCATCTGTCGGTGCATCAGTATTTCCTCCTGGATACCAGCAGATACTCTCCATTTGCAAGCCATCACAAAAACCCATCCAAGCTCCAAGCTACAAGCTTGTCTGTCGTGTTTGCCTGCATGTCAAATTCTCATTTCATTGAAATCGGCAAATATTGACTAAGAACTTCGATGCAATCAACGCTGCCGGCGACTGTGACTGCGACAAATGGGCGTGGCATGTCGACATCTCGGAGTCAAATCGACGGAGCCGGCATATTTGCATTCCAATGAAAGTGAAACTGGGAGAGAGGGCTGAAAAAGTGAAAGCCCGTGGAAGAGCTTGAACTAATAAAGCAAGCACACAGAATCAACGTGGAAGTAGAAAGGAAGCTCCTTGACCCAAAAGACTAAGCCAACATAAATTTCTTTAATTTTGTATGTCAGGTATGGCAGATAAATGTGTTTAATCATTGGGAACTTAAACACTTCCCACAGAAATTTAAAAGTTGAATGAAACAAAATTGAATTTTTTTCAATTTTAATACTTTAAAACAAGGAAATACATTTTCTGAATCATTAATACAAAAATTATAATCCATATTATTAGAGAATTAAATTTTTTAGCTATTCCAATTTAAAATCGAGATATAGTTAATTTATAAATTTATTCAATCTTGTAGGTGAGTTATAAAAGATAAAATTGTTTAATCTTTGGAAGTTTCATCATTCCTCAGTTGAAACATTTAATGAAAAGAAATTCAATTTAAATCAAGTTTTAGTTTAAGACAAAAATTCTTACATCATTAAAATCAAAAATTATTTTCCAGTTTACTAGAGAATTTAACAACACATTTTTACAGCTACGCCAACTTGAAATCGTGACATTGTTGGTCAAAATTTGCCAAGTTTGTGCAGATAAAATATTAGCATTTTGTATAAAAAAATGTTTTTAAGGCTTTGAGCAAAAAAAAAAAATATTAAACTTGTTTGTAATCGTTTAAAGCGTATCTTATTCGGCAGGAAAAGGGAGTCACTTGGTTATTAAAACATTGCCGCAAATTGCTACGCAACTTTTGCGTCGATAAACTAAACGGCTAAAACGGTCGAGGCCACTCAGCCAAATCCTGGCGGATAAGGATAATCAACTCCGCCCAGACATCCTTTGAAGCCAGGTGTAGGAACACAGAGAAACACAGTGAAACACCTGGGGAGCGAGTCAAAAAACAATTTCGCCTCATTATCTTTTCAACATACTGTATGCCCAAGTGTTTCAAATTGTTCAAAGAGAGTGAGAGAGAGAGAGTGGGAAAACTCAAAGGACGAGTTTCGCTCCTGATGAAGAAGTTTTCCCCTTACATCCTTGTCGAGCTTGTTGCTGGTTGTCGAATGTTGCTGGTCGGATTGTTGGGATCGGGGTGGTGGTGGTTCAAGTGTAGGTGCTGGCTGAAATCACTATGCTCATAAATGCGCCATGAATAAATTAACTCGCTGAAAAGCAAAAGCCAAGCTAAACTAAAAGCCGAGCGGAAACAAAGGCGAACACGGGAAGGTTGGGAGATGGCCTTAGATTTCAAACGAATGATAATAATAATTGAGGCAGCGACCCAAGTACTTGTACATTGGTTAGATAATAACACTGTAGACATGTACAGGCAAAAATGTTTTCTGCGGTTGGCACTGCGAGAAATGGCGGTTAATACTACAAACTTTTCGTATTTGTAGTCTTCTATAAAGTAGATTAGGCAGCAAAAAAGTTAGAGGAAGAGTTAAAGGTCATAACATAAATGGGCAGAAAATCACCTTTTGCATTTATAATTTAATATCAGCTAAAAAAGAGGTTTTGAAAAAAAAAAGTTAGTCATACTTTTGAATCACCAAATTAACAATCTTTGACTTTTATGGATTATTTCTCGGGCCATACACTTATCAGGCCATACAAAATATAAAAAAAAAGAAATAACAAAAATACAAGATTATGCTAAGTAAAAATTAAAAGAAGTTTATAAAAATGATTATAACATATTACATACTGTCTTAATGTCATTAAAATAACATTAAATAATAAAAAAATTAGAGATAAAGTTTGGGGTTGCAGTTCTGTGTCACCACAAGGTGTATAAATTTCTGAGAATTGGAAATACAAAAAAAACTGCATTTTAGCCAAATTTTCTAAAAATAAGGTAGGCTTTTAAAAACAAAGCTCTCAAATAACTTTTATACACGGCCTTTGGTCTTAACAAATCTTGTTAGCCATTTTCAATGATTCCTTCCATTGATTTCAGAGCAAAAAAACCCACGACAATCCAAGCAACCGCTCAGTTGCTAGACAACATTGGATTTCCTTGAAACAAAACAGCTTTATCGATACTCCCGGTTGACCCTGGTGACCCTGGCAGTTAGGAGTTAGCTTCTACCCCCGAACGTAGTAGTTACTCCCTGGCCACTATGTCCAACCACCGGATGACGCCGAGGCAGGCCTCCTTGGCCGCCCGTCAGCGGCAGACACGAGTTGGCCGGATGACCCGGCACACAGTCTTCACGCTGAAAAGACCGGTGTCTTTTCAGGTGCGAAAGTCACTTGTGGACTATGTGGACATGGAGCTGGCGGATATGGAAACGGCTGTGTTCTATCAGCGTATTTTTATTCTGGCCAAGAACTGCCATTTGACGCCCGTGGAATCAGAGGAGAAGTTGCCCGTCGAAGTGGTGGTGGATCAGGCGCCCGACGGCGAACCAGTTGAGAGTGAACCCGTGAAATTTGTGGAAGATGCAGTTCCTATTTTGGAAATCAATGAGGATGATTCACCCACGACCACGGTGACAGCGGATACAGCTCGCATTCCTGCTCCAACAGAGGAAGTTCCGTTGAAATCTGCGGAACAGGAAAAGGAAGTTGTGACCCACATGTTTAGATTTAGCGATGATGATGAGGGCGAAGAGGAGTCCGGGGAGGAGGAGGACCTCGAACTGGATGTACAAACTCCGGGTCAGCCCAAGGACTTTTTTGCCATCTTCAGCGAACGTCTGCAGGAGTTGCACAGCCAATGCAAAGCCTCGGCCATCACCTCGGATCCCATTTGCGGATTGTACCTGCACATGGGTGACTATAGTCTCCTGATGCTGGAGTCCTCCGAGGACATGATCGGTTGCTTCACCAAAGCCTTGGCAGACTGTTGCGATAACTTCTGGCTGATGAATCGCCTATTCCATATCGAAGATCGTGTGCAGGAATTGTTCACCAAAGACTTGTTGTTTCGGCGCATTCCAGCGGTCTTTCTGAACGAGAAGTTTCCCACTTCCACGCCAACGGATGAGTATTTGATGGGCAAGCAGCATCTGATCATTAAAGACAAACTATTGGCCATCTGCCGTTTGATCTCGGACGGCCAGCAAATGGATCCGGATGTGATGTCCTTTCGCGAAAGTGTATACGATGAGGAGTTGCCCAAGTCCAAGTCCAGGAGCTCCATTCAAAGCGATCACTTGCAGATTGAGGTGTATCGCAAGCATTTGCCCGAGATTCAGCGAATCGAACTGGTACTGGCTTCTACGCGTTTCTACTATGGATTGGATGAGTTTGCTCGACTCTACGGAAAAGTGCCCTTTGCACCCGACGAAGATGGCCTCTTCTGGCCTATCCAGAACAACTACACTCCGCCGCACATTTTCCGGCGCACTCCCTATGACATTAATCTCACTTTTGCCGAATATGCGGCCGTGGCCTCTCAGCGGAAAACCCACGAGAGCTTGGTCGGCAGTTTGGAAGTCGGGGACGAGGAGGAGGAGGCTCCTCCAAAAGAAGAGACGCCCCCGAAAACTGAATAAGGGGTTGAGACATTTCCGTTTTATGCGTTTTAAATTTCATTAAAGATTACTTAAAAAATCGCTAAGCAATGTGAATAAGAAATATTTCTTATGAAACTAATGCTTTTGGCACCCAATTGTTATCTTTAAATGGGGTTAATATAAAATTAAGATACGAAGTATTCGAGTCTATATTTTTTTTAAGATGATACATTTTTAACTTTTCGCATTGAAAGATTTTAAATAAGACCTTGCTTAATTACTTCGTAGCCTAAAGCCAAATAGAGGAAAGCCAGATCCTTTAAAATATGACAAAAAAAAGTTTAAAAAATGTTTTCTTTATAGATATTATTTATTTGAATCAGGAACTCTTTCTTTTATGTAATACATTTTTTACAGCGGTTTACATAAAATAGGACTCATTGTTTTGTATATTACAATTTGGCACTTTATTAGATCCCAAAGTCACGCCCAGAAGAATAAAAAAGGACTCCTTGTTTTGTATATGAAGAATTAAATTTTAAATTTGTAAAGATACCCAAATTTCTAATTTTCTTCTTAGAAAATATCCAATGGTAGGCATTTAGGAATTTTACATATTTTTTAGACACCAAATGTTTTAGAAGTCTAATTCTCTTCCCAAAAAAAAGCTAGTGAAAGACTTTTGGCCACATTACATTTTTTAAGATACCCAAAGGCTGCTAAAAAACCAAATTTTCTTTAAAGAAATAGGTTTTTCAATCTTTTTAAGTTACCCAAATGTTTTAGAAGCCTAATTTTTTGAGTGTGCAGCCATAGCCACAGCCATCATCGTCATCTAGGAACGGCAGTTGTCGCTGTTATCTCTGAAACTCGCGCTCGGTTACAATGTTTTCGGCATTGTGCACATGACTGCATCTCATCCGGTGGCAGGTGGATGGTGGATAATTCTGAATGGTGGGTACACACGGGGGGGTTGTGTGATTTTAGCCCATTCGAGGCTGTCTTGTTTTGGCTTGCCACTTGAATGGCTCGACTTTGTTAACATAAACATAAATTCGTGGACTGAGTGGTGCGCACATGTGTGTGCGCCTGCCTTTTAACATAAACCGCATCAGACGCCAGCTGTCAGTTGTAATACCGCCGGAGCTCCGAGCTTGCAGCTGTCAAAAGCCGTTGCTGCCATTTAAAGTCACTTGACAGTGGGCCAAAAGAAACACAGGAGCTTAGTGGAGATTGCGTGGGTTAGGGGCTACCCAAATGCGATGGGGTTAAGCAGCGGATGTTGGCTCGAGAAAGTTGCCTAATATAGTAGAATATTTACTCACCATTAATCATTCCCTGAGCGGGTCGAAAAAGGCGTTAAATCGAGAATTTGTTCAACAAATCTAATACTTGTTGTATTGGCTGTGTCTTTATTTTTGTTATTTTATTTGATATTTGCTTTATTGCTCTACAAATCGAAAATAAGTTGTATCGGTTGTGTCTTTATGTAAGAATTATTATTTTTCTGGTTTTAATTAAACAGTGGTAAACTAATTTAAACATAACATTTCAAACATTCTATTAAAGATTTTCTAAGCAAGGCAACTATGCTCTTGTTTTTATTCCATAAATGTATATATTGTTTTCATTTATTATAAATGAGAAATTGACATATTTATTTCTATAAATTTCCTAATCCCCACCTGCTACCCTTCATTTAACATTGTTTATTAATTTAATTAAATAGATTCATCATTTGCGGTTTTGAAAAAAGGCTGCCGAATATTGTAAAATTGTAATTATTATTTTTATACCTAGAAAAGATTTCTTTAAAGTCTCTAAAGATTAATAAATTCAATGATAAATTGTCTTATTTATTTTCAAAGATCCCTAAACCTTAACAGATGCCCTCCATTTCGCCTTCAAAATTAAATTAACTCACCCCTTGTGGCTTAAAAAAAAGGCAAGCTGGGAACATGTTTAGAAATTGAGCTGAAAAAGTTAATTAAACTTTGGGCGCTCCTGCTGCTAATAGCTGTGCCTTTGCCTTTGCCTTTGTTACAGCTACTACTGCTGAAACTGGGATGAATGGCAGGATGGTGGACATGCAATGACAAGGACACAATTCAATCAAGCGCCACAGGAGCACAGACAGCGAGTGTCGGCGCATAAACAAGGACATTGCACTCCTGGGTGTCCAAACTGCCTGCAGGTGGTGGGCTTCTCCTTCCATTTCCCTCCTTTTTTCCACGACTTTTCCCAGCGAGCTCGAGAGGAAAGGCCAAACATTTTCCGCTGCAGTTTTCATAAACTGCCAGACAGCAGTAGCAGCAGTAGCAGCTGAAAAACGAACAGCACAACCACACATCAAGGTTGGCCGAGACAATGGCGATAAGCCGCCGCTGCAGTGAATGAGAATGTGGATGCTGCTGCTCTCCATGTTTTCGATTCCGGACTTTTACCCGTACTCCGGTACTACGAACTACGGACTCCGGACTTTCGACTCCAGCATGAGAATGTTTCGCTTACGTGTGGCCCACAACTTGAGGCGCAAACTCATAAATTACACAGTCTAGAGGGTGAGAGAGAGAGAGAGAGAGGAGAAAGAGGTTCGGAAAAGGCGACTAAAATGACTTTTGGCTGCTGCTGCTGTTTTTGGCCCATCAAAAGTGAAACTGTTTGCTGCAGTCGCTTTAAGGGGCGTTTGGGGCGGGGCCTTAGCCTTAGCCCTCTGCTTTACTCGGTCTGGGGCGCCAAAGACCAGGCATAATTTAAGCCAAACTCAATTTTCTTATACCCTCGCCAAGAAGCCCTATAAAACTAAAGGTATTTCGAAATCATGTAACTTTATGGGATGATTTTGTTTAAGTAAAGTCTCACAAGTTGAATTGTGTCTAGATAAGTGCTTAATAGTAAATCTAAGGCATGGAATACTAGAAAACCTCAAACAAGAATTTAAAAGCTGACAGGAAGTTAAAGTCTTAAGTCCACAGAAGATGGATTTATAACACCTAACTGGAAATCTAACTACAAAATCTCCATAAATTATATATTTCAGGAATATCTTGAAGAAAATTAAATTCACAGAAAATTTGTCTAAAGTACCCAGAAAAAGGGATTTTAAATGAACACAACATTTCCTAAATTTAAATACTTTTCCCTTTTTAAAAGTTAAACAAAAATTTTTCAAATATAATTAAAATATATAATTAATTTTGATCTCAACTAAATAAAGTCAACAATTTTTTGGCAACAGATAGGCAATTATAAATTCGGCTTTCTAAGCTGCTGCATTTCCCGTTTGCTTTACTCTTTACACTTTAAGGACAGACCAAATATGCTGGGAAATAGAGAGTGCAAACTAACTAAAATATATATTATGTGCTGTGCACTATATATACAAAAACGAAAACAATTTTGCGGCGCGATAAACGAATTTGCCGACTTGCCTGGGCCAGCTGAGGGCTGAATACTCCTCCCTTTTTTGGCACGAAAACGGATTTTTTGGCAGAAAAAGGCGAGTCAAGGATAACATGGCAACATTTCGCAGATTTCGCAGGCAACAGCAGAGGGGCTGGCCTAAAACGACGAGGCGGCTGTGGCTCTGACACGGCTCCAGATTGCAATCCCAGGACAACGATTGCCAACTAGCTGCCATCGAAAAGAAAACGTTTCAAAGAGAGGAGAACTTCGGGCAGGATAAGATCTCTAATGCGATCTGGTGAAACTGCAATTAGTCAAATGAGCAGGACGTGAACCATATTTCTTCGGGATAAGACAACTTTTGTCTTACCACGGGCGAAGTCAACAAACTTTTCCCAAATTTATGCCTGCCAAGTTATTGACTTTTGCCTAAGGAAAATTTTGCGTAGGCCGCGGCGTTGTCACATTCATCATACGCCTAGTTGTGCACACTTTAAATCAAACTAACTGCCTGGAGTTTAATTCCCAAAACAATCACAAAGTTTTGCCATAAAAGGCAGCCAGCCCGCATGGTCCCTTAAACCGCAAAAAAAACGACAGCGGAAAATATGAAAGAAATTAAAAATAATAGCGCACATAAAACCACAATCTGCCTGGGGAGGCTGGGAAATTAAGCGTGAAAAAATCAGTGAAAACGCCTAGAAAATAGAGCAAAACCCAAACTGACTGACTGGATGCCTGGCTGACTGGTTGACAGCCTCGTCTGGCCTTGGAAATGCCACCATTCAAGCGCGCTTAATTTCGAGCATTATGAATATATCAGTCCAAGGTTGTTTACATGCGTGTGTGCTCATGCCTAATACGCACTAAAAAAAATAAGCCAATAAAATAAGGTAGCTATATAAATGTCTGCTTTACAGATAAGGTTTTTTTAGAAAGTAAAAATATGAGTATTTGTAATTTAAATGTTGGTTTTAATATTTAAGTCTAATTTTGTGGCTTTTTTCTTTGACAAATCTTTGCGAACAAAGAAATAACAACTAAGGTTTTTAAGAGGCGATTATTAAGCGGATATATGCCTTTTTGTCTGTTGCACTTTTGCTTATACTGACCAAAATCGCCTTTATAATTTTTTCAACTTATTGTTTTTAATCTTGTCTTTTTATATAAGAATTTTTTCACTTGACAATTTGGTCTTTCATATTTTAAGGCAAATTTTGCACCAAACTGTGAACTTTAAGTGGCTAACTTGCTTATTTTTCTACCCCAATTTAAAACTTAAAGTCCCCATAAATTTGTGGTTATTTTTTTCAAGTGCACATATGCATATTTGTCTGTTCGCGCTTTTGTTTATCTTGAATTTGCCTGTCGCCTTTTTATTTTTTACACTCTTCCCCTCATATTTATTATCATGTCGGTTTCGGTTTGCGTTTCCGTTTCCGCTGTTTTCCCGCTCTAATGAAAACCTACAACTGTCCCTTTTTTTGTGGTGGGATGTGGGGTGTGGCATGGCAAATGTTTATTATGTGATTATGCTCAAGTTTAGCGCCCGTAGCGCCGACGAGGTCTATCCCAGGAATTCCTGTCCTGTGTCCTGCCTTTCCTTTTCCATTCCACATTTTCCATTCCGCATTTTCCGCCTGCTCCCTGCTGACTGTTGACCGGCGGCAGGATTTGGCCTTTTTGCCTGAATTTGTTTGTTGTTTTTGTTAAGACTTCCTTTTTTCTTTCGTTTTTCTGTTAAAGCTTTTGTCATCCCTTATGGCTGAATGTCTTTGGATCGGGACCCTACATTGTCGTTTTAAATTACATTGTTACAAGTGTTTCTCTACTGTGCCTGTCATCTTTGGCAGTCCTCGCAGTTCTCAGAAGGAATGAAAGATGATTTATCGGAGGCTTGGGCTAAGCCTGCCTTCGTAAAGGTTAAAGTTCAGGTTTTATGCATTATAATTGGATGGTCAGGACACCCCGGGGGCCACTCATTAAGCTAGGATTCGTTGGAACTCTGGTAAAAGGGCTTCTTAAAATTCTGTAAACAACACTAGTCAGTTCGCCACTTAAGTCAAGTAAAGTTCATCGCTACTCAAGCATTTCATAAATATTTTTAACCCACTTCAAGTGCTGGATTTTATTATATATATATATATATATAGGATGTTATATTTTGTACTGAGAAAGAGCTGGGCAAACACACATCACGCAGAGAAACATTTGGCAAAGTAAACACATCTAGAGCGATCCCATTAAAAAGCATTTCCAAGTCGGACGAACAGCGGGTGCGGAAAATGGGGAATGTAAGCGGAAAATTAAGGGGAAATTCACTGGCATTGTGCGAATTGTGCGAACAGTGGGAGAACAGTGTTTTCGGTACGCAGTAATTAACTGGTCTGTCACATAAGTCGCATTAACACAATGTTATAAATGTTCTTGCAGCTGCTGCTGCTTCTTCTTCTTTTTCTTCTTATAGTGCCAAACATTGCATGTCAGGCACATTAAGTATACGCCACATGCGGCGCATTTACATAGATTTGCAGTGTTCGTGGCATACGAAATGGCAGGCAGCTTATTAATTCCTCTTCCACATGACTGCTGCGTGCGTGTGGCAAAAGTTTTTTTTGTGTTTCCCCCTAAAAGTTTCTTCTTGAACTTGGGCCAAATCTTTTCCATGCAAATTAATTAAAGCCTGATCATGTTAAAGGTTCATTCGGTTTCTGTTCAGTTAATTAAATAGCCATGTGAGCAACCATGAATTGAGTTAATTTGCGCAAATCCAATGCACAATCGAAAGCCGCAAATTATCTTCAATATTTTCCTGCCCTCCATGTGCAGTTTTTACTCTTCCATTTTTTTGTGCAACGTAAATTGAGCGAGTAAAATTGCAAAATGAAAAAAAGAAAAATTTCCGGCTGCCTTTTGATTTAATTTTGCTGCTGTTGACCGTGACAAACTGTACGTGGGAAAACCGGAATGCCACAGCCGGAGCAGGAAAACAATAATTTTATATTAATGATTGCAGTTTGAGCTTGAAATGGCGACTCGCTTATAAGTGTCATGTCATCCGCTTGGCTTGTAAAACTGATGAATCACGAGCAATGTTTAATTTTATGAACATGAATCAATACATTAAGGACATTGTTTGTTTTTTATTGCAAATTAATTTTAAATTTTCAAATTGTAAAGTCCTATCATTAATTTTTTGAATGTCTCATAGGTTAAAATTATAAGCTCAAGCAGCTTTTCCTTCTTTCTTATTGGTAATCCCCACATATGGAAAATCTAACCTTTAGCTTTCCTCAGATTATCAATTCTGTGATTACCCCAACATGTTTTACCAGTTGGTTAAATAAAACCAAAACACGCACACAATTATCGCCTCAAAATATTGATTATTAAGCGCCTTTCAAATGCCATTTAAGTGAGTGCCACGCCCACACTCACACAGCCTTTTTCTAGTTTTTTCTTTTTTTGTTCGTGTTGTTTTCATTTTCGTATTGTGTGACCTCTGTGTATTTGGCGAATTTTTCGCTCTGCTGCTTTGCATAAAAAGTGACAATCCAAGTGTGTCTGTGTGGATTTTCCCCCTTTTCTTCTATTATTTTCCGTTTTCCCATTTTCCCCCAGCTTTCTGCACACTTGTTTAGAATGCAGAGCGCCATTTGCGGCTGCTAATGAAGTAATTTCCAGGCATATCACGCATAATCCAGGGCACGTGAGCTACTTACAATGTAATTCGTTGTCTATTTGTCTGATATTGAAAAACGTTCCTCACGACACGGTTCACGGCAAAAGGGGGTTAAGCCGCGCCCCCTTCAAGCCCTTCTTCCCCAAAACCCACTTCCAACCAGTGGTGTTTGTTATAAATAACCAAAAGTAGCTAAATAAAAAGCTACAGAAAACAAGCTTTTGATTAGGATACTCAAAAATGTCTTCACTTATTTAAATATAATAAAAGGATGGAATTTTTAATGTTTTTACCAAAAAAGAAAATTGTTTCAATGGCTAAATTGTTGTTTCATTAATTATCAAAATATTTATATTATAAGATTTGGTTTTTATTTTTTTTTTTTTAGATACAATAAGAAAAAATCGTTCTAAACAGTTGTAAGCCATATATAATTAAAGTTCCAAGAACTTCTTAAACTCAACATGTTACTGTTTTTGTCATTAAAAATACAAATTAATTCCCCAAAAATAGCTTATTGCTCAACACTTCGCCTAGTGCCATGGAATGCTGCATACTCTCAGGCACACAGCCAGGGTCGACTGTTTGGACTGTTCAAGTGCAATTCATTGTGATTATTACGTGCCATGGCATTGAAAACGCTTACTTGCACACATCGATGCTGTGAAAGCCATCGATTCGATCTCTGGCCCACAGAATGTGGTGTGGTCGTCGAAATGGGTGGCGGAAGTGGTGTTATTAATTGCTTACAGCATATTTCAATATGCGATGTAAGCTGGGCCACACGGCTTGACCATCAGCATCAGCCAAACAGCTTAATAACTTAATGCTCGGAAAAGTTTCACACCCAAGTGATGGAGGGACATGGAGCTCCGAGCTCTGAGCTGCGAACTGCGAACTGCTAACCAATACGCACAATAAGTAACGATAACAATCTCAATTACTTCGAGCTTCGACCTTCTGCGGCTGCCACGCCCCCATTATCGTGGGGCAAAATTAACTAGAATGGGCAAATTGCCCGGATCAACAAGCAAAACCCGCAGTTAATCTCTGGGGCCGAACTTACTCTAATTATACGCAACATAAAACTCACTTCCAAACAGAACTTGTTTCCGCCTCGAGTTCAATATTTTATTGACTTGACTTTGCCATGGGATTTAACGATTGGCTAAGGTTCTATTTCATTTTGTAATTAAAATTTACTTCTCCATGGACCCTGGTCAAACATTGATTGCAAACTATTTGTTAAATTTGTTAAATTTTCCAGATAAGCCTTCTTCTAAATCAACCAGGATTATTCTTGCGTGGCACAATAACCTTTTGGAGAAACAAAATAAAATTTGACAGCATACAAGCCAAATGAATATTTAAATATAATTTACGAATGGAAAACATTTCAAGTGAGACAGTTAGAGGCAAGCGCAGAAGTGAAAATCTAAATTAAGAAAACAATGCAATTTAAAACACTTTATGGTAGTTTATTCTGATATAATTGATATGGTACAATTACCTGTATTTAAAACTAAAAGTGTTAGACTGAATCGAAAGCAATTAACAAATTTCATGCACATGGTTTTAGGTTGCCTTTGGCGATGCTTGTAGTTTAAAGAGACTCTAAAACCGCAGTCAAATGTTCATTTTAAAGTGCTAAAAAAGCGTAAAGATCAGTTCTTAAAATCATTGACTAAATAAACATAAATCTATGGCTACTTAAATGCGACAATTGCGCTATTACTTATACGAAGCAAGAGCCATACCAGCATTTTATACTGTTAAAGCTCTCGTTTTTCCAACCCCTTGTTATTTCTGTGTAAAAAGTGCAAGGGGTTCCAGGCTATCTTTCCGTTGTCTGCTGAAGCATGCCACATGGCGTATGCGCAATTTATGACGCGAACAGACCCGTGAACTATGTGTTTATTGGGTTCTCCTAGAGGATGCGCCAGACCGGACTGAAGCATAAAAGTTGTGCGGTAATAACTAGAGCTAATGCCCCACTAAAAACACTTTTCAAACGGCTTGTGTTCTCTGCACTTGGAAAAAGTAATGTACGATATAAGAAACATGCCTTTGAAATTGATTTCACTTTGAAGATACAAAATTAGTGCTGTTAAATTTAAAATAAAATAAGCAGCCTTTTTTTTAATTTTCCAAAACAAATTCTTTAACCCTCGTAAAAGGATACAATTTTTTTGTAAGTGTGCACTTATAAACTGACCCTGCATAATCTGTGCCTGCCTGCATGTTTCTGGTATTTTCGTTAGCAACTTAATTTTCCCGACTTAAAATTTTCACCATAAAGCACTGCAGTCCTTAAATTTTGCTGGCTTTTTCCCAGCATAAAGTGTGTGACTCTGGCAGCCAAGTTGTCAACAATGTTCTCCGGGGGTATCTCAACTTTGTTGTGCGGGTGGGTTAATCATATGCAGAGGAGCAAAAAATATGGGATTGTCCAAGTGTGCTGGAAAAAGTGCATTCAATCTTCGTCTGTAGTATGTGGGTCTCAAAATATGCCACAGATTGTTAGGGGTCTGGAGGAAATTGTGCCCGGAAAATATTTGCAATGTGTGCCAGGCATTTGTCGTTCATTTTGATTGCGCATTGTGTGTACAAAAGCTTTGTCTTGAATTTTTATTTGACATTTAATGCCATTGCTGGCATATTTCGAGCTCTGCTTTATGCGATTTATTGCATTGCATTTCATTTCTGATGTCCGATGCAACAATTGCTGAATGTTGAACTGATTCTTTTGCGATTTCTCGATTTAAATCAGGCACCTCAGCCTTGAACTTGTGAGTGAAAGCCACGGCGTGAAAGGAAAAGCGCATTAAAATGCATTTTTAATTAAAATGGAAGCAGAGTTGAAGGCTTAAGGGAAATGCGTCTGTGGCTTACGTTCCTTTTGGCGCAATGAAGATTTAAGCTGGCCGCAGAAAATTAATTAAAATTATATAAACATTCCTTGGGAATGTCAAGCGAGCATAAAGAGGAATAAACATGGTCAGCCGGCTGCTGCTGATGATGATGATGATGATGATGATGATGATGGTGCAGATGATGACGCGGATGCAGATGCAAATGCAGATGTGGTTGGGATATGCTAGTGACGACTGCGGGCAATATCAGCAAATACTTCGCTATGCATTCCAGCCGAAACTCACGCTGTTTGAATTGTGTAAATCGGATTTGTACGTGCCTACGGGCCAAGAGGGATCGTGGTGGTGAACTGGACAAATGTTTGGCCAAGCGGTTCGCCTCGGTGTGTGCTTTCTCTCATATGTGCGGTTCTTTGAGCCAACATTTTGCACCCTGACCCTGCATCTTGGCTTTTGCCATTTGCCATTTGCCTTTGGCTCCACGCAGTCCCATACACACACACACACAGTTCGCCTTTATTTACTTGCATTTTGTGTGTTTGATTCCGAATTTAGCGCGCACAATTTCGCTCTTTACAAGCTTTTTGTGTTGCATACTTTGTAGCTATACACTTGGAATGCAATTTGGAACCTATGAATTTAGCAACAAAATTTTTAATTAAAATAATATATTTTATTTTAAATGTAATAGTATTTTATATATATTTTCCCTTAGTTTGATTATTCAAATCAAATTTTATTGTTATTAGTTTTAATTATTATTACTTTACAATGTAAAACTAAAAAATTAGATCTAGCTTCAAGGCTTTAAGCTATAACTGCATACAAAATTGAAATTATGGACTTGACATTTATTACGAAAATAAAGTAATTAAAAAATGTGTGTTCATGTGTTTAGAAATTTGATAAAAGTAGTGTTGGAATTGAGATATTTGATAATTGCTTAGCTTAATGTCACTTAAAAATGAAAAGCTAAGCTATAAAAATGTATATACCATTTTTTAACCTGCATCTTGAGTATGTGTGCGAAACTGTGTGATGGTATTGAGTTTGGCAAACGGTTTGGCCGCCTGGCTGACTGCCACTTTGACCCATTTGGCACAGGGAGCCAGCTAAAGCCAAGTCAGTCCCAACGAATACTCACGGCATTCCTATAGTATTTCTAGTAGTCCTTCGATTTGCATGCAGCGAAACGAGTCGAAACGAATTTGAAAGTTACCAAGCCAAGCGGACATGACAGTGCCAGCCCAAAGTTGGCAGCCACAGGGCTCAGAAAGTATCAACCAATATGGGAGGTTTGCATACTTTCGTTACGAACTGTCCAGCGTTTATATGTGATCGTGTAAAATGGGATGCAAAATTTATAGGCCTTCGATACTTTATTGAGTGGGCTGTAATAAACATTTCTGTTTTGGCCTCCAACTACCGACCACACGGCGTATGCGCATTGTCCATACATTTGTTTATGGTGGCAGGATTTTGGCGCCATTCAGCCGACAATTGAGTCAACTAAGCCGTAAGCCGAAAGTCAAAGCCAAAATACAATTGCTGGAAGCTCAAGAAATACATTTTAAAATACTCTTTAGCATTGGTGCAAATTAATTGATTATTAATATTTAATTGGGCAGTCAGGGCATAATTTTCTTTTGGCTTTTATTGACACGATGCCTGCTGACTGATGTTTTTTGTGGTTTATTTCATTTAATTATTTTATTTATGAGCCCAAACCATTGGGGCTTGGTTTCTGTGTGTGACTTTTTGTGGCCACACATTTGTCGACTTGGAAAGCCGCTTAAAATATGAACAGTCCCGTTCAAGATAATGGTCGTAATTGGAAACCTTTTAACTTTAATTTGAGCGAAAAACTAGAAATTAAAAAAATATTGCGATTGAATTGTATTTGGAAAGCTTAAAAGCAAAAGAACTTGTTTACAAAAAAGTTTAAAAATTTTATGGTGCCAATGCTTTTATTTCCACCTCTACTGTTTCCTACAATCCCAATTTTTATATATATATATATGTATTTATTGGCACTGGTAATTTCATCGAATTTCATTTTAATTTACTTTATGTTGTTGCACATTGTTTTGTTCCAATTTGGTTGATTTAAAATCGAATATTTATTTATTGTGCCATCATTGGCTACTGGTTTTTTTTATCTTTCGCCCGCCTCGCTTGGCAATTTGATTAAAGTTTATTTTTGGCTTATTTTTTTACATTTGTCCATTGGCAGTGGGCGTTTTATATGGATTTTTGTGCATTTTAAAATGCAATGCGAATTTTGCGGCAGTCGCTTCATTAGCGCCGCTTAATTGCCTCATTTGAGCTGAACGGTTTTCAAATGGTTTCCTTTGTTTTTCCGCCTCAAGCAATTGTCAAATGGAAATGGAAGTTGTAGGGAAGTCGGGAAGGAAGGAAGGAAGGAAGGCAATTTGCCGTCGTTTTGTAAACCATTTACATGACTTCCCCATACGCTGTTTTGTTTGCTAATTATCATTCTTGCAATTGGTGTGTGTGTGTGTGCAGAATGCAGGAATTCGAATTCGAATTTGGTGGAATTTCCACTGCCGATTTATTTGTTACCATTGTTTCGGTCATGTGCAATCCCAGCATGCATGGCTTCAATTAAAGACTCAATAAAATTCAATCGAAAGCGCGCTCTTTTTCCCCCGATTGAGCCACTAATTGAGCGTCCATAAAAGTCGATGCGGTTTTACTAGCATTCAGCCAGTGGCTGTCAAACTATTGGCAGACTGGTAAATTGCCAATTTATTTGGGTAACTCTGCGGAAAAAATGCCAGTCACTGGCACTGCTCTTTTAATGGCAATTTAAAGTTGTTTTAAATTTTAGCTTGAGCTGTAAGTACTCAAAATGTATATTAAAATAATAGACAACCTTGTCAATCTTCATCTTTGTTAAAGAGAATAAGAATAAGAATGTATTTTTTCTATACTGAAATTATTTCCAATCACTTATCGTTATCTTTGTTAAAGAGAAAAAATATTTTAAAAATTTTAAAGCAACAAAAGGAATGTATTTATTTATTACTATTAAAATAATTTTAAATTTTAAAGTAAAACAAGAATGTATTTATTCTATACTAAAATAAGCAAAGTCTATAATCTATTCCAATCATTTCCGATAAGGCCCATTTAAAATCAAGCTCCCGGATTTCAATTTATCAACTCCGGAGATCTCATTTCTGGAAAAACCAACTAAAAAGCATGTGGAAACATTAAGAAAAAAGTCAAATGAAAACGAAGGAAAGGAAAACTGCAGAAAGCACAACGACAATACAGTACCCCATTTTCGGTATCATTGCACAGAGCAAAATGCTTGGGCAATTAATACAAATGACGCTGATGAGCGGGATGATGGGGGACTTGGGGCCGAAGGAGCTTAGCAAGGATGCGGATGCGGATGCGGATGGTGCCGCAGTGGGAGTGGAAGTTGCCAAGAGGAGCAGCTAAAAGCCAGGCCAAAATGAAAAGAGCAAGGCGAAAGGAGAAAACAGCTGCAATCTCAACTTCACATGCATGAAAAATGCAGCTCATCTTCTTAATGCGCGCGACGTGCCAGTGGAGCAGTTAGGCGGCAGGAGGGGATGAGTCGCGGATGGAGGGCAACAAACGAGGGGATTTCAGCAATGAAAGCTGCTTACTCACACTCATCTTACCCCATCCCATACAATCCCATCCCCCCGGCTGGATTTTGCCATAGCTGTTGCTGAACATGCTCTTTTGGCTGCCTTGGCAAATTACCGTCAATGAATATTGTACACTGCTAAGAACTACTTAAGAATTTTACACAGTTTTAAAATTATTTTTTCCTTATTTACTTTAAATTAAAATATAACATGTAGCTTCAATGTATACTGTACACTTTAAAAAGTACTTAAGAAATATACATAGTTTAAATATTATTTATTTATTCATTCCACCATGATACTATCACTATTTCTTAAAATAACGTTAAATTTTGTAATATAAATATGGGCTTTACAATTTGGCATACTTGTATATATTGTAATTAATAAATATAAATAGATAGACAATTTTTGTATCGAAGTTAAAATAGTTCGTTGGTTAAAAATAAAATATTAGAATTATTTTCTAGAAAAACTGTCTTTTAATGTCTTTGAATGTATAGGCACTTTAATTATCAAGGCTTATTAAGCTTAAAAAATTAATATAAAAATGCAAATTTTTTTTTCTCTGTATTGAAGCTAAGTTTGTGTTGGTAAACCAACGAGAGTTTTGGTGTAAGTGTGTGTGGATTAACGCTTAATAAATTGTTAATTATAATGAGTCCAGTAGCGAACAAAACTACGAGGGTAACAATAGCGACATGATTTACATGAGAGCTTAACGTTTTATGCGGGCAGAAATACAGCACGAAAAACTGGAGCATGCATGGGGGTTTTAGGGGTGCAAAAAAAAGGGAAAGGGAAGAGGTCCGGCAGTAACTATGGGTTAGGTGGCTTATCCTCTCCTCGGAAGAGGAGCCACCTCATTATGGCCATAGGATGCCTCCTGTGGGCGCTGCTTATCCGACTGACATTTCATTTTTACACATCAACAGCTGGCGACAAGCGCACGTTCCACAGGGCGTATGGGCGATACCACATGGCGTATGGATAATGCCCACAGCCGCACAGTTATGGCATTAGAATTACAGCAATAACAATCACAACTATAATGGAGAGTTTGTTAAGTGGGGGTTGTTTTATTTGGCGGGGTAATTTATATGCAGCTTGAGGGCTGATGATGCAGCTTACAACTACAAATTTTACTTCATTTATAATGCAATGCAGAAAATGTTGCACGCTCACACATTGTCCCTGCTTCTTCTTCCATCAGCTTAGCAGCGAAAGAGACAGGGATAAAAGGCAAAAAGAGATGGTGATAAAAGGAAAAAAAAAAACAGGAATAAGCGGCAGAGGGAGAGAGACAGGCAGACAGACACACACACACGCATTACAGACACGTGCTTAAGCAGAGGATGATGATAGATTTGCTAACAATTGCTGCGCTCAAGCCGAGTCCTTCTCCATCTTCCAACTTCCTTATCTTGGCCAATGCCGAACAATGGAAGTAGGCCATTATTAACGGCGACTTGGAAATGCCCTAACAATAGGGAAGGATTAGGAACCCAATAAAATTTTCAGGATTGAGGTAATGCTCTACAAATAGTAATTCCATAAAGAAAACAGTAGACTGAAAATGTCATAAGTGAACCGTTTTGATACTAGAAAAAACTATTTTATTGGATACCTCGCCTAAATTTTATTGGTTTATTTTATAAGCTTTTTTTTATTTTAAATCAATTATAAAAATATTCTACACAAAGTAGATATGATATTTTCAAAATAAATAAATATTTGATATTGCTTTTAACATATAATTATAATTGTTTTAAAGCTTTGTGGTTATATACTTTATACATTTACTTTTTACACTGTAAATAGTGCTTAATATTTTGTCCGTCAGTTGGTTCCAAAAACTCTCAATTAAACAGAGGAAATTCAGGATAATTCAAAACATAAAACAGTTTTTCATGGATTCCATATACCCAACAAATGCTTTTTTTGGCCAGAGTATTTGTAAATTACTTTAACATATTGCCAGACATTGTTGTTGCCGCTGCCTGGCCCTCAGGCCCATCTTCCTGCTTATGTCTATCCCAATCTTTCCCAGACTTTCGCTGCCCCATGTGTGTCTTGCTACTTTGTGATAAATTTGGCACCATTTTATGTTGCTGCAACACCCACGCGATCAGCGTGCCTTGTTCCCCGCTGGATATAATTTTTCAAGTGGCATGAGATCCATGTTACAGCTTGCCCTTAACAAGTAGAAAAGTTGCAGATCACTCAATATGGCCAGGCATTGGAACAATCAATCATTTCTTTATTATTTGTTAATGGCGAAAATACGCTTTTGTTGAGTATAAATATACAAGGTGTCAATATAAATTGATTAAAGATTGTTTATGATTTTATTAAAATAACATTTATTTAACAAACAGCACTAGATAAATTCCAAAATAAAATAACATAAGTCCATAAAGCTCTTGATTGGTTTAAACATTCGGTGTCAGAAGATTTTACAAATTGAAATATAGTCACAGATTAAAATATCTCGTTTTATCATAGATTAACTATGCGCTTGGCGTTTCGTTTTTATTTGGCTTTGGTAGAACCAAATATACTTAGAATTTGGTTAGAAAACAATATATTGTCTAGCCCATTCGATTCTAAGTAAAGAGACAATCTAAGAGACAATCAACCAAAGTAACGACCACTATTTTTTATGCTTTTTATTAATGGCCAAGAATCCGCTTTGTTGTGTATAAACAAATAAGTATTTTAAGTAATTATTTAGAGACTATTGAAGAAGACATGGATGTATGAGGATGTATTTGGGGGTAATGGGTATATATGTTTTTTGCTGGCTCAATTGGCTCATTGTCTTTGACATGCTGAGGATGTCAATGTTTTGCTTTGGTCGCTGCAAGAGCAACTAATTGGGATTCAGCTTCACTTCGGCTGTGGCCGCGTTGAGGCGCGATTTGGTGGGCAGATTGCGCTCCTTCTTCTCCACGAAGATCTGGTAGTGACCCTCGCCGTAGCCAAAGCCGTGCATGCTCTCGTGGATGGCAGCCGGGATGATTTTGAAGCCGCCGCGGCGCTTCTGCGGGATCTCCCTGGCCGGCAATTGGTCCTTATCCTCCACGCCTCGGTTTTCGATGATGCAGAAGAGCTGGAGGCACTTCTTCATCACGTAGATCATCAGCAGGATGATCAGGTTGGTGGCAAACAGATGTTTGCGCGGCGCTAGGAATAACATCCTAAGGCACTTGGCACTGGGTCTAACTATCACAGACACAAACAACTCAAACACACACGCTCTCGACGGACTACTTGGATTTTTTGGGCTGACTATCGCTGTGGAAGGACATCGACGGAATGAATGATCCTCAGCCAGCCAACACTATAAATACCCAAAATGCCTCTACCTAAGTAGTACCTTACTGATAAATAGGTAGGTAAATCCCTAGGTACCGCTGGTTTTCCGTGGGTTTCTGGTTTTCTGACTGTACCTTTTTTTTTTGAGTTACCAGGTAATCGTAGTCCTTTAGATTAGGTAATCGGCCAGGACGACAGCAGCAGCAGCGACCAAATGCGTTTATGATTTTGCGGAAAATGTACCCACTAAAAATCGACCTTATCGGCAGGCAAACAGTCGGTCCATCAGCAGTGATAAATGCATCAGTGGCCGTAAATACAGCATTAAGTTTCCCTCCACAGAACGGCAAGTCTGAGCAAGTTGTCAATAAAGGTTTCTCTTGGACACAGGGAGAAATGTTCAACCAAAATGGAGTCCAAAAATCATAGGGTACATTTTGCAAAAACAAAATTGATTTGTAAACTGCCTATCCTGACCAATCTCTTTAAACGCCAAAAATAAGGATTTGATTTATTTTTAATTTAATTTGGGTAAAAATTTAATTTATACCTAATTTTTGCTAAATAATTGATATAATAATTGAGTCAAATAATTATAGAGTACATTTAGCAAGAACAGAAACAGCAATATCTTTAAACTCCACAAAAACTATTGTATTTATTGGTAATTTAATATGCCTATACTGACTAATCTCTTTGATTTCATATGCTAAAAAAATATTTTAATAAATACTTATGGTTTGCTAAATAATTTATAAAAATTAAGTCTTTAATTTATAGTCGACAGTAATCTATTTAAACTTCAAGAAGACGTATTTTTTTAATTTTAATTTCATATGCTTTTGTAGAGTTTAAAAAAATTTAAGTATTTTCTTATAGTTTGTCATATAACCTCAATAAACGATTATAAGTTCGTAAATGATTTAGAGTCAGTATTCTTATGGCATTTCAATAAGTTTCATTTCGACAAATATACTATTAAACGGACAACTTTATTAAAACGAAGCCAATAAGTTTTAACTTTGTTTTTTAAAACTGACGCATTTAGCCAGAGCATTGCTTTTCATCTTTCCATTTTTGAATATTTTATTAGCCTAACTCTAGCCATATCATCTTTATTATTCCACAACCTTCAGCTCAAGATCTCTTACAAGCCTCTTATGAAAATATCCACTAGACAAGCTTGGGAGATATATATTTTCCCCCGAATCCCCGAACATTTTCGTCTAGTGCACATATAGCCTGCGTCCTGGCCCATTGATGCATCTGCAGTAAACTGAATTTCCCCCGGCATTGTCGCCGTCTTGCTCGGCAAAAAAAAAGTGGCATAAATTCGAAAATTGAATATAAATAAATTTCCTGCCAGGCAATCGCACCAAAAAAGGGGAATAAATATGCTCGAAGGAGACGGCGCACTCATAGTACACTCACTTTGCAGATATAGATATATGCACTAGATAGCACGTGCCACGCCCAGTCAATTGAATTTGAATGTGGGCCAGAAGGCCGGCGAGGGCATAAAAATGGCTAAAATATGTTGGCCAGCAGGAAAAAGGATGCAGGCAAAAAAGCTGGCAGGCAGAGAAAAACCTTGATTTAATCAATAGCCCAAGTACCGCACACTCATTAGGAAAACGAAAGTTTTCTTTTTTGCGCTTTTTCACCTGTTTAAAATGCGGTCTGCTTCTGTCACAAAAAAAGTACGAAAAAGATAGGGGCATTCCCCTAAGGAAAAGTTGGCCAAAGTTTTTAGAGAAGACCTCGGTGGAAACAACCTCATTGGCCGCGACGGCGACTTTTTGCTTGCTGGCTTCAATTTTTCCCTCACACAGTGCATCCCTTACACATCCCAAAAGTCCAGCACCAGCTGTGTTCGGCCCCAGCAATTTGCCTTCATTTGTTGACTTAATCATTTGATTGCGTTTTTCTGCACGCGCTGATTGAATTTTGCAACGCAACCGCAACCAAAATGGAAAAAAGCCAGCGTGGCCAAGGCGAAAGTTTTGGGCGTGTCCCTCGGTTGCGAAACTCTGCTGGGAAATCAAGCTAATTAGTTTAATTGATAGTTGTGACTTGGATCGGGGCGATTTGGTTTTGCAATTTCACTTTGCTCCACCGAAACACGCAAACAAATTTGCAAAAGTTTTGGCAGAAGGAAGAACCAAATGGCTGGACAGTTGCAGACAGAGTATCGTATGACTTATGCTTGAATATGTTTGCATACATCCCTGAGATTAGCCGAAACTTTGATATATTTTTACAGACAAATCTTATATGCGTAAGTAGGCTTTTATATTTATTGCCCAACGTAAATTTGCGGCCACCTAATCTAAGCCGCATTTAGCCATATATTTCATATTTCTTTTGCTCCCGGAGCAAACCAGAAATCAATTGAAAATAAATATTTCGCCTCAATATTTATATGTGCCGCATGTGCTGGCACTGAAAATGAGTTTTGTTAGGAAGGAGTCCAATAAAGGAGCTCGGCCATTCGCCGGTGTTATATGCACATGAGGTGCTTTCCGATGGTACGTGCCTGGCCAGACTTTTCATAAATATTTATGGAAGCGCCACAGATCTGCATCCAAACCATTGTTCTAACTGATTCTTCGCGATGAACATACAAAATACACAAAATAAAATCAACGAAAAGTGTGACTTTAACCTGCGCCTGTTGGCTGTTTCTCAGTTAACCGGGGCCAAGTCAGTCGACAATAAATTATGCATTAAAAAGTTCAACTTGCTCTTGATTGTGTTGGGGCATCAACGGCGAGGTCTCTGCTCCTTCAACCTAATGATGCTGTTCGCGGAGTTTTTACACTAAAACAAATAAAAAGTTACTTAAATGATATGAAAGTGATTAAGAAAATTATATATAAACATTAAACAAAATATCGAATACAATGTCGAAATAACTTTCCTTTGATTGATGATGTAAATGTTATAAAAAATTTTCAATTTAAATTCTATAAAAAATATTTGTAATTTCCTTTTATGTAAAATGTAACGGCTTATAATAATAATAATAATAGCTTTACTTTTACTGATGACGTATATATAATAACAATTTTGGAATCATAAAATCATGTTTCAATCCCTTTTAAGCAATAAAGTAATAATTATAATAATAACAATTTTAAAACATAAATATGAACATAAAATGCCTTTTTAATAATTTATTTTAAGGGTAAGTAGAGGTGTGTTAATAAAATATTATACTCCTTCAAATAAAGTTTTTTTCTAAGTGTTACATTCTTCTTTCACTATCTGGGCTACCTGTCGTCAAAGTTTGCTGCCCGAGGAGCCTCGTCTGGAATGGCCATTTTAAGGACATTATGCTGCAGTCGCACCAGCAGTCTTCACGCTGCCAGAAAAGCAGCCAGCCAAATTTATTCTAATGCGATTTGCATTTATCTCGCTTGGCGTAATCCCTACTTCCTCCTCGACAGTAAAAATCAAGTTTAAATTCTATTGAAATTGCCATTTTCATTCGGTTAGACAACACTCAGCAGAACGAGCTTGGGCTAGAGCTAGTTTATGGCCTTTTCAACTGACCAAAATGCTAAAAACTGTCTGTTTACTTAGCTGAAGGATTGACACAACCAGCAGAGGGGAGAAATGAGACCAATAGCCAAAGCTACACAGCAACAAAACTGATCATGAGTCGGAGGACGAGGGCGAGATGCACCTGCATCTGCATCTGCATCCATCAGACCAAACAATTTCCGTCAAATTTCCATGCGCCGACAAAAGCTTTTCACTTGAGTGCCAGACAAAAGAGCAGACCAGAAAACAGCAGCTCTGAAAACTGGATGCCAGATGAGCTGCCAGTGAACGACGTTTTTGTTCTCTGTTTACTGCCAATTAGTAGGATTTAATCTGCACTAATTGTGTAGATATTCTGCAGATTTAGCAAGTAACTAAAGGTAGGTAAATTAAAGTCTTGAATAACCCCTGTTCAGTAAATAGTCAAACACATAGTAAAGGGTATCTTCAGTTTCGACAGGATACTTCGTTTGGCTTTTCCTCCTTGGCAGGCATATTCTCAGAGCCATTACTTTGCATTTTGCACCTAGCAACAATATTAGGGCGAAACATGTCGCTAATGGGCGTGGCAGGCAGCGCGTCAACGCCTTTACTTTGGCATAAATCCAGAAAATACCAAGTGTATATCCGTGGCCAAGCGAGGCGTGCAAATGATTCTGTAACGAACGCTGTCACCGCACTTCTCATTCTCATTCCCATTCCGCTCAGTAAACGACGACCTGATTTGGTCAGCTCTTATTTACATAAATCAAAAATATATAAGTTTGAAAATAAGTAAATTAAAAGGATGGGGTACAATTTGCTCCTATGAATAATATAACAAACACAAAAATTTAAAAACAAATTATAAATAAGCAGTTATTACATTACCAATCCATTTTATATTTTTATTGGTGATTACTGTACAGGTCATTAACATAAATAAATAAAAACGGTTAAAAGAAATAGAGAAATTACATTAAAAACTTATAAAGGCCAATTTAAATTCGTGTAAATTATGATTTATTATGCAAACAAAATATATTTTAAGCAATTTAAAGTCGATTGAGATACGGATGGCAACAAAATTTTGTGCTCACTTTTGTAAAGATTTTAATTTCATTAAGAACCCATTAATGACCAGTTTTAATTCGATTTATATGCATATGGAATATTAATTACTATGAAACATTTACATCAAGAAATCAATACTGATACTAAAAATGTCAATTGATATAAGGATTGACTATAATTTTAAACTTAGTTTGTATTTAAAAGGGTTTATGTATTGTAATTAATATATTAAACTATAAGTAGTTAAATCCAAAACCCTGTTTAAATTTTTTTCGACACACTTGTTACGTTTTAGATTTAATTTTAAGCCCACATGTGCATGTGGTCATGTGAATACCTCTACAAAATCGGACAGAGGGGAGCCAGAGTCATTAGCCAAGTTCGGTTGACTGGGCGGCTGCATCCGGCAATGTCATTCGAATGTCATTAGTGACACATTGGGGGCTCGAGGGGGCGGAATGGGGAGGCAGGTGAACTGTGAACTCTGACCTGGCCTGCATGCAGCGTAATTTGATTTCGCTGCGAGCAACGAAATGCCGAACAGGTCGATAAGGTGCCAACTGGATTCGGGATTCCGCCACTTGGCCAACGCCAGATGCATTTGATTGAATGCCTTTCTTGGACTACCATCAACCATTTCGCTTTTTCCTTTGATCCTTTTTCCAGAATCTGAATCCTGGCCTTTTAATCCTGGCCGTTTTAATTGCATTGGAAATTAAAAAAGCTCTGCCAGCTTTATGATTTCATCTCGTTATTTATGGCGCTGCAGCGAAAAACTAGAAAACTCGCCACTTGCAGAAACACATTCAATTTGCACTCCATGAAGATTTATGATTTCGAACCATAGCCCCAAGCGAGTGCAATTGGATTTCTCAAATTGTTTCCATTTAGCAAAAACTAAGCACATTTATTGTGTAAGCTGTTGTCGAAAGCGGCCAATGGTTTTTTGAATATGTTCTGTCTGTTATCCTCACCAAAAAAATGTACAGGTTTGACCCCCTTCCAATATTAATCTTTTTCCCCTGAGAGCTAAATAAATATTTATTGCTCGTTTATTAATTTTTGAACCGATTGCGGGCTGCATAAAAATAAAGAACTCATAGAAAATGTAATTCATTTCCATTTTGTTGCAAACCTAATAAAAATTAATAACAAAACATGAAAATGTAATATTTTATCTACCTACATTTTTGGAATTTGATCGAAATGCAATATTCAGAAGTGTATTTTATTTTCTGGTTTGGCATTATGCGGCTTGCCATGTTTGCATCAATTATTTGATGGTCACTTTCGGAAAATGGAGTCTATAAATATTTATGTTTATCTGGGTAAATATGCGATTTTGAATGGGTGAATACATTATTATGTATGTGTTGTCGCCGTGATATGAGCATTATAATTTTGCATGTTTTCCATGACCTTTTGTTGGTTTGGAAAGCAATAATTTGATTTAATTGGGGTGTCCATTTAAATAATTGGTTTTGGTTTTAACTAGAAAATTTATTGTTTCCTATTACTGATTTAAATATTTATATATACTTGTCCTCTATAAAGAATTTAAAAATGCATACTATATGGTAATATTTATGTGCCTTAATATGTAAAAATTATTAATAAATGATTTAATTTGAGTTCTTATAGTTTTTCTCTTTTTCATTTAGTTTTTGACCTTTGACCCGAACAAGTTGTTTCTCTGTTAGTTTGTTTTAAAGGCCTATTCTTTGTGTTAATCCATACATGCTATCTGAACACTAAAAAGCTTATTTCCCTCTCACTTGCTCTCATTCTCTATCGCCGCCAATGACGCAATGACTAAGCATAAAGCCCTATCACCAAAAAGCTTTTACTCGATCGGTTTTAGTTGGCTCTCTCTATAAAAATGCCTCTATATAAAAAAGTCTCTATATAGTCTCTTAATAGCTTAGCTTTCTTACAAATTCTCTTAACTTTATGAAATTTCTCCCGATTTTTGCTTTTGTAACACCCGCCAGTGATTACAGTTCAGTCTCGCTTAGGATTTAATCGACTTCTCTGGCGAAAAACGATTTAGTTTTGTTTATGCTCTGCTGGCGGGCACTTCTCTTCATTTGTTGTCTCTAGTATTTTACTAATTAAGTTAATATAATATAAAAATAGAAAAGTTTTCCGCAACACCTTGCGTGTATATTTTTTCCGACACGTGTATGTCGGATTTATTTGAGAGACAATAGTGTCATTTAACACGGACAAATAGCCAACGAAAATGACATCGAAGTCGGAAGGTGAAGAGCACAAGCACAATGAACAACATGAACAGGTAATTATATGGAGTCGATAGTAAACAGTTATTAGACATTATACGACCCGACGTTATCGGGCCAAATACATTCCCATGAAATCCACCGATTAAACACGTTTTAGGCGACCCTTTGCTTTCGTATTGTTTTTACCTTTGAACGGAATTGCATTCTTATCGCTTTGGACTCTTCTAACTGATAAGATTCCCGTAAATTGCGGAATCAAAGTCAATGTCTACTCGGAGAAATCAGCTACCGGTGGAATGTTCTTTTTATGTTAAGTGGTTTTTGGTTAAAACTTTGGCCTAAGCCACTCAAAATTACCCAGAAAATAGATATTGATCTTAACCTGTAATAATATAGTAGACAAATAAAGTTGTTATGCATAAAATTTTGTTGTATTTAAAATGTTTTATGGTGATTTAATTTAATTTAATTTTGATCCAAGCAACTAATTTTGAAGCAACAAAATTACTAAGTTTATCTTTTCGTTCCACTTTGAAGGACCTTGATGAGATAATAATTTTTTCATTATATTAAAAATGTCTTCTTTAAAAGGAAAAGTGCAAATTTTTTGCCTTAAAAAATACTTATTGATTGTCTATATTTAAACCAATATTTTAATCTGTTATGCTTTTAGATTTTGTGGGGCTATGATAATCTTTTTTTAATATCTATTTAATGGGGGTAATATTGACATATAATAGATACTTTTTAATAGAAATTTTTTTTCTGTGTGCTCTAATGCTTTTAAATTGGCTATTCTTCGATTATCGAGCTCATTAGGAGTTCATCAAACTGTCGTTGGGGTGTTGTAAAAGTTTTCCCTTCTATCCCATCCTTGCCTTTTGTATATCCATTCCCTTCAGAAAAGTGTCGTTACACTCGAAAGTGCTCGGCGCTAATTTTCAAGTTGAGCGACCGTGGTAATCGGAGGCAGTCGGCAAAGTTTTTCCTGCGGTGGCAAACTACGAAAATCCATTTGTTGGAACTTTTTGGGAGTTTGCATGTGCAGCATCAGTCAATTGCAGTGGATGGATGTGGATACACAATCGCTTATCGATTGAAGCCAAAAAAATGGAAAAACTAGATGATAAATTGTTCCATCGGATGCTCGTGGCACTGCGGGGCCTCCTGTCCATCAATTGACACCTGGACACCTGGTGTCCCAGCCTCCCAGTCCGAAAAACTCGCTCAGTTGTCAACCACTTCAACTTTTTCGCCCAAACCAATTGATCAAATCGTTCGAGGATAGGGTAACACGCAAAAGTACGCATCAGAGGAGATAAATTGATATGGCTATATGACACAAGTCTCCAAACTCAACAGAAGAATTCGCTCTGCACTGCATTTACGAAGAATTTTTGAGATTAACATTGAACTATGGCTGTGATCTATAAATTATGTCATCTTACTAGATTTATATCGAAAAATACTATATATATTTTTTTTTTAAATTTTTGAATATATAAATTGAAATCAGAACCAAATTGGTTGCTGTATGTTTAAACTTTTTCTTTAAAGTATAGAATTTAGTACCTTTTGTGACTATTTAGCATAAGTTGCCTTTTCCGCTTTCAGTAGTTTAGGGTATTGTTGACACATAGGAAATAGCCATGCCCAAATGGAAATTGGGAAATGCCATAGGCGAATTTCCAGCCACCGCTAAACCGAAAACCCAACTAAACCAACTTGGTTAACAGCAGGCCGAAAGCAGCTACCCACTGGCAATTAACAGCTAACAAGCAGGACAAACCCTCCTCGCCCCTATGCACTCTTCTCTAGAAACCAACTTTTTCGCATTTCTGCAACTTTTTCTCGTTCCTTTCCTACACTGAAAGAATTGAAATGGTTAATACTAAATTTGATTGCTAAATACTTTTTGATTTAAGTTTATACCAATTGTTAATATTCTCATAATAAAAAATATCTTATTGGTCATTTTAAAAATGTAATTTAATTCTTGGATGGATAAGTTTTTATGATAAGGTTTTCATAAAAAAATCAAAAAAAAACATGATGGGTTTGAATTCCTGTTCTTCTCATACAAATAAAACTGTTCTTTTAATATTTCTAATAACATTTTATCATTTAAATTTGTAGATTTGTAATTTAGGTCAGAAAAAGTCACTATCTGAAAAATGTTAAATGTGGAAGCAAGAACCTTTAAATGATTTTTGTTTTTTTTTTAATAAAAGATTTACAATTTCGGTCAAAAACCCATTTAAATATAACCCTTCCCGCTTGGAAAAACTTTAAAAAAAATTTAAATAACATTTTAGTATAAAAAAGCTGCCTTCTATTGGTTTTTGCTTAGATTTGTAATTTTGGTCAGAAAAGTCATGCAGAAAAACTATTCTTTAAATGTGTTATAAAACTCTGTAAGAAAAACATTTTGTTGTGCATTTCAGGAGCCCATGGAAGTGCGCATCGACATGCCGTGGGGCTACGTGGTGGGCAGGTGGTACGGCAACCGACAGGTGCGACCCATCCTGGCGCTGCACGGCTGGCTGGACAACCTGGGCACGTGGGACAAATTGCTGCCGCTGCTGCCGAAGCACCTGGGAGTGCTGTGCATCGATTTGCCCGGCCACGGGTACTCCTCGAAGCTGCCGGAGGGGATCGCCTACCATTTCGTGGACTACCTGTGCGTGATCCTGCGCGTAATGGAGGAGTACGGCTGGCAGAAGGTGTCCTTGATGGCCCACTCGATGAGCGCCATGTTGTGCTTCATATTCGCCTCGCTATATCCGCATCGCACCGACCTGCTGGTCAGCATAGATATAGTGAAAACACGGTATAGGAAACCCGCTTCGCACATCGACTACCTGCGAAATAATATCGAAGGTTATATGGTGGAGGATGAGCGTTTTGCGAATGCCAAGCGGCAGGAACCACCGGCTTATACCTACTCGGAGTTAGAACAGGTCCTGCACAAGGGTTCCGAATATTCGGTGGAGCTGAAGAACTGCCATCACATTCTGGAGCGCAACATCAGCCGATCCACCAAGTTTCCAGCAAAGTATTTCTTCTCACGCGATGGACGCTGCAAATATTACACAGAATTTCATACCAGTCCTCCATTTGCCGCCGAATTGGCCAGAACCATCAAAAATGTTCCCTACTGCGTAATCAAGGGCTCCGAGTCGAACTTTATAGACGAGCAAAGTGACGAGGTCATCGGCATTCTCAGGGAGAACAATCCGCACTTTGAACTCCACGAAGTGCAGGGCACCCATCATGTTCACTTAAACAATGCCGATGGAGTGGCCGCCATCATCAATCCATTTATTATGCACCATCGACCGCCGCTCCTGGAAACTTGGACGGTGGACGAGGCGGATGAATCCCTGCCCGAAGTGGTCAAAGATTTTAAGTTAGCCGTGGAGGACTCAGAAAATGTCAAGCGAAGGAAGAGAAAAAGTAACCTTTAGCTGTTGCCAGCATCTCTAAGGTTCAGTCAGCAGCGCAATGAGAAAGTTTTAAATGCGATAGATGAATGTTGATTTTATTATGCCCATGTGATGCTTCATTAAGGCCTTAATGTTATAGACAAATTTTATAGAAAATGTCAAAAAAATTCTTATGGGTTCTGTTAAGAAGTAAACATAATTTAAAATTACTTTGAATGTTCTTAAGATTAATAAAAAATAAATTAAATTTATATTTAAATTTATTTGTTTTAAATTTAGTAATATTTTTACTGTAAATTAAGCTGTAATGGCGGGAATTATAACATATTTAAATATGTAATTAAAACATACATTTTACATTATTACTTTTTGTAAAAGGTTCAATCCTATTAGAAATGAGCCTAAAAATAAATATATTTTGTTAATGCAACAGAAATCAGTAGGGCTTAAATATCATAGATTTTAAACTAAACACGTTTTTTAGTACATTTTGGTTACACCTTTGTAAGTGATTTCAAAAATCCACTGATTTCTTTGCCACAAACTTTTATTTATTTTCCCTGGCTAGAATATTGTTGTATATTCCTAATACAACAAAAAAGTTGCTGGCACTTAAGGCGACTTCGTCCCATATTATAAACAAGTTTTAAATGTAATTCCTTTTGTGTATGTGGTAAAATGCGTACACCTTTTTATCTCCTTTTTCCCCCCCCCAAAACCGCACAACATATTGGACTGCTGCTAACCGCAGCAACCTAAATCGGTTTAAATAATTTTTCTCATTTATTTTCTCTGGTCGTATTTTTTGTGTTCTTTTATTTTGGGTTGTGCGCACCTTTTTCGATCAATCAATTTTCGGTTAGCCATTTAATTTCGCTTTAATCTTTTGGGCTACAGTTCATTGGCCACTTCATTAGTGATAAGGGCATCGGATCGGCACTCCCGATGCTGCAGCAGCAGCAACAACAAAGGATGTGCCCTGGCATCCACTTAAAAACAATGGTAAGGCAAAAACAAAGGAATTTTGGAGTGCCAGCGCCAGGAGCCGTATAAACATATATAGTGAATATGTGTGTGTGTGTTTGGGAGGATTTCCAGCGGGGCCGGAAGGTATGCCACACTCTAAACAGGAGAGCGGATGGAAAAACACTGAAATCGAACCGAAAACCCAATGGCAGACTCTCGAAAAAGGGGAAGTCCTGCGGGGCAGGATACCCTGCGGACCGGCGAGGCTTGAAAAAATAAACAAATTTAACGCTTTTATTGCCATTGCACGTTGCGGCGCTGCTACAACTGCTCCGGCTGCTCCGGTTTTTGGGCTCTACGCTTCTATACGTAAATTAAATTAGGTAGAACCGGCAAATTTCACCCAGCAACAGAAGAGATGCGATTACGCTCTTCCCGTCGTTACGAAATTGATAGCGGATATAAATGTTTAATGTTTTGGCAATAAAAATGTTTCGGGCTAAGGGAGAGAAGTCGACTGATAAAGCGACTTTATGATAAATTCCGTTTGCGGTTAACGCACAATTTAATTTGCTTAAAAATCAATAAAAATCATTACCGTTGCCCGGCAGAACAAAAGTATGGTATTTTGAAACATTTTTTTTTCCTTTCAGGAAGATTTAATTTCTTTTGAGTTGTGGAAGTCATAATGCCGGTTCATAAATAATTAATAGCCTCTGGGAAAGGCTTATTATACAGGCAACGGATTTCTTAGCTGCTGCAAGCTTTTTCCTTTTTATGGAATAATTAAGGAAGGCTTTGTGGCAAATTATGTTTCCAACGGAATTAGAGTAAATTTGTTTTGTTTTTAGTTATCTGAAGCTAAGGTATTACTTTAATGGAAAAGGAATTACGTGTACTTGTGGTTTTCTTTCAGAAATTTCTGAAATCCAATACAGTAAAGAAACTTGGACAGAGAAAACAATTACATTTAAATTGGCATCAATTTGAGCAGGTAATCAAAATGATATTTCAAAAGTAAGTACTAAAATGTATATATTTTTATTAATATCGATTTTATATTGCTTTATTTTTAAAGGGGTTATTCTAACATATTTTGTGCAAATTGTTGTTATACAAATGCACAAAATATGCGGTGTTAAGAGTCACACTCGAAAATTTACTCCGTTGCTTTTTTGGAGTTTTTTTTGTCTCTGTTCTTATACGGCGTAGCAAAATACACTGAAATTTATAAGCAATTACAACCTCGAGTTTTTCATAAAAATGAAATCTATCTTAAAAATATATTCCATATTTACATAAGAAAATTGATAAGAAATGGTATTCGTTTCCATGAAATATTTATGTATATATATGTGTATTCAATTTATCACTATAAGTAGCGACCAATTTTTTCTCTCTGTTTTGTTGTATACCGACAACCGATGAAGATAAATAATGGAGAAAATCCATTGACAATGCCACTGAGATTGAGTAATGATTGGGGCTGTATAAAAGACAAGCAAGTGGGTGTTTAAAGTGCAGCACTTTATTATCAGAACTTGTCGTTGTTTTTTGGGTGGTTGTCGATGATGTCGGTGATGTCGCTCCCGCTGATGGGATACTGCTGGAACACCCGACTCCGGCCCAACTGCACGGACTCCAGCTGATGGGCGGGCTTGTTGTGGGCCAGAAATTGGTTGGTGTGCCAGAATTGGGTCTGTTCCGGGGGCAGCGATTGCCGCCGGATGCCCAGCAGGCGGTTGCGAATGTCCACCAGGCTGGCGGAGTGCGGCTGCAGCCACTGCACCACCGGAATGGCCAGTGCCGTGAACCCGAGTGTCACCACACTCACGCTCAGCAGAGCTATCCAATTATCCGTGGCGTAGGACTCGTATTTACAGCCCTCGAGGACGACCAGTTGCAGTATGAATCCAATGGCCAGGTTCAGTTCGGTGTACAGAAAGGGTGAGCACTCCAGTAACCAATGGATTCCCTGACTCGAAAGCACTCCCACGGTGATATAAATCAGGCAGAGGAACAAAAAACAATGCTCCGTCTGTTCATCACTGTAAATGCACAGCAAGGCCACCAGCAAAGTCATCTGGATGAGTCCGAAGAGTAGGTACACCAGCTTGGGGGTGTATCTCATCAGGAGCAGGGCTCCAAAACTGGTGCCAGCCGAGTACAGAACAAAGGGTATGTACAGCTGCGTTCGCTGCAGATAGCCCACAGTGCTGCTCCACATCAATTGCATGTAGGTGGGTGAGAAGAGCAGGCAGCTCTTCTGCAAACACACCAATGATCCTCCCAGGATGAGGACTAACCACTGCCTGCTTTCCTTCAGTTGGTAATCCGTTCGGCCCACAAACTGAGCCAGAATCGCTTGGCGCGGCAGGAAGACCATCTTCTCCTCGTTCAGTAGATTAAACACCAAATCCCTTGATTCCTTGTAGTTAATGCAACCAGTATGATGCAGCAACTCGTTGAGACAGACCAGGCACAGTAAAAGCAGGTTAATTCCCAGGGCAATCAATCCACAACGTTGTGGTTCCATCTCGTTGAATATCACAAATCCTGTGCTCATTCCTCCAGCATACAATGAGTTGGCCAGGGCAATTTTCGATGGTCGCGATCCCGAGGCATCGCAACGAAGGCTCACATAACTGAATCCGGCCAAGTACTGCACACTCAGTCCCACGAAGATGAAGTAATAGCTTACGGCTGGCGATTAAAATTAATCAGATTTAACTAAAATGCAATTCCGAACCATATTCACTTCAAAATCTAATCCAACTGCATTACAGTGAAGTTATAGAATCATTTTTCAATGCAATTGTCAATAAACTTGGCACTTCAATTACATAAATGTTGATAGTAGTATTGTAAAACTTTAAACAAGTGTTTTTAGTTAAATTTTAGTTTACATTTTTACAAACTACTTCAATTAACATAAAAAAAAAAAAATCAATAAAAAGATCTGCTGTAAATACTTTTCTGCTATAAACCTAAATTAAGGTTGTTCCCAAAATTTCATTCGACACAAAAGTCTATAATAAATTCGTTAAAATCTTGGTGAAAAGAGATTTCAGCGATACTTTCAAGCAAAAACAGTCAATGCAAATAGATAATTTGATTTAATACCCGATTTTTTTTTTTCTAAACCAATCTAGTTCTGTAATCTTGGCGATATTTAACTGGTAAATAAATATTTTGAATTATTACCCATTTTATTTTCTTAGAAACAAAGCTAGTATCAAAATATTTGCCTCTATTATCTTTGCGATATTTAAATATTTTAAAGCTGCTTCAAACTAGGAAAATTGAAAAAAAAAGTTATACAAAGTAAGTCCGTGTGATTTTATGATAAAAAAATCATTTTTCATAAAATATATTATATTGTATCTGAAAAGTATGACTTCATTATTAGATTTAAAAAACTGTATAAAACTAAAACCAAATACAATAATAATTTAAGTATTATTAGCCCTAGCAACGCTTCTATCTTCTTTCTGTCTTTTTTACAAAATCTATTTTTCAAACAATCCTGACATTTGAATAAGGAACAAAGAACCTATTTAATCAGACTTGGAATTCCATTGATTACTCACCCAACTGTTTAGTCAGCATGAAGCAACTTCCCATCAGCGAGCACAGCAGCCCATAGAATATGATGTAGTAGTGATCGTAGCTGTACTGCTGCCTCTTGTGCTTCCTGAGGGTCCAGCCCAGGGTCAGTGCCAAGGCCACGACCCCGCCCACCAGGGTGTACCAGTGGGGCCAAAGGTTGTCGTACACATACGCTGACTTGGCATAGTAGCCCAAGGAGAAACCACTGGCCCACAAACAAGCGAGGACTGGAAAATGGCAAAATCAAATGGACAGTAAGAGTGGAAATAATTAGAGGTAAGAACACTATTACTTAGCAAATCCGGTAGCGACAACATGGCCAAGAAACGCTTCCACACGTTAGCCACCTTCGATGGCAGCTTCATTCGGGTGAAAATTTCCTCCACATCTACTCCAAACGGGAATCAAAGTCGAAATGGAGATGCATTCCACAACAGGTATCTGTCACCATTCGATACCTGATAGCACATCTTGTTGCGAATGTCTCACCAAGGCGTGGATAAGATAAGAAGCTGGGCCCCTAACAAGCGACACCCTAATTAAACGCAGATGATGATGATTGGCCACAGAATCGCTGAAAAAGTAAACCAAAGAAGTGGCACAGAGAAACTCTATGATAATGGAGAAGCTCTCTAAAGTTTTCAAAAGAGAAATCAACTTATTTATAGCTTTACTGGAAAAGAAAAGCTATATTTAGCAAAAAGATAGTTAAACTGCATTGAGATTTATTTAGCTTCATTGGTAGCGACATTGATAACATTGTAATAAATCATGATAGCTACAATTTAATATCATATGTTCTCTGATTAATTCAAGCACTGCACACATGTTTGTTTAATAATTTTCTTATCACTTTGACACCATTTATTGACGTTATTTATAAATGTTCCAAGAACTGAAATACATCTACGTCATAGCGATAAAAGGATGAATACGAGAAGGAATGGAATGGAATTTTATTGATCATAGCATACAGAAATTTTGATCAGTAAGTAACTACTGACTATTTTTTTAGGTCGAAATATAAATTTGTTAAAATTTTATTTTTTGCAATAAAACATAGAAAATTATATTTATTGATATGATTATTTTGTGCAATAGTTGTGATATTTTTATCATTCCATACTTCTTTCTTTTTTGTACAACTTCAGTATTCCCTGTTAGCCACATCTGACCCAAATTAACCTCCCCCACAATAACACACTTTTCACCTTGTAAAAGACAGGTATTCCCGCCCCCAAAAAGACCCACTCAAGCCCCTCTATTTTCCACACCCCTGCATATGCATCCCCATCTAAAACCAGACGTTAAGTGCATTCTTATTTACCACAAGCTCAAAGGCATGCTAGACATTTTTGTGTGTTTTGTGGTTCCCTGGGGGGTTTATACCCTCTTTTCATTCACATTTACACGTGGGGCAGCATCACGCTAATTAGTTGAAGTTGTGTTGCAAGTGTTGCAGTTAATTGACTTTTGACGATCCGCTTTCCGCTTTGGAGGTTGAAGGCAAACAAAACAAGGATGGAATAAGGAGAATCTAGGCAAATCCTCGTTCTCTGTGTACCCCATAGATTTTTATGTGAGGGATTTGTTGCTAGCTGCAATTTTTCCACCAACTGAGCAAAGGATTCGCTTAAGTTCGCTAGGATTTACTTTTCGAGACGCTTATGAATTCAATGAAGCAAACACTAAGCTGCCTCTTAGCACTGCTCCTTTGACTCTCGGAAAAGTGTTGCCTTTTCGAGAATACTCATGGTCAACTATCTCGCCTTTCTGCTTTTCCGCTTTTAAGCTTTCTATCCTTTGCCCAGATTCTTCGACTTCTTAACTAGATTTGCGCTGTAATTACGCATTAAATAAGTCCATGGAATGCAGCATTCTCGGTACACCCGTTAAAAACACTCCACGTCTTCGGCCATAAAACTAAACACATTGTGCGGCCATAATAATAAATTCAGTTCAGTGGCAGCTGCAAGATGCATCCCAGCGTAAATAACAGCAAATGAAATTATTTTCTAATGGCCGAGAATCGACCATTTGATGGCTAGTAATATAATTTAAGCGCCGCCATGGGAGATAGTGATGGAATGGGAGTGTTTGCACACAGTGAGTACCGTGGAGTTGGTATTGCTATGTTTCAATACATCTTTCTTATCAGTAGCAAAGATAAATTCGAGTTTAAAAAATTCATAAAAATATTGTTGAACTGCTTACTCAAGCTGCATATGAAGTGGAAACTAATAAAGTTTCTATTTGTTTTGTCTTTAATTAAAAAATATTTATTTGGGTCCTTATAATAATATTACAAACGCTAACTTTAAAGTTCACTTTTTGCCACCATTTTCAACTGTAACATTTTCGAACCACTTATAAAAGTCGAGAGTAAATTTAATAATTAATTTAAATAATACACTTGATTTTACTAGAAAAGGATTTATGCCACTAAGGGTTAAATATAATAATGCTCGTATATTATTGGATAAAACATTTAAAGAATGTTGACTCTTTTTTTTGTAGAACGTAAACTTAGGTTGTTTTAAAAATAACATACATGCAGTATAAAAAAATTAAATCGATAACAAATAATATAAAGCATAAACTTTGTAGTTTAATTTCCGACGAATATTCAATTTTTCTTTTATAGTGTTATTTTAATATCAAAAATTTTAAACTAATACTTTTAAAAGTATTGACCTTATTCGAAGTAATGCAAAGTTTTAAGTTCAGAAAACAATAGTTTAATTTCTTTGACTACTTTTCGGCTTATATTTAAATTTTATGAAAGAACTATTATGTATTTGGTTTTAGATCAACGATGATGTTTTTTTTCTTTGGGTAACCAAAACTTTGGCAAATATCAATAAGTATTCCCGAGATCTGGCATACCCTATGATACCCCGTGGCTATCGCTTTGCAACAACTGTGATGACGACGACAACAGCCGGGGAAAGTGCATTTAATTTTGCTGAAGCGGCCACTTAGTGGCCCCTTGACAAGGAGGCGGAAGAGGAGGAGGAGGAGGAGGCGTCTCCTTCCGCCGCTGTTGCTGTTATTGTTATTGTTGCTGCCTTTGGCCGTAGTGGTGCATAAATTAAATTAAAGCTGCACGGCCAGTGAGCCACGGAACCGCCGCACAACAATTACTCAGCGGGCAAACGCCTAAATCATGTCGCACAGCCCGTTGGTGGTCCGCTCCCCCACCTGCTGACCCCCTTCACCCCTGACCTTCAGACATTTGCAAATGTGTAAACATTTTTCAGCGGCAACCCACTTACGACCAAACCCCACCCATCCATCCACTGCCTTCCATTCGACCAGGCTACCAAAAGCTACAAAAGCTACAACCACCTACCACCTACGAGGCGTGCTCTCCATGTGTCACAGATACTTTGCACTGATTTATGCAAATTGCCTGCGGGCAGAGCGCGGCTGTTTCGGGGGGGAAATCATGAAAAATCGTTAATTGTGCAAAGTGCTGGACGTTTTTCATTAAAGTTTTCCCCCCCTCTTCGCTTTTCGCCCATTGCACACATGCGGGGGTGAATAAAAATGGGGGGTCGAAAAAAAGGCGCCACTCGCCTGACTTTCAGCAATTATGTAAATTTTTAAGAGCACAGCTAAAGTTAATGCTGCTTGCTGCATATTTGCATTAAAATTGATGCACTTTAAGGGATTCGGCCTGCAAGTCAAGGGAAAAGCATTACGCCAATTCCCATTGGCAGAAAGAGTATAACCTGCATACTGATCAAAATAGAAATTTTAGTTAAAATTTAAAATTAATAGAACATAAAACAAACAAAATTAAACAAAATAAATTAATAAAAGTGTAAAAATAATATAAATCAAAATAATAAAGTTTACTAATGGTAAAAACAATTAAAACAATAATTAATTAAAATTGTTTCTTATTTTCGAGGTATTCACCAAGTTGCTACTTAATTATCCAATTTTTAATTTCATTTCCCAGTCGTTGTTGGTTTTGCTGTTCTTATCGCTGACCATTTTTGTTTCTGCAAAAATTGTATGCAATGCAGCTGCAACAAAGTACATTTTAAATGACTGCCTCATGCGATTTGTGTGTTAATTTTTCATGAGTCAGCAGCTGAAGTTGATGGGTAACTGGAGAGGGCCAACATAAAAGGGAACATGAAGCTCATTAAGTTAACTCTTTGATCCTGCTAACGATTTTACGTTATTAGCTTTCAATTATAATGTAGCTTTAGAAAAAAACAAGAAGGAAAGCAAACTTCGGCAAGCCGAAGTTCATATACCCTTGCAGCTATTGCATTAATTAAATACTTTTGAAAACATTTAAATTATGATTTACTTGAGTATGTGCTAAAAAAAAACATTGAAACTATGATTATTTGCAGCTCAATTATTAGATAGTTATTTTATATATTTTTATTATTTCTATGGGAGCTATATGCTATAGACGTCCGATTTTGATAAAATTTATACCATAATTCTGAAATAATTAAACATTGCTATATGTCGAAGAACTAAACAAAAAATTAAAAAACAGAAAAGTTATAATTTTTTTCATTTATTTTTCCGATTGTTCCTATGGGAGCTATATGCTATAGTCGTCCGATTTTGATGAAATTGAAACCGTAATTCTGAAATATTAAACCATTACTATATCTCGAAGAACTAAACAAAAAATTAAAAAACAGCAAAGTTATAATTTTTTTTCATTTATTTTTCCGATTGTTCCTATGGGAGCTATATGCTATAGTCGTCCGATTTTGATGAAATTTAAACCGTAAATCGGAAATATTTTACCATTACTATATGTCGAAGAACTAAACAAAAAATTAAAAAACAGCAAAGTTATAATTTTTTTTCATTTATTTTTCCGATTGTTCCTATGGGAGCTATATGCTATAGTCGTCCGATCCGGCTCGTTCCGACTTATATACTACCTGCAATAGAAAGACAACTTTTGGGAAAGTTTCATGCAGATAGCTTTAAAACTGAGAGACTAGTTTGCATATAAACGGACGGACAGACGGACAGACGGACAGACGGACATGGCTAGATCGACTCTCCTAGTGATGCTGATCAAGAATATATATACTTTATAGGGTCGGAAACGTCTCCTTCACTGCGTTGCAAACTTCTGACTGAAATTATAATACCCTCTGCAAGGGTATAAAAAGCAAAAGCGACATAAACTCATCTTTTATATCCCAAAATAGCATATTTTTGTTGCTTCTCCTTTATTTATTTTCGCTACAGTCTAGCCTTTAATCAAACAACGGGGCCATGAATAATTTTATGAATGAAAATTATTTTTATCTAAACAATGTCAGACTGAGAACAACGTGAAAAGACAACGCAATTACTCAAGTTCAACGAGTTCCATGAAAGTTATTAGCCAATCTAAGGCATTCATAAAGCAGCAAGCAGCCATAGAAAGAGAAAGCAAGACAGATGTACAGAGAAGGACATAAAAAGAGGAAAAGAAATAAAGTTAGGCAAAGAGACAGAGACCGCGATAACGACTGGCTGCAGCTTTTATTTGCCAACAGATAAGATTTATGATCCATCACAATGGATAGGTTGTTTTGTATTTCCATGTGTTCTTGTTTCTATGTACAGATACAAAACAATTCTTTAAATATAAATAAATAAATGTCAGTAAAATCTTAACCATTTGTTATCCTATTTTTTTTTTTTTTTAAGATGCAATTTTTTTTAAAGATTTATTGTAAACAAACATTGAACAGAGCAAAGTTTATTTTTTTAAGTTTCAGATGACCACTTAAGTGGTTTCTTGAGGATAATTTTTTTTATTTTGTGGATTTGAAATCTACCAATGTAATATATTATAATAACATTTTTTCACAGTGCATTTTCGTGTGAGACAGATGAAGTTTAATAAACAGGAGCGGCTGTAAAAGAGTGACAGGAGGAATATGTTGGACAGAAAAAAACAAAACTAGAGGACATTCACGTGGGCATAAAAAAGGTTATGTAGCAAAGGGCCAACCGAAAACCTATGCCAAATATGCGGGTACACCCCCAATCTTAGCTTCAAATTCTCCACTTTTCCTGTACTTTTATGCAGCTCTATAAATAAAGCAATAACATCATTTTGAAGTATCTCATTACGTGCTGTGCCAGGGCACTGCCATTTTTTACGACTCAAACACACTCTCACTTTGGCCAAGAAGCAGAAGTTCGAGATGAAAGCCAAGACGAGCAGCCATTTATGCAAAACTTTCTCCTTCAGTCACTTTCTGACAATTAGTTTGGTTTTTTTTTTTTGTTGCCTCCACTCTGACCGACATTAGAGATATCCACAGGGCCCATTTCCTACACTTCGCCTTGTGCCTTGTGGGCCATCAAAATGATGGTCAACTATCAAATGGCCAGGCTCACATTTGCACAGCTGCCGCAATTAGCACTTTTCACACATTGATTTCTGGTGGCCAGAAACCCAACCATGAACAGCCACCCACTTTTCATGTGCCATGTGTTCAAGTCGAAACCAAGTGATGTGATGGGTTATTAAAATACTTTGCCTCCTCCACCTCCTACTCCTCGGCATCTCTTATAATTATTAATTATGTAATAAGTCGAATGGATGGTCATTTGCTGAGCCCGGATTCTATTTGGATTTGGGATCCCACTTGGCCACTCCAGTTACGGTTGGCCAAGAAACTTGGTAAGGATATAGGGCGTTTTGGGATGGCCCAAAGGAAGCTCATTTGGCATTTAAAGTAACGTTGGCAGGATGATGAGGGCTAAGGAAATGTGAGCGCCAACGACAAAGATTGTCTTCGAACGGAAATGAACATTTAAAGTACTGTATTATTCACGATTAAATTAAAAGCCATCTTGAGGCGAACAGAGGAAATTTGATGGTTGAGGGCAGGAGTTTCTGAATGATAAATGGTTGTAAACAACAGTGAGGCATTTAAATTTACATTGAATACTATTTAATTTACAAAGCCTCACTAACTCTGATTTCTAATAAAATTAGGCCATACTTTTAATTCACTTTTGGAGCCAGAATGATTTCAATATAAAATTTACTTCAACCATTCTATTGTCTTATTGTTGTTATTAATTTAATACAATAATATTGTTCACAACAGTAGGGCATTTAAATTACTAAAGAATATTTGACGTAAAAGAATATTAAAAATAAATATAATACTTTATTATTAGAAACAACAGTAAGGCATTAAAAATGCTAATGAATTTTTGACATAAATTTTATATTTATCGCAATTAACATCCTTGGGGAAAGTAAACTAAAATCTTGGTCTTGATTGGAGTGCAGTTTTGTAAATTTAATTGCATGCAAATTATTTTAACCTTTCAACTTTTTCTTATAAAATTTTTTCAAAGAAAACCCTGAAGAACTTTAAACAATTTTATTAAAATCTGTTCAACAAAGTGGAATCACTTCCTGTGCCGCCTAATGTTCTATCTCTCTTTCTTCATTTAGCAGACAACCCAAAGCACTTTTAACCACTCCCCAAATGAACTTCTTGTCTCAATTCAAACATATTCAATTCGGTGCCCCCTCATCCTCGTGGCTCCTTGCTAACAATTTTATTGTCATTCGGCTTTGCCGCTCCACATAGTCGTACAACATCACAGTAATTTGCATAAAATTTCAATTTTATTTATTTTATAGCCCCTGGAACAATAATGTCCAAAGAGATGTGCGATAGGAACAATGTTCATTTAAGTTTTTGTCAGCAGATTTTTTCATTTTCCTTAAATTGGCAAAAATTTAAAGTTTAAGTAAAAGTTTCATTAGAAGTGCATTTTCTAAGAGGACATTTTCTAACAAGTTTTTGATTTTTGGTAGCAATATTGGAGGGCTTCTTACTCGGTGGGGGGCTGTCTAGACTGGGCAAAAAAACCCTTGTACAGGACCTCAGTTAAGCTCAGTTCAGCTCAGTTACTCACACATAAAACACGTGCCTGACAGCAGCAGCCAGAATCACGATGACGACGGCGACCTCCTGCCTGTCATCGTCACTTTTGCAACTGTAGCCAAGGGAAAGTCGACTAACTAACACAATAACACTGAGAAAAGTGCAGTCTTTAAATTATAAAACATAAATCAATAACTCATTAGTAATAAGCTAGAGCAGAAAAATGATTGGTTTAATATATCAAGTTTCAGCTTAGGTGTACTTTATGTTTTTAGACTTTTTATTTTGTTTCATTATTTCGATATAATGGACACTGTAATGATATTTAAAAAAATGATATTAACCTGAAATGTTATTTTAAAATGTTTTTTATTTTTTTAAAAAAGGATCGTTAATTAAAATTCAATAATGTATGAAAACAACAATATTTTATTTTGACTCAGTTCGCTGCATTTCAAAGGAGTATGAGATAAAGCTGTGATAAAATTAGCTAACCCTATATCATAATTGGTCTTACTTCAGTTGTGAGTGCTGAAGGTGATATTAACGTATTGAATTTAGCAAGCAAATAAACTTGGATTTTTGCTTCTCTAAAAACCTGGTTTAAGATCTTCTAAACTAGTCTAGTTTAATATAATTTTTCTGTACCTTCAATTGAATATTCAAAATATTATTAGATAAAAACTTTATTCCTGATTTTAAATATTTACTTTTTCTCCAGTGAATTCAAAGTCTTGGTTAACATTAAAAAAAATGGAAAAAGGCAAAGGCTGTCAGGAGTTTCCGAGGCGAAAACGCTCCCAAGAGTGACAGGACATCGGCGATGAGAGGGGTCTTCTACAGGACTGTGACTGGCTGTGGCATGCGTGCAAACGCCCTGCCACTTTCTTAGTTGCGATCAAGTTGGGCCGAAAACTTTACATTCTGCACTTAAATGTGCGCCGTCATTCAAAAGTGAAGTAAGTTTTTTGGTGTAAAGTTCATAAATTTGTTGCACGTTTCACTTGTTCTTATATATATATATATATATATATATATATATATATATATATATATATATATATATATATATATATATATATATATATATATACATATTCATATATGGAGGAAGGAAGTCCTGCCGTTTTGCCTTTTGGTTTAGTTCAGTTTAAAAACTTTTCTCACAAGCAATAAAAAAGCGGACTTAAAAGTTTTACTTTGATCGAAGGGCGAATATCCCGAAATAAAATTGAATAAGTACTGCTTAAAACTAACTTTAAATTTTTGAGTGCTTTAGATATTTATTTTTTCTATTCTCAACTTAAAAGCATAAGTAAGCAATGTTCAAAAGTCTTTCATTTTTTTGGAATAAAATTTGGACCTTGGTAAGTTGTTGTGGAAATGCTAATATATGTTAATTTTATAAAAAAATAAACTGTAACTATAATTTAAATATTCTGTTTATTTCCTTAATTAAAAACTAAGTGTAAAGAACATGTTATATTATATCCCCTTTTTTAAAGCTAAGCTTTCCAGGGTATTCTTTACACTTCAGTTGACAAATTCACTTTAGCTTCCTTTTATTTTTTCTCCCCGAAATTCCCCCGTAGCAATTTGCCACATGTTTTGCAGGCAAATTAGCGAGCAGCATCTTTTAGCAGTCTTGGCCAAATTCGGTGTTTTATATTGCTCCGCACACGCTCCTTGGGTAACAAAATATTTGCGAAACAAATTAAAATTTACATTGATACCGAAAATAAACGAACCGGCGAATGAACAGTTAACAGTCGAAATAAAAAGCTGAGAGAGAAAATGGGGATAACAAAGTTCTTGTTGCCGCTGCACTTGATGTTGATGTTTTTGAGTGAAATTACACGGCCATCGCCATGGGCAAACAGAAAACAGAGCGCAACGAGCCAAGAAGCCCGAAAGTGGAATAAAAGTAAATGCAAATGCAAGTACAAATACAAATAAACAATCCGAAGGATGCAGCGAACGTGCAGTAACTTTTGCCGCCACTGTGGCACGTTTCGCTGCAATACTTGCGGCATCGTTCAGACGCTCATTTATTCACTCCACTTATTTTCTTACTCTTTTTTCTTCAATCAAATTTGGACAGAAAAGGATGCTTAGATATCATCTTGATTGCAATCACACATGCTGGGACAACAGTGCGTATGCTTAACTCTAGCCTTGTCAGGAAAACAGTACCCTAAAGATGGACCATAGATAAAAAGTTTAATTGAATTTCATGCAAATTGCATTCATGAATTTGTTTTTAATTAGAAAACTTGCCGGATTTTCTTTATCCTGCTGCTGCAGGGCTACGAATATGAAAGTGGTCAAAAGTCAAAATATTTGCACATCCTAAGTGACTGGCTGCAATTTTACAGATGAAATGCTAAATATTTATGGTTGTCTCACACAAATTCGACCCCAATTAAAACCAAAATGGACCCCCAACAATTTTTGGGCAGTATTCTGGGGCAGCAAAGACAATGATCCAATGACAGATTGTAATTAGAAGGAAAGTTGAGCTGTGTTTGTGACATTTAGTCGAGTTCAATTACTGGTCAAAATGTTAAAAGTTGCCCAGAGACCACACACAGTCCACAAACATCGTCTACACACATTCCAAAAATGTTGTAAAAAGACGCAGACGGATAAATTGGCAAATGTTCTGGCTCTAAAAACTGAATCAAAAAGTAAACTTTGAATGGCTAACTTTTCTCAACTGCAATCTCCAATTACAAACGGGGGATCAACAAAATGTGCAGAGACCAGTGGTGTAATTTTTGAGTGCCTCCACCCAAAAGCCCAACGGTGGAATCGAATTCTCCGGTGGCCCCTTACGGAATTCTCCCAGTATTTCTCCACTGGACTAAAAGTAGAGCCACCACCTACGGCAGTTTGCAGGAGTTAACCAAAAACGGAAATTTATGACCACACAAGATCCGATATACGGTAACAACACAGTTGAGGGGGCAATCGCAGAGAACTTTGCGAATTATGGATGGTTACTGCTTATTGGTTACCAGATGCACTGAGGAAAACATACTTACGCAATTTTAAAGACTGAGCAAAAAATATATGAGTATGAATGAATAAAGACTTATGTGGAATATAACTTAATTAAATTGATGCAATTTCTTTCTGGAAAATAGTGTTTATTGTGCTACTACATATTTCTTAGTTTATAAATAAAAATTGGATTTATTGAGTTACTTCTTGGAAAAAATGTTAGACACATTTTGTACTTACCTAAGGAAGGATAAGTTCATACATATTTCTAAAGGATGTTTTTAATTAACATACAAAACCCCAAATTATAAAAATATAACGTAGTTTTAAAAATGAACCTCAAAACTTCAAATATTATTTTATCATATATCCTAAATGGATGTTGGAAATTTGAAAAATATTTTAAGAAAAATAACCTATTCAGTATTAAATTACTTATTGGGAAAAATGTATGAGCAATTTTGTGATACAGTAAATCCTTATTTACTTAAAGTAAATTAAAACAAACCTATTTCTATAAAATACATAATATAAATAATTAAAACAATAGAAATACTATATAATGTAGCTGTAAAGACTGAATGTGGTTTTAAGATTTATCCTAAAATTTTTAATAATTATGTTATCATATCCTAAAAAATACTGAGAAATATCTTTCCAAAATCGAATTAACTCAGTGTTCATTTATTATTTTTAATAATTGTTTTTTACTTTTAAGCAACAAATTTGTCTCAGTGCCGATTGTTGGGGTATTTGTGCAGTTTGTGCACACAATTGTCTTGGCATTACGCACAAGTTCAGTGCGTTTTTGGGGTTGGGCTATCGTAAATTACGATTGCCACGGAGTTGTTGGCTCAAGTGCGAAATGTTTGCCCGAGTCGGAGGCTCCGGGCTTCGATAAACCCCGGAGAAAAGACTACACCAGCTGGCCATAAATCGGAGAATTTGAATTATGAAATCTTCCTTTTCTGCCGCCCTTGCAAATTGAGTTTTCGAACCGAGAATGTAAACAATCGGTTTATTCCGCCTGTCAACTGCCACTCCCTCGCTGCCATTAGTCAGTATATGACAATGCATAAATTATGGGACTTATAAATGAAGCGACAGTAGAAACATTTGGCCAAAAACAAAATAAATAAAGCCGAAAAGTAAACCAAAGCCAAAGCCATAAGAAAAGGCGCCAAAAAGGGCGAACTCATTGTGGTAATAATCATAAATTATGTGGTTAATTAATTGTTTGGCACTGAGTACGGAAACGTGTCATTTGATTCTTGATTGTAGCTCTTGTGAACACTTGATTACCAAATATGAACATAATCAGTTGCATACTTTGGTGAGCAGTCGAGAAAGTCAGGGTGGGGATAGTGTGTGAAATTCATAAATCATAACATGCTTTGAGGAGTGACCTTGGCATTCAAGTGGATTAATGAGCTCTTGAACTTATAATAAAAGCGACAGTAACAACATGTCACTTCTTCAAGTTGACTGGCTATGAATTAGTTTTGTTTTGAGTTTTGGAATGGCTATTAACAGAAGTGATGGTCATAAAAAATATATTTTGTTCTTTATTAAATTATTTAATAGTAGATGTAAACGAAAACTTATTCCTTAAAACCGTTTGGGTATATAACTTAAGAACCTAAGTAAAAATGGAATAGCCTAAGAAATATAAACTTAAAGAAGATATTTCGTGTATTTATTCGTATAAGAAAAGTGTTTGATAAATACCAATTAATTCCTGATACACACAAACATTATCCAGCCCTAATAACTAACAAAATCACGCTTGTGTATATTTTCTAAAAAATTATTCCATACATTTTAATCAAATTTACACATCTTACATTACAGCCTGCAAACTCTGTAGTTTTTAATGAATAGACCATGCCGCAAAGCTCTCTGGTTTACATTCGTAATTTTCTCGAATTTTTAATTGTAGCATGAACACAGGTTTGCCCTGGAAAACTGCATATAAATGTATTCAAATGCAAATTTAGCCGTCCTGCTGTATAATTAGAGGAAATACAATTATTTATACACACATGCAGGTGAAAACCCATTCGCTCTGCCATGCTGATATAATATTCAAATTCATTAGCCAAAGAAATGTTGTTAGAACCGCACACCCAGAAAAATGCAACGGGAGTGAAACATCCTGGCTTCAAATAATTCATTTGAATTGGACTCGCAGAGCCGTGAAAACGCATGGAAAAGCTAGAAAAACCTCCATGGAAACCGCCACAAAACGAAAATGATTTCCTAATGCAATTTCTTGCACACTCTAGTCTTATTTTTTCAGCCATTGTTCGGGCTTAAATCTCTCTGGGTCTAAAGAAATTCCTGCTTTAAAAAAAACAACGAAATAGCTATACTAAAGCATAATAGCCAGGGTGGCCGACATCCTCTTACCACTTTTCCTGCCATTTTTCCCGGTTTTTCTTTCGTTTATTTTTTTTTTTTGGAAGTTGCATGCGTATCAGCTCGAGACTTCCGGCGGTGTCTTTGTGAAGCTGATCCCTGGCTCAAGGATTTTTTCAGGAGCACTGCTGACAGGTTGAAAGCATCATATATAGAGCTTTACTAAACACTTGGAAAAAATCATAGGTTTAAATAAATTTCGTTGAAAAAAATATTTAATTTACAGAAAATTACACCTTTCCATTCATACGCTGATTTCTTTTAAAAAAGACATTTATACTTTAAAATCTTGTGTCACGTCTAAATGAATTTCCTTAGAATCCTTTACTTTAATAAATGCGATTGCACATTTATTTGTTTAGAAGCTCAATTTTCTTAAGTGTATCTTTTCTATATTTCCTTTTTGTGTGCATGAACTATAAGTGAGAAATTACCATTCCTTTTTCACTGCTCGGCACAACTATCATTGGGTATCATAAATATTTATCAAACTGAAGGTGAGCTGCTCGCCCACTTGAGGTGACCCGAAAGCCGGAGAAACCCAAAAATGAGATCCGGTTAAAAGGAAAAAAAATTAAATTTCATTTGCATACGTTAAGTGGCAGAGGCAATTAATGCCACGAAGGAGCAAAGGACAATGGACTTCCCGCGCCCTTTTGATTGAGATGTGAAAAGTGAAAGGAGAGCCGCGACAAGGGACAAAAGAAAATTTGGGTGAAAAGTGGGAAATCATAATTGGCTTCCAAATGCCTGAACTCAATTATGTGCGCAAAATTTTTCGGGGCCACGACGACAACGACGACAGGGCTGCTGTTGACAGGCAAATTATGGATTCAAGGCCAATACAAGCACAAATTTCGCCAGTGAAATGGCACTTTCACTTTGGGGAAAGCTCAAGACAATTTGCATAGCGTCCTGCCTGGGGAAAATTACACAACAAGGGGGCAAATGAACAGGGGGCTGTGGGAGGTGGGTGTAGGATTGGTGACATCATGGCCTCGGCAGACATGATAAATTACTCAAACATAAATTTAAGATAAATCATGGCTGCAGCTCCATGCACACACGATTGCAATTCACAAGGAAATTTAACCAAATGGAAATTAAGGGCTAGGCAGGGGGTCAGATATAGTAATATATAGAAACCATATCTAGTGGAGGAGAATGACAGCGGAAGGTAATCACACTTGGTCCAAAGTTGAGCAGGAAGAAGACTTAAGTTGATGGGTCCGTTTAAAATTTAATTAGATTTAAAGTTAAGGAAAGTTTAGAAAAAATCAATTTGGAATTAACTAAATAAACTATAGAATATCTGATAAGAAGAATAAACGACAATAAATTGTTGAGCCATTGTATCGTCATTTATTTAAGATTTAATAAATAAATATAACTAAAATAATACAACTCAATCAATAATGTAAATTTCAAGCTGTTTTATAGAATTATACGACAATCAAAATTATATCGACTATAAGTCTTTTATTTCCGAATTATTTTTTTTTAATTAATATCTTTTGTTCTACAGGGCAGTAATAAACCAATGTTGGTATCTAATCTCCTGCACCAGAAAATATGCGACTCCGCTTCACTACCATTCGTTTTTCCAGAATACACTATACAGAAAAATAGAAAAACGTGCTATTTGCAGTTTTATGGGACACACTACCCACTCAGAGCAGAAAAACCAGGCTTTTGACTGGATACTTGACCACGAAAGGTCAGCACAGCGTAACCGTGTGCATCGTTGTGGGTATGGAAAATGTAAAACTCGATTCTACGATAGAGTCACGTAGTAATCGACACATTCCCAAAACCCCCGGCAGTTTATTATGACCCGATATCGATGAGTTGGCCATCAAGTTGACCTAGACTGGACTTAACTCTCATTTTGACAACAACTTGGCTAAGAAGCTGGTGAAATGGGCACTGGAAAAAACGGGAAGTGATTACCACTCAAGAAAACAATTCATCGCTGAACTTTGAAGCTGTGTCTGTTTATCTGCAACGTCTTTAATGCTCTTCTAATCTCATCAACTTAGAAATACATTATCAAAAGCGTCAAATGCGACGCTAACCTAAATTTCGCACATTTAGGCTTAACCCACTTCTACCTGTGCAAATTTAAAAGCGCAAAAATTAAACAATAAAATCAAATCACCAATTAAGTTTTAACAATGTTTATTTTAGATTAGTTTTTTTAAAATAGTTTTAAGGATCTTGCATTTAAGATATAACATATTTTGAACAATTTTTTTTAAGAATATTATTTTTTTATTCCGTATGTACAATTTTGTGTTGTACATAAAAAAAAACAAAAATATATTAAAATTAATTGTATTATTTAATCTCAATAACTTTAATAATTAAGTTAAAATTACTTACTTTTTTTTTAGTTAAATGGTTTCAAATTATTGTCCGATATAACGGGTCAATTCTATTTTGCTGTTATATTGACATTCGCCCGACTGCCGCATACTATCACATTTTTGTGCATTAACATTCACAAAACCCGAATTTTGGCTGCGATCGTTGTTAAAAACAAAAATTAGTTGGTGCAAAGCATTATGATAAGCAAGTCGTCGTTTCGGTTTAAAAATTTTGGTAATTGTTATGGTGGGAATTGAGTGTATGAAATAGTAAATGTTCACGTTTGCCTCTTTATTTTTTTTGATATTGTATGCTAAACTGTCGCACTCTATTCTAAAGTAAATATTGTGATCCACATTGAAAACGCTTTCTTGTAATTTGTATCCCAACCACACACAGAACTTCGTGAAGTAATCATCACTCGGTGTAACAAATCTGCAGTTTCAAGGCTGCCTAAAACGTCTGTGGTTGATTGGATAAGAAATTTGAAGACTTTATATCACAAGACCGAATTTTTAGTGGACTTAATTGCGGCAAATCAACAGACAGAATGGAAACTTTATCATCAAGCTCTGTAAGTAATTAAAACTGAAAAAAAAGAAAAAAATCAACTATATATATACCCATTTATTAAAAATTGTTTCCTAATAAGAAAATAATAGTATATATTTTTTTTTTTTCCGGATCACAAACTTTATTTACTTAAGTCTTCAGCAAAGTGTCTGTGAATGCTTAAAAAACGTAAAAATAAGCTAAGATCTAACACCCTCTAAAAGAGAACAATAGCATAATAAGCAACGTTTTTTTTCAACGTCATATTTCTGTGTGACGTTTGCGAATCTCTAATCAAGAAATTTTATTTTAAAATCATAAATTGGCAAAACAGAATTGGTTATCTCTGTATTTGCGCTTGCGTTTTAGAGATCAAAGGTGATCAAATCTTATTTTGTAAAACAAGAAAGCAATTAACATTAATATTAAATAATTTCCGATTTGCAGTTTGTGGATGTGAAGATCCCGGCTCCTTGGGGTTACATATCAGGACGTTGGTATGGTAATCGAACGGATAGACCTATCTTGGCAATACACGGCTGGCTGGACAATTTGGGAACCTTTGAGCAACTGATTCCGCTGCTACCGGATTATATAGGAGTACTTTGCATCGATCTGCCCGGACATGGAAGATCTTCTCGATTTCCAGCGGGTGTGCACTATAACGTCTACGATTACGTGTTCATCATTCCCAGGGTGATGAAGGAGCTTGGCCTGTCAAAGGTCGCCCTAATGGGTCATTCTCTGGGTGGCGTGATGAGCTTCATGTACGCGGCAATGGCGCCCAGCACTGTGGATTTCGTTATATCACTGGATGTACTGCTGCCTCGCAGGATCGAGGATCCCAGTAAGCTATCCAGGGATATAGAAGGCTATTTGGTGGAGGAGAAGCGACAGGCGGATGGTACCCAGCCCGAACCACCCTCGTTTACGCTGAGTAAAATGCGCAATGTCCTGGCCCGGAGCAGTAATAACTCGATTCCTCACAGCCTGGCCGATCACATGCTCCACCGCCAGGTGGCCAAGTCGCAGATTTATCCGGAAAAGGTGTTCTTTTCGAGAGATGGACGCGTTAAGTTCTACCACATATTCGACATTGAAAACGGACTGGCCGCCGAAATGGCGAGGCGTATTCAAAAGAAGCCCTATCTGGTCATCAAGGGATCCCTTTCGCCATTCGTTGGTCCCCGTTGCGACGAGACCATGTCCATTCTGTCTCAAGATAATCCACACTTTGAGTTCTACGAGGTGGAGGGCGGCAAACATCATGTCCATCTGCATGCGGCCAAGGAATGTGCCCGGTATATCGTGCCCTTTATCCGCAAGCACATACCTTCAAAAAGCAGCAAATTGTAATGTAGTTATGAAAGCACTACACTTTCATTTGTTGATATTTTTATAAGATTTTGTTGTTACTTTTTAAAATAGCTAAATACTTTTTGAAAAAAATAAAAAATTTAAAACAAAGCCAAAGATAAAAAGCAGAATTGGGTGCAGAGATGTCCAGAAAAGTGGGAAGAAGCCCAACCTAATCATCTAGGGAAATTCTAAGATATAATCTAAGCCGAGTGGGTCAATGAATTTGTGTAGCTTATTATATAAGTTAGAATTCTTAAGCCCGTAAATACAATTAATGTTTATTAAAAGTCTTGAAAATTATAAAATCTCTCATTTTTTTTCGCAATTACTAAAGTATTTCTTTTGAGTATTTTTAAAATAAAGCGGAATTACTAATGCCATTCGCCCCGAGAAAGCCAAAAGCTTATTTCCCTCTTAAAAAGCTTTATATTGTTTAGGTTTTGCGACCTAGGCGCAGTTTTTCTCAGTAGTCCAGCCGAATGGAATGCACGTGCTGTTTTAATAAAAATCAAAAACGAATAAAAACTTTAACATTTATTTAAGATAAGCATACAATACACATATTTAACTGTGCAATTTTATAAAAGGCTTATTTAAATTCATAAACAAATTCTAGATGATAAAAATGTTACCTCGCTCTCTTAATGTTTAGTTGTCATAAGCTTTTACTATTTGAATCGCCGCTCTTACTTCGCTCTTTTTTTTAACTCCGTAATATAACGATCTCTCTTTTTTGATTCGAGTAGGTTATTAATGAAAAGAATATGAGGATAATGAAATAGTTCTTGCATAGAAGTGAATGCGTTGGGTCGTATTAATTGCATAGGCTAACACGTATATTTTGCAATATCACACAAGATAACAACATCTGTGCTAAAAAAATTATAACTGAATCGAGGTTGAAAGAAATGGGAAAATTATCGCTGAGTGATGTAAGTGAATCATAAGAACGGATTAAGGCGACCTTTGCTCGCCAATTATCAATTTGTAATCTAAGACAGTACAGCTAACGATTAGTTATTGGTCTAGAGTAGTTAGCAAAAACATCATAATCATTCTCTAATTTTTTCAGTACGAGGCGGTGAAGATTCCTGTGCCTTGGGGCTACATTTCGGGTCGTTGGTATGGCAATCGAAAGGAGCGACCTATACTGGCCATCCACGGATGGTTGGACAACCTGGGCACCTTTGACCGACTAATTCCTCTGCTTCCCGACTACATTGGAGTACTCTGCATCGATTTGCCAGGACATGGAAGATCATCGCACCTTCAACCGGGAATGTACTACAGTGTCTACGATTATGTGTTTATCATTCCGCGTGTGATGAAGGAGTACGGATGGTCAAAGGTCTCCCTGATAGGTCACTCATTGGGCGGTGTCCTCTGCTTCATTTACACCTCGTTGGCTCCTCACACAGTGGATATGGTCGTCTCGCTGGACATATTGCTGCCATTGAGAAATGATATAGAGTATATGGAACTGAGCGTTGAGAAGCAACTGCTGGATGTTGACAGGCAGAAGCTGGGAAACTATACTGAGCCACCGTCTTACACTCTGCCTCAGTTGGAAAAAGTCATGGCGTTGGGAACCTTCAATTCCATTTCCCCAGATCTGGCTAAGCATATGTTGCACCGCCAGTTGATCAAATCGAACCTATATCCCGAAAGATTCTACTTCTCCAGGGATATTCGTGTTAAATACTACCACCTCATAGATATCGATGATGGCCTAGGAGCAGAAATGGCAAGACGGATTTACAAGAAACCATTTCTTATTATAAAAGGCTCAAGGTCACCATATTTGCCACCTCGCAATAACGAGGCCATTTCCATTTTGGCAAAGGATAACCCACACTTTGAGTTCTACGAAGTGGAGGGCGGAACCCATCATCTTCATCTTCATGCCGCCGAGGAGGTCGCCAGTTACCTAGTGCCCTTCATCCAGCATCATCGACCTCCTGCCTTGAATTCCTGGACGATCACAGGAAACGGGAAAAGTATAAGCTCAAAGAAAAAGAAAGGATTCTTAGCATGGACCAAGAAAAAACCCAGCAAGTTGTG